>NC_084476.1:32503429-33108205 GCF_027409185.1 Cynocephalus volans | reverse complement strand
TAACTAGTATTTAATAGTTGATAAACTTTTACATGCAAAAGAAGTAAGCTTCTATCATGTCTATTTTTTTTTTATGTCACACAAAACACAAGCTGACCCTAATAAATACATGGGAAAACATATGCAAGCATTTAGCACAGCAGCCAACACATAGCAAGTGATTAGTACATATTTTCTTCTATTTCTCACAAGTATAGAAAACAATGGTAAACTAATGACTAAGTAATGCTTCCTGAGAAATGCACATTTCCATCTGTAATTTCATTTTGAATCATAGGATCTCAAAATATGTTTTAAAAAATTAAACACAATATGATCAAATTACATTTCTGACTTTTAAAGACACACATTACACTCCAAGATTCTTCTTGAAAGTTTTCATTAATGTAGTGCTTCATGACTCCTGAGAATGTCCTGCCAGATTGGGCAGTTTTTCCTTTGTAATTTTACTTGGAAATTTTTTAACATGTATTTCCATCATAATTATTACTCATAGCTCAAATTCATGTTGCACCTCCCCTGTTTATAGAACACTCTCAGCTTTAGACTTCCTGTGTTTTAACATAGGCTGGATTATAGGGTAATTTTATCCCTCTAAATCTCATTTCTCTTGTCAATAAAATAGGAATAATAGTACCTTTTATAGAGCAATTATAAGGATTTAATAAAATAATTTCTATTAAATTATTGCTTATATAGTAGTTTTTATGTACTAGATATTTATTACAAATACTAACTAATCCCACAATAACCCTGTTATTATATCTATTATGCATGTCTGAAGATTGAGATGCAGAGATACTGAGGAATTTGTCTAAGGTCTGACAGTTAGTAAGTGTTTCAATCCAGGCAGCCTGTTTCCATCTCTGTGTTTAACTTCTATGTTATTCATTTGCTGTCTGACCAAGATGGACTTAATATTCCCTTCAGCTAACTAAACTTTGGCAAGGTTTCTTCCTGACAATAGGCCAGACCTCCCTTCTCTTAGAGTATTTCTGCTCCTTTCATCTGTAAATCTTCTCCCAGTTTCCTGCCAGTTTTACAATTAGAAATATCTTTCTCAAGGACTTGGGAGCCATCCCTTTGAAATGTTATCATCAAGAAAGACAATGTTCCAACTCCCAGTCTTTCTGGGAGGGTAGAAGACTAACTTCGAAAAGTGCAAATTAACAAATACAGATGGCGTAATCAAATTGACCAACCTCCTCCCCTAAAGTCCTCCAGTAATTTTCCACTAGCTCACCTTTAAAAACTCTCCCTCCTTTTTACTCAGTCGCACTGAATTCAATTTCTCTCTTCTATTTAACATCTATTGTAATAGTCGTGTGTGTGTGTGTGTGTGTGTGTGTGTGTGTGTGTGTGTGTGTGTGTGTGTGTGTGTCTTAAATTTATCTACAAGAGTGTTCATCACAACATTATTTAGAATTGCAAAAACTGGGAACAACTACAAAGGGCGTATGGCTAAGCGTATCTACATAATGGAAACTTTCAATTATTATTATATGTTCAAAGACTATTTCAGCTATTAAAATATTCTTAACTCTTTGTTGAGTATATATATGTAAGTATATATGCACACATAAACCCAATCTATGAACACAAACTTTAGCTGGCTTGATCAAATTCTCCCACTACTACTAATTTTTCACCTCACTGGTATTTATGATCAATAGTGTTGCTTAGTTATGGCTTCTTGTCCTGTTCAGTTTCTCCCTATACATCAGTTTCTTGCTACACTCACTTCACTACCAAACTTAGATTCACCTAATCAGGCTTGACTAAATCCCAGTACCCCAAACTGTAAATCAAAACATTCGTATCTTCATACCGTAAGAACACAGCTGGGGAAGACTGAATAGCCTTTAGAATGACATCAATATAAACATCTTATCATAAACCTAGCAGGGCCCTTAACACTTACAGAGCATCTTAATGTTTTTCTAGACACTTCTCTCTTCCGGGTTCTGAGATGCCTCTCTCATCCTCAGTTGATAATCTTAAATCATGGAGAAAATATAGTTCCTCTTATCAAAGGCCATTTTTTCAATTCCCCTTGGAAACACATCCTCTCCCAGTTTCTCCACTCTGTCATCCTCATTTTATTTCTTTTTCTGTCTATTTTTCATGAATCTTCTACTTCATCCTCTCCACTGAAAGCACTCCTGTAGCATAGAATCACTCTCCTCATTTCACCTCCCACTCACTTTTCAATTCCTTTAATCATATCCTTCCCTAAACCCCAAACTTTCCTGTGAAACTAATCTTGATATGTTTACCAATAATTTCCGGTGGAAAATCACTCATTGCCTTCCTTGCCTCTCAACTGCGTCCAACACAGCTGACCATTACCTATAGTTTAAAAGTCTCCACCTTGTCCTCTAAGGTATTAAATTCTGCTAGTTTTATTTCTACCTTTGTCTCAGTTCCTTCTCATTTTCCTTTGCCTTGAGGAGTTTGCTACCTCAGAGGCTCAAGGTTACACTCCCTTTTAATCACTTTTGATCTTTCCTTATTTGATCTAACTAATATGAAAGGCTTTAAATACTATTTACATGCTAACCACTTCCAAGTTTTTATCATCAACCCAGTTCTCTCTTCCAAGTTTCAGACTTTTTATAAAAACACCTAAGGAACACCTCCAGTTGGATGACTAAGAGTTTTGAATAAAGTCTTCCTTGCCTATACTTCCTTTCGATACATTTTTTTCTGTAACATATCTCACAACCTGTTATATAGTAAATGCTCCAAAAATGTTAATTATTATTTGATTTTATATTGAAATATTGGGTTTGCTTTTCAAATTTTCTTCATGGAACATGATTTCAAGTTAAGGGCATTGTCTTCTCTTTTTTTTTTTTTAAGCACTTAAAAAAAATTTTTTTATTATTTTGTTTTAATGTTTTGTTTTGTTTTTATTGGTTATGATTATTCATGGGGTGCAATGCAAATTGTCACTACATGTGCCTAAGTTGTGATGGCCAGATCCATACTGGCAGTATGTCCATTACCACAAATTGTGATTATACCCCGTGTCTCCCACCCAATTATCCCCAACCTCCCTCCCCATCCCGCTTTTTCCACTCTACTTTATATCCCTAGGTATGCTCTCTCCCTCTGCAAGTCCAACACACCACTGTGGTCTTTCCTTCCTTTCTTCTTTATCTCTTAGCTCCCACTTATGAGAGAGGACATATGGTAATTATCCCTCCTTGCTTTGCTTATTTCACTCAACATAAGTTTCTCTAAGCTCATACATGTTGCTGCAAATGGGAGAATTTCACTCTTTTTTATGGCAGAGTAGTATTTCACGGTGTATATGTACCACATTTTCCTTATCCGATCATCCATCGATGGACATTTAGGTTGATTCCATATCTTGGCTATTGTGAACAGAGCTGTGATGAACATGGGAGTGCAGGTATCCCTTCGACATGATGATTTCCATTCCTTTGGGTATATACCCAGAAGTGGGATTGCTCGATCATATGGAGGCTCTATCTGTAGTTGTTTGAGAAACTCCATATTGTTTTCCATAGTGGTTGTACTAATTTCCATTCCCACCAACAGCATAGGTGTGTTCCCTTCTCTCCACATCCTCACGAGCATTTGTTATCCTCATTCTTTTTGATTATAGCCAGTCTAACTGGGGTGAGATGATATCTAGTGTGATTTTAACTTGCATTGCCCTGATGACTATTGATGTTGAGCCTTTTTTCATGTACCTATTGGCCATTTGTATGTCTTCCTTTGAAAATTGTCTATTCAGTTCCTTTGCCCATTTTTTAATTGGGTTATTTGGTTTTTTACTGTATAATTGCTTGAGTTCCTTGTATATTATGGATATTAATCTAAGTGTATTGTCTTCTAAATGTTATCCAATGTGTCGATGTCACTGAAAGTAATGTGCCCATGACTGTAAGCATTACTCAAATTGTTGTCTCAGGGAAGCAGAAGAGAACAGGATTAGTTCTGCTGCCCCATCACAAAATGTTATATTTTAATTAATACAGCCTCAGCCACATTACTATTTAACATTGGGTTTATGGTCAACCACATTAGTAAGGCTCTGTTTACATTTGTAGCTATTCAGCCATTGATAGTGAGTGAATGGCAGCCAGCTACCTGCAATCACAGGCCTCAGAATCAATGCATGCATTCTGCATGTAAAGCTCCTCCAACAGAAACAAGTCATAAGCTAACAGGTGGCACATATTTTATCTTTGAGTAATATGGACAATTGAAATGAGACTAGATCTTGTATTAAGAAAACAGAAAAAAAACATAGGCCCTTATAATTATTTTTTTTTATTCAATACCATCCAAAATCTTGGTAAAATTAAACCTAGAAGGAAATATTGCTTATTGTATTTTGTGTTTGTGATGGTTTATTGTATATGTCAACTTGACTAGATTAAAGAATATCTAGACACCTGATGAAGTATTATTTTGAGGTGTGAAATACATGTGCATGTCAGAGGATGGGAAATAAATCCAACTAAAATTCAGGGGCCTTCTACCTCAGCAAAATTTCTCAAAGTTCAATAATGTGGGGCATGTCCAGATATTCCTTCAAAGGTGAAGGATAAGGTGTTGAATCTGGCCCCTCTTACAACCAAGAAAGAGGCATAATGCTTAGTGGGCCTATTTGAATTTTGGAGGCAACACATTTCTCATTTGGGTGTGCTATATGGCCTATCTACTGAGTGACCCAAAAAGCTGCTAGTTTTAAGTGGGGCCCACAATAGGAGAAGGCTTTGCAGAAGTTCCAGTCTGCTGTGTGAGCTGCTCCGCCCCTTGGGCCACATGACCCAGCAGAACTGATGATGCTTGTGTTGTCAGTGGCAGATAGGCATGCTGTTTGCAACCTTCGGCAGGCTCCTATAGGTGAGGCACAGTGGAGAGCCTTAGGATTTTGGAGCAAGGCCCTGCCATCATCTCCAGATACCTACTCTGCTTTTGAGAGATGGCTCTCAGCCTTCTACTGGGCATTAATAGAAACTGAACGCTTGACTATGGGCCACCAAATTACCATGCAACCTGAACTGCTCGTCATGAACTAGATGTTATATGACCCAGCAAGTCATGAGGTTAGCCATAGACAGCAACACCCCATCATCAAAATTGAAGTAGTATGTACATGATTGGGCCTAACAGGTACTGAAAGCACAAGTAAGGTACATGAAGAGGTGGTCCAAATGCCCATGGTTCCTACTTCTGCTACCCTGTTTTCTTTCTCCCAGGCTGTATCTATGACCTCATGGGGAATATACTACGAGCAGTTGACAGAGGAAGGGAAGTACAGGGTCTGGTTTACAGATGGTTCTATGTGATATTCAGGTAGCACTTAAAGTGGGCAGCTGCAGTACTATAGTCCCTTTCTGGGACATCTCAGAAGTACAGTGTTGAAGAAAAATCTTCTTAATGGGCAGAATTTCATGCAATACACCTCAGGTGTGCACTTTATCTGGAAGAAGAAATGGCCAAGTGTGCCATTATATACTGATTCATAAGTTGTAGCCAATGGTTTGGCCACGTGGTCAGGGACTTGGAAGGGACATGATTAGAAAATTGGTGAGAAGGAAATTTGGGAAAGAAGTATGTGGATAGACATCTCTGAGTGGGCAAAGGATGTGAAGATCTTTGTGTCCCATGTGAATGATCACTAAAAGATGACCCCAGCAGAGGAGGACTTTAATAATCAAGTGGATAGGATGACCCGTTCTGTAGATACTAGTCAGCCTCTTCAGCAAGCCATCCCATCACTGCCCAATGGGTTTATAAGCAAAGTGGCCATGGTGGCAGGGATGGAGGTTATTCATGGTGACAGGGATGGAGGTTACACATGGTATCAGAGATGGAGGCTCAGCAACATGGACTTCCACTCACCATGGCTGACCTGGCTATGGCCACACAGAGTGATCAATTTGCCAGAAGCAGAGACCAATACTGAGCCCCCAATAGGGCACCATTTGCTGGGGTGATCACCAACTATCTGGTGGCAGGTTGATTACACTGGACAACTTCCATCATGTAAGGGGCAGCATTTTGTCCTTACTGGAATAGACACATACTCTCAGTATGGGTTTGTCTTCCTTGTATACAATGTTTCTGCCAAAACTACAATCCGTGGTCTCATGGAATGGCTTTTTTCACAATCATGGCATTCCAGACAGCATTGCTTCTTACCAAGGAACTCACTTCATATTCAAAGAGGTGAGGTAATGGGCTCATGCTCATGTAATTAGCTGGCTTTACCATGTTCCCCATCCTCTGCAAGCAGCTGGTCTGACAGAATGGTGTAATGGCCTTTTGAAGTCACATTTACAGTGCCAGCTAGGTGACAATACCCTACAAGACTAAGGTAAGGTACTTCAGAATGCTGTTTATGCTCTAAATCAGCACTCAGTATATGGAACTGTTTCTACTGTAGCCAGGATTTATGGGTCCAGGAATCAAGGGCTAAAAGTGGGAGGGGCACCACTCA
Organism: Cynocephalus volans; assembly: GCF_027409185.1. Lineage (NCBI taxonomy): Eukaryota > Metazoa > Chordata > Mammalia > Dermoptera > Cynocephalidae > Cynocephalus > Cynocephalus volans. The sequence continues at coordinate 33,101,721 of NC_084476.1, read as the reverse complement.
CCATTACCCCTAGTGACGCACTAGCTTTTGCCTCTTATACCCACAACTTTTTGCTCTGCTGGCCTAGAGGTCTTGGTTCCAGAAGGAGGAATGCTTCCACCAGGAGACACAACAGTGATGCTATTGGACTGGAAACCAAGGCTTCCACATGGCCATTTTGGGTTTCTCATGCCTCTGAGTCAACAGGCTAAGAAGGGAGTTACAATGTTGGCTGGAGTGATTAATTTGGACTCTCACAGGGAAGTTGGACTACTACTTCACAATGGAGGTAAGGAAAATTATGTCTGGAATACAGGAGATTCTTTAGGGCATCTTTTGGTACTATCATGCCCTGTGATTCAAGTCAATGGGAAATTACAACAACCCAATTCTGGCAAGACTATGAATGGCTCACACTCTTTAGCAATGAAGGTTTGGGTCACCTCACCAGGTAAAAACCACAACCAGCTGAGGTGCTTGCTGAAAGAAAGGGAAGTACAGAATGGGTAGTAGAAGAAGATAGTTATAAATACCAGCTATGACCACGTGACCAGTTACAGAAACAAGGAATGTGATAGTTATTAAGTATTTCTTCCCTACTTTATTAAGAATATTTTTGTTTGTGTGTGTGTGTATATATATATATATATATGTACTGTAAATATATTAAACAATTATCTTTGTTTTTTCCTCTTATTGTTTATCATGTAACATAAGATTTATTGACTTTATATCAGTATTTAAATATTCTTAATTTTACATTATAGTGTTTGTATTTAAGTCATGTAATATCAGGAGAAGAATAAACATCATCTAAGGACTTTACCTCTTCTTCTGGGGAAGGGATTAATGTGTTTTTTGTTGTATGCAGGAGAGTTGCATCATGTTAAGCAGAACCATTATTACTTTGTTATTATCTCATTTGGAGATTAAATATGGTTTAAGGAGGTCTGTGTGGTTACCAAGTTGACAAGGGGTGGAGTCATGATGGTTAATTTTACATGTCAACTTGACTAGATTAAGGAACACCTAGACACCTGGTAAAGCATTACTTTTGGTGTGTCTGTGAGGGTGTTTCCAGAGGAGATTAGCATGTGAGCCTAAATGGACTAGGTGGGAAAGATCTGCTCTCAATATATGTGGCAGGCATTGTCCATTCTGCTGGGTGCCTGAAGAGAGCAAAAACTGAGGGAATTAGGTGATTTTATCTCTTTCTATCCACTGGAACTGGAATACACTCTATAGTCCTGTCCTTGGACATCAGAATTCCAGGCTCCTCAGCTTTTGGGTCCTAGGACTTACACCAGTGACAAATCCCACCCCACCCCAACTCTCACCCCACCCCCAGCTTTCAGGCATTTGTCCTCAGACTGAGAATTACACCATCAGCTTCAATGGTTCTGAGCCTTTTGGACTTGGACTGAGCCATGCTACCTGCATCCCGGGGAGTTCAACTTGCAGATAGCCTATTGCGAGACTTCTTGGCCTTCATAATCATGTGAGCAAATTCTCCTAATAAATCACCTCTCACGTATCTGTATACATATCCTATTGTTTCTGTCTCTCTAGAGCATCCTGAGTAATACAATATTAGAGGTGAGTGGCCAATAATACGAAGAGATAAAATACCTTCCCTGAGGTCCCATAAGTCTCAGATCCTTACCTTCCTGACTACAAAATTTTTTCAACTTTCAAAGAGAGATAATAGCATAATGGGACAGGCATGACAATTAGATAATTATGTCAGGTATGTTTACTCTCAGTTAATGTCACTTTCTTTCCTTACCACCTCATAAGCCTGTGGCTCCTGCAACAGGACCTCATTTAAAGGACCTCATCTATGGCTAGAAATTCTATAAGGATTTTTTGTGCCATAACTTCTCAAATCGCCTGTATTAGTTTGTTTCTGTTGCTTATAATACAATACCTGAAACTGGGTAACTTATAAGAAAAGAAAATGTATTTCCTACAGTTTGGAGGCTGGGAAGTCCACAGTCCAGGGGGCACATCTGGGTAAGGACCTTCTTCTTGGTGTGACTCTCTAATAGCCACGCAGGGTATCACAGGGCAAGAACTGCAAGAGCAGGCAAGCTAACCTTCTAACTCACTCTCCTTATAAAGTCATCAGAACCACTTCCATGATAACACATGACTCCATGAATGGATTCATCCATTCATGAGGGCTCAGTCCTCAGGATCCAATCACCTCTCAAAGCTCCCACCTTTCAAATGCTGTAATTGGATTTCCCACCCTCTTAACTCTGTTATAATGGGGGTCGAGTTTCTAATAGATGAATTTTGGGGTCACACATTTAACCCATAGAATCATCTTTAAAAGATAATTTTGAAATATAAATAAAATTGCAAATAAGCATTTTACAAAAACATACTACTCAATGTAATGGATGAACATGTTAGACTACAAACTATTTAAACAATGAATGAAACAGTACATCAAGAGGTACATGGATAAAACACAGGTGTGAGAGAACCACAGTAGATTTATTATTGTATTTCTACAATGGCATATTGATTTCCATATTTCCAATATGAAGTCTGTGGCATTCTTAATGCTGTCTCTTTGTATGTAATGTGTTCCCCCATCCTTTTTGGCTACTTTTTTTGGTTGTCTCTTACACATACACATATCACTACTAAGCTAAAACATCAAGGGAAATCCTTCACTGATATCAGTCTCTCTATTTTTCTGTCTTTCTGTCTCAACCTACCTTCTCTTCAGAACTTTGCTAGGCAAATTCTAGCTGTTTTTATCATCCCAAACTCCAATGTGCCTCTTCAGTTCTATAGGACTGCAGGCTTTTTTAGATTTCCCTTTCTCTGCACTCCAGTCTACAAACTATCTACAAAAAGTAAGCTGGGAAATCACTGGGCTCCGCTCATTTTTATCCCGTTTACAAAGGATCAGAGTCCTATACTACCTGTAGTCCAATGACCCCGAACCACTGTTTCACATATTTTGTCCAGTTTTAGTTGTTTAAGGGTAAATCTAGCCTCTGTTACTCATTCATGACCAGATGAATTTCACATTTCTTTTAAGTCTATCAGTTATTTCTTCATTTATTTTGAAACTTTTGCATTAGGTATATATGTATTTAGGAATGCCGTATCCTATTGGTGAACTGAAACCTTTATCATTATGAAATGCTCCTTTTTACACATGGGAGATTGCTTTTTCTTCAGCCTTTTTCTGATACTAATATACTCACTACAGCTTCCTTATGATTAGTATTTGCACAGAATGTGTCTTTCTAACCTTTTACTTTTAACCTAGCTGTAACTTTCAAAGTATTACTCACTGTGAGTTTCTTGGAGGTAGCATATATTTGTGCTTTGCCTTTTCATTAAGTTTGACCATCTCTGGCTTTTAATTAGAATGTTTAAACTATTAGAAAAAAATTTTATTATCAATACATTTGGGTATAAATTTATCTATCCAATCTTTCTATAAATCTCACTATTTGATTCCAGTTTGTTTTATCTGGTCGTTGCCCTTTTATTTTTTTTCTTTTCCACCTGCTTTTGGATTAATTAACTGTATTTGTATTCCAAATTTTGTTAATTACTGGTTCTAGCTAGTTTTCTTTGTTTCAAATTTAGTGGCTTTTATAGAGATTAAAGTATGCATTTTTAATTTATCACTGTTTCCTCCCAAATAATATTATGGTACTTTACACATAAATTTAAGATCCCTAGCATAATCTATTTTGATTTCTTCCTCTAATATTTTTGCAATTGTTCCCATGTATTTTATTTCTTTGGGTGTTTGAAACAAACCACAAATGCATTAATAATATTATTATTATTATTATTTGGCTTTAGCCTCTCAATTGTATCTTTTTAACAATTAACTTTATTTTTTAGAGCAGTTTTAGATTCACAGAAACAATTAGTAAAATTAAAAGTCCTCCTAACTTCCTGACCCCACACAGGAACAGCATCAGCACCCCACACTAGAGTGATACATTTATTGCAATCAATGGACCTATGTTGACACATCATTATCAACCAAGGTTCATTATTTACATTAGCGTTCATGTTTGGTGTTGTATATTCTATGGGTTTTGACAAATGTGTAATGACATGTATCCAGCGTTATAATATCACACAGAATAGTTTCATTGCCCTAAAATACTTCTGTGCTCCACTTATGAATCCCTTTTTCCTTCCTTACCTCTGGCAACCATGGATCTTCTTACTGTCTCCATAGTTTTGTGTTTTCCATAATGTCATGTACTTTCCATACAGTATGTACCCTTTTAAGATTGGCTTCTTTAACTTTCTTTCATGAATTGTGCCTTTGGTGTTGAATCTAAAAAGTCATTGCCAGACTCAAGGTTATCTAGATTTTCTCCTGTTATCTTCTAAGAGTTTTATAGTTTTGTGTTTTACATTTAATATTTTGTGGTTAAATTCTGTGAAAGGTGTAAGGTATTTGTCTAGACACTTTTTTTTTTTTTTGCATGTGGATGTCCAGTTGTTCCATCATCACTTGTTGAAAATACTAACTTTCCTCCATTGTATTGCCTTCTGCTATGTATAATTTGAAGGTCTTCCTACTGAGGAAGATCTTCACGTGAAGTGGTAGACATGCATGGGGTATTAGAGTCCAAAAGTTGTGGAGGAATAGCCTCCAGTGGCAATTCAGAGCCTAAGAAGGATGAGGAGGGTGTCTATGTGGGAAGAAGTCATGGTGAAATGATGACACGACTTCAAAAATCAAATTCCTGCACTTAGTCTTGTCCAATATTTGTAAACAAGTTTCATCCCATACATACATACATACATACATACATATATATATATATACATATACACACACATATATATATACTTTTTTTAAAACTTACCAGTAGGTTATTATACAATGCATGTCCTTTAGAAACTATTTCTTTAAGGAAAGCAGCATAAATCCCATTTATATTTTTCTATCTGTTTCTATATATTTAAAGCTATGAGTTCACACTCATACTACCTGTCTGTGCCGATCTAACAGTTCTCTCCTTTTTGCTGTATGTAACTCTCTTCGCCAACAGTGAGAAGCCTGTCATGACCTTTAACATGTTCACTCATCTTTCTGAATGTAACTAACCCCTTTCATTTGCCAGTGGCCTTCACACTCCACTGAGGCTCTCACACCCATTCACATGCCTCAGCCCACGGGGACACCCTCATCACCCCCATCAGGGCATTGGCATTCCATGCAAGACCATCTCTCTGCATGGTCACCTTCCTTAAACTTAACCCTAACCCTAACACTGACACATCACAGTGGACCTTCCTCCTGGATGGGCACTCTTTTGTGTCACTTGAACTCTTCTCCCACTTTGGGGTGTTTTCCTTACTTATTCAGACTGTGATTAAGTTTGCTGGGCTGATCTCCCTTGTGGACACCTTTCTCAGCATGTTTAGGTTCTGACCCACTTTCACTGTGTCTTATTCCCACATGGACGTCCTCCTGGTTCTTCTCAGGTTCTGAATTGGCAGTTTGGGCAATTTTCCTCCTTGCAGAAGTGCTTTACACAGTTTGGGTTCCCACACCACATGCTTCAGCACCATTCTACGTGAAGACCTTCCTCACTGTGTATGGGCTCTGATGTTCTTCATCAGGCCACATGCTCAAGGATACCATTCTCCCCTGTTCAGGTTCTGACACTTCACACTAGGCCACCTGAAAATCTGTCACTCCATTTCAGACCAACTCCACGAGTTGCCATGTGTCATCCAATTGTCATACCACACCAGGCCTTGTTACAGTGTGAATGCCCTCTGTTACTCTCTCAGGCTCTGACAACTCACACTCAGCCACTGGTATGCTTACTCCATTTGGGTTTCTTCCCAGTAGGTTACCTTCTGTACCCTGCGTGGATACCTTCTCCACCCTTATTTGGACCTGCCATTCTATGTTAAGACCTCTCTAGGCATGGACCACATGCTTTCCCCATCTCGGACACTGCCAGTCCTCACCAAGCTATCCACTACTTCAACAACCTCTTTAGCCTACTTGAGTTCAGACACCACTCATTAGGAGGATGCTGTCCTGACTCTACTTGGACTCTGACTCCCTGTGCTAGGCTGTATCCTGTGTGGGCACAATATTCACTCCAGTAGAATTCCAAAACCCCATGCCAGGCTGATCCTCCATGTGGTCGCACTTTGTGCCCTTATTTGGCTTTGACACTTCACGCCAAGCAGCCTCTCAATGTGGATATATCTGTCACTCCACTTGGACTCTGACACCTCAAGCCAGGACCCCCTCCCAAACGATATCCTCCTTGCTCTGGTCCCAACTAATGAATTTAGGTTTGAATCATTCATGAAGAGAAGGGGAAGGAAGAGGAAAAAAAAGCAGAGACAAAGGAAGAGGAGAGGAAAACATAATAATATTTGAAGACATAAAATTATACAATATAATATAGGCAAATCATTGAATCATATTATAGGTCACTGTCTATTTATTCTTCTATTTCTAAATTCAAAATTTGCAGTAATAAAATATATTTTTATGGTAGTAAGGTGTAATATTTGTCAGGGAGAAAAGGTATATGCTCTTAAGGAGTTTATCTTTATTATTTATTTTAACTAAAATTTATTTATACTTACAAATACAAATGCTTAATAATTGCAGTAGGTTAAAGAAATTTATAGCTATTTAAATTAAGTGATCCTTACATGTCTATGTGTACCTGTACAATGGAGAATTTATTTTAACCTTTCCATGTATTAAATTAAAATCCAAATGACTGTTCATACTTGGGTGAATCTATTGATTGAAACTTGCAATGTTGGAGACAGATGAAAAGTCAATTGCAGTTTCTTTCATTCTAACATCAACAAAACTAATGAAAAAGGAAAATAATAGAATTTGTAAATTCATACCTGTGGAAATATAATCAACTATTTTGCAGAACAAATCAAAAAGGCATGCTGGGTATTAAGATAAATAAAATTTTATTTATTACCTTACAGTGCAGATAGCCCACATATACCACATATATAGAAGGAAAGCATATTTACTGCATGGAAAGAGAACCTATTGTTGATGTTGTCATAGGGACTAATTGAGTATTATAAGTTAGTTATTTGAAGTTCTCTATGCTTTTTTCCTTCTCTCAGAACAGGTTACAAGAGTCTCACACCCTGCACAAGAGACTTCCTTTGTCTCTGACAAATTTTATGGCTTCCAGAAATTAAAGGGAGTTTTAACAGGAGGATGGTAAATTTTCTGTTGGTTTTAAGAAGTGATGGTTTCAGCAATAACTGGAAAGACTGTTAGCTATTTCAGTTAAAATTTAGTACCAATAATCCTGCAGTAGACAGTTTACATTTTGTCCAATTGGACAGAAATGGACTTAATCTAGAACAATGTGGTTTACATCCATTAGCTATAATTCAGTGGGTAGGAATAAGAAAATTATAAACAGCTTTTGCTTCCATAAACTTAGCCTGGTCTCCATAGGATGTGGATGGACTCAGGGGTGGATAAAGAAATACAAGTAAGTTTAGTGAACATTATTTTATGAGTTGTACTCAAATGGTATTCTAACACATTGGGTATTATTAATACAATTGCTAGTTTTCCTTGCTAGAAACTAAAATAACTGCAATTTAACGTAAAGAGAACAAAATTGACATTTATGAGCGTGTAATACGTGTCAGATATTGAATGGGACTTTATACACAGTATTTAACTTTATCCTCACACTTAAATCCTGTTTAAAATCCATCTAAGTAGTACAAGCAACAGATGGCAAATGCCAGAGCTGAAACTGTAACCTAGACATAGCTGATTTTAAAAAATCCATTAGTTTTCTAGCAAACTAGCATCCTCAACTTAATGTATAGTTGTATATTAAGGAAATAAAAGATTTTTGTCACAAATATTTGGAGTTTTACAGGGATTCACGCTCTGTTCCAACTATTTCCTTTAGAAATTTTAACATACATTTTATATCAGTTAAGCCTGAATTTTCACACTGCCATTGTGACTCACGGATCTAATCAATACAGTCAGTGCAGTGGCTGATTTATAATATACACCAGTGTAGACTCATGCCAATATTACATGTTCGGGTCATCCGGTTGCTCTGATCGAATAAGCAAGTCAAATTAATTTCAATAGTACCAGACATATACTGCCTAGATAATTGTTAAATTCCTTCCCAAACATTCATCTTTAGTGTGTATCGAATCAATGTTTTAACACCGATACAGACTGGGGTACTCATTTTATCAGGTAGCAGACATACAAGGATCCGGTTGGCACAAAACCTCACCTTTACTTAAACACAAGTCTGTATGTGAAGTGCTTATCTAAAACAGACATTAATCCCTTCTCGCAAGACAGGCTTTCAAATACTAAAGAGATGCACTTACTTCCCCAGGGAGACCACTACTTGCTATTTTAAATTCCATGCTCCCTTTCATAATTTGTCTTGTGAAATAGTTTAAAGTCCCTTCAATTCTTCTTCATTTTTATCTGAATGAATTCCATTTTTATATACCCGACATTGAAGAAAACATTTAAGGAAGTGCCATACCCTTAATTCCCTCAACTGGCAAATGCTGTCATTTGTCATTTGGAGGGTCTTGTCATTTTGTAGTATCTACAGAATCTAGCAAAGTACATAGAGTCATCTTTTTTCTTTAAAGTTAACTGAAACACCACACATTTTTAAACATTATTAATAATGTTTCATTTAGAGTTAACTGTAAGAAACTGAAAATATAGGTGACAGAGATGAGTAGTTAATACATATTTGCTCCCTGGCAGTTATATCAGCCATGAATGAATATGTTAGCTTATGAAACATTATTTTAAAACTGACAGAGGTGAGCGAGTAATCGGTATGGTTTTCCTACGATATATTCGTCTTAGAGATTCAATATACTATTCTCCAATAGTGATAAAATGGCTACATAGTTCAATAGAAAACTACCAAGGTCAAACCTCATAAATAAAAATACTCAAATTGTTCTTTTTAAGCTTCCACTCCTTTCAAGATTTTTATTTCTGCTAAGAGTTTTAAATCAAAAATCAATTAGAATAAAATAAAGTCCAATTTTATGGGCTATGGAGACCATGCAATTTTATTTATCATTACAGAGTCTACCCTACTCAGATTCTTTTGAACATTTTATTGTAAGGGAATATCTTTCTCTCCAACTGCATCAATAAACTAAAGATGTAACATTGTTCAATTTTTCTTGTGTGCTTTGTTCTCACCTGACATCAGCTGAAGTCAGTTGTCAATCTCCAAGATGCAATGACAACTAATTCCTGCCATACTCAATGTCTTGACACAGATATTGTAGTGTCAGCGAAAGTTTTCTCTGGAGGGTACATTTTCTGAACACCTTTAAAACATAATCCTTTAAAAAAAAATTTCACATGAGTTCCCATGCGAAGCATTCTTATGACTGTACTTATTTCAAAGGAAAAATACTTCTAAATTTACTACTAAGTTTAGTGTGAATATGTGGTCTCGCAGATGTTTAACGAACATATAAGTAATATACGAAAATAAATTTAGTTTTTTTTCTTCTGCAACAAAAGAAACAAAATATAAATTAGCATATTAGCTCTTTCACATTGATACTAAATATGGCAGGGAACCAAAATAAAAGTAAAAGTATGCTAGATTGTATTATAAAGTTATATGAATCCTCGTGCTTTGGAGTCTAAATAAATGCAACTCCTATGTTGTATAAATTAATATCATATTTCAAATATGAACAATAAAATAGGAAAATGAAAATATGTACCTAGAAAATGCAATCTTTAGTTTCTTTAGAAGTTATTTCATCTGTCTATATCCCCCCAAAGCATTATTTTTCTTATTTTATTTTCAGAATACTATAAATTATACAATAAACAAAAACTTCACAATTAGTGAATCATAGAACGCACACCTGTCTTAATTGCTTAGTAACTATATCTGTTATTGAATGTTCAGTGAAAAAAATTGACAGTAGGGTCTAGCATGTGACAATCAGTATGATGAAAGCGATAAAATTTGTGGCAGGTCACAAGCTATATAGACAAAAGAAAACAGGTCAGAATAGATGACATTAAATATAGTGACACCATCTTACTCTGTAACATATTACTACAGTGTGTATTTGAGTAGTTTGTAGTTAAACAAAGGTGATTCCGTTTTAATTAATTTTGTCTCTCTTTAACCATTTTTCCCTGTCTTCTCATTTCTGGAGTGTGGTACGTTGCCTTTTATCCTACCTTTTCTATTCTCCTTGCTCTGCTTCTTTCCTCATTCTTTCTCATATTCTCTTTTCAATTCTCCTATTCTTTCTTCTGCTTCTCTTGCTTAACAAGACCAAAGTGGCAATTTGACAGAGGAAAATTCTTTCACTCTCTTTAATCTGCCAAGATATAATTAATCCAGAAACCAACTGCAAAAATATACAAATGTCTCAATGAAAATGTTCTTTCTTATTTATTTATTTTTTTTTTAAATTTTATTTTGTCGATATACATCGTGTCTGATTATTGCTCCCCATCACCAAAACCTCCCTCCCTTCTCCCTCCCCCCTCCCCCCCAACAATGTCCTTTCTGTTTGCTTGTCATATCAACTTCAAATAATTGTGGTTGTTATATCTTCTTCCCCCCCCCCTCTTTCTTATTTTTGAAAGTGTATTATGTTAGCTTTAAAAATGCAGTTAAATAACAACAACTGAGCCAGAAAACTTTTTCTGAATATAATGCCAATACTTTCTAATGTCTGATAGCATAGACTTTATAAAGGTTCACTAACCATACACCTGGCCGTAATCTTTTCAAAGTTTCCTAGTGCTAAATTAGACCCTGACCACCTCACACCTTCACGAAAATCAGACAGTTTTTAATATAAAAGAGACATTTTACCACTTATGATTTACTTGCCAAAACTGGTGGAAACATCCCATCAGGCCCAGACTTCCTGGGCTTGTAGGAAATCCTTCCTATTGTTATCCCTTGTTCCTTGTTCCTGTTAACACTGCACCAAAGGAATCCTCTTTCTTTAATCTTTCCAAGTACTTGCTTGCCCATTTTGAGTTCACTCTTAGGTTATTTACAATACCCTTTTCTCTTTCATTTGTAGTCCTCTGGAGAAGTTAATTCTCAGGAATCCTTTACTCACTGTAAAATGTGCATTTATAGCTTTTACAACTACAAGTGTGGCCCCTTTGTTCCCCTAGCCTGCTGCCAATAGACACATTTTCAATATAAGTAATACAATCTGAATGCCTAGTATGCTTCAGAAAGCATTTTTCATGGCAATCACATACCTAATGAGCATGCTAATACCCTCTATAAGTTAAAAAAAAAGTCATCAAGGCATAATGTAAAGTGAATAACAAATAAACTTTGTATTCTGTCTTTTAAAAAGAGCAGGGCTCAAGAAGCCTGGGCTTAATTTAGATAAATCTTGAAAAGCAAGTGAATAACTAGTCTCAAATAACCTACAAAGAGCATTTAAATTTATAATTAAAGCCCAGATTGTACTAAAACTGGCAGGCAGTCTCCATTTTGTGCTTTTTAGCCATTGATGCTTAACACATCTAGAATTGCATTCATTCCAGTTAGGCAGCAGAGAAAGAGTATAAACAAAATATAAAAGGCTATATTGTTGCAGAACTTAGTGACTAGATTTGTTTTTTGTTTTTTTTGTATCATTCTATTCAGTTTTCAGTGTATTTGACCTAGGTACCTGCACCAGGAGAAGTAAATATGACCCGATGCTACATCTATTCCCTGAAATGAAGTGGATTCTGATAAGTCAGACCTACTTAGATGGATTTAAAAGCTGTAATGGAGTCCAGCAAAACATGATGAATACAGTGAGTGAAGGATGTGGTGGTTAATTAAGAACAATTTCCATGTCAAGGTGCAGGAATAGGCCATTGCAAAGAAAAACAGTAGAAACTACTTATTTGTTGTTTATAAAATAATACTTTTCATTCATTCATTTATTTAATTAATATATACAGAGAATTTATGATTTGCCAGATACTGGAGTCCATACAGGCAATCAAGCTGCAAGAATTTTCTCGGCCGTGATCATGGCATCAAACACCAGCATGATGACTGAAGGAAGGGAATAGATATCAAGGCCTCAAAGATGAGAACACTTAAAATCTACTCTCGGCATTTTTCAAGAATACAATATATTTTTCTTAACTATAGTCACCATGTTGTATAATAAATCTATTGAGTTCATTCCTCTTATCCAACTGAATTTTTGTATCCTTTGACCAACATCTCTCCAACTGCCCTCTCCCGTCCATACCACCCCATCCTGTGGTAACCAACATTCTACTCTCTACTTCCATGATGTGTTTTTCCCCACAAAAATGATAACTATGCATTTATAGTAATGCTTATATTAATTAGTTTGACTTAGCCATTCCACAATGTGTGTGTGTGTGTGTGTGTGTGTGTGTGTATGTTTCAAAACATCATGTTGTACATAATGCAAACAATTTTATTTGTCAATTAAAAAATTTTTTAAATAAATGAAAAGAGATCATAGATGCAGAAATACTGGAGTAGGGCAGAAAGTTAGCAACATGTAGTGAAGACTGGGTAAATAAATCAGAGCAAAGTAAAATTATCAGGTCTTCTAAAATATAGTTAATATATTGCTTCACATATAATTTATAAATATTACAATACTTCTAATTTCTTTCTCCCATATTTTGTTCTATTTTTGTTAAATATATTACTTTTATGTATGCTCTAAAATGATATATGCTAATGGGTTTATGGTAAAAAATTCTCTTAGCATTTGTTTCTCTGTAACAATTTCACCTCTGTATTTGAAATATATTTTTGCCAAGTACAAAATTTAGGGTTAGGAGGATTCTTTATTAGTAGTAGTATTTGCTTAGCTCTTTAAAATGGCACTGCATTGTCTTCTGGTTTGTATGGTTTCTAATGCAAATTCTACACTGATTTTCTGTATGGAATGAATATTTTTCCTCTGAATACCCTTATTACTTCTCTTCATCTTTGGCTTCAGAAGTTTGAATAGTATATATTTAGTTTTTTAATTATTATTTATTCTTGAGGTTCTCTTCTTGGGTCAGTGGCTTAATATTTTTAACTATTTTTGGAATACTCTCGACCCTTATATCTTCAAATATTTCTTCTTTCTTGTTATTTCTAGCTTTTCCTTCAGGGACTCTTATTAGATATATGATTTTATTTCACTGGTCTTTAATGCTCTGTTTTTCCCCCACTCTTTTTTCTATTTGTGCTTCTATTTGGGTAGTTTCTATTTCACATCTACTCATGTGTGCTGCCTAGCTTTTCCACACGAGCCTTTGACATATTAGTCATAGTTATTTTAAATTCTCTATTTGGTAGCTTTAATATGTAATTCATCTCTGAGTCTGACTCTGAGACCTGCTTTGTCTCTTAATATTTTCACTTGTTTCTTTGTATGTCTTATAATTTTGATTAAATGACAGACATTCTATGTGACACTGTTAAATGTAGGTAAATAGTATTTATGTCTTGAAATGTGTGTGCCTCTTTTTATGCTAGGTTGTCAATGTGGGTTTGGGTCAGTGACAATAGAAGCAATTCTTTTGCTCCAGTAGAAAAATGAAATATTTATAGTTTGATCTTATCTATGGTTTTGTATGAATGGTTTTATTTTAATATGTTGTTTTGAATCTATTTTAGTATTTTAATAGCCACTCAAATAAATAATATTATCATTAGATACCAAAAGATCAAGTAAAAGAAATCAAGAAAAATATATCCTGATATAAATTTTTGCCATGTACTACATTAAGCTTATATCTCAAGAAAAAATAAAACTAAACTATTTTGATTTTGTGTCCATTGCTATAAAATCACTATTAAATAATGAATAACATTAACTCCTTTCATTATTTATATTTTTCACCTGATCAAGTTTGACAACTTAAAAGTTTAGAAACAAAATTCAGTAACTGAATTTTGATTTTACTTACATTTTAAAAGTTACATTTTAAAAGTTCTTTGTCTTTGAAAGAAAGCATATTCCAAGGGAGCAATACTACTTTTGACTAAGGAGTGATTCTTCGTAGTGTCACATGGCTCTTTTTTCTATTTGCCTATGAAGTTACTGATGACATACAGTTTAATTATTAGAAAAGTACTCTATGGAGACTAAATCAATGAACAACAGGTTTTCTTTAAATTTCAATAATTGAAAAGATTTGTAGTAACTTTTTTGATATTATCCTTGTATTCTAAAGTGACAGAAATTACTGAAAATGTAAGCCATAGTTACATTATACTGTAAATTGGCAATTTTGACATTTTTTCCTCAAAAATTTTTTACAGTCCTTTAAATTTTTCTCTACTCCCAGAGTTACAATTGCATGAGAATTACTTAAAAATACTGTTTTAGGATTCCAGTTCTCCCCTTTTTTCTGATTGCAGCATACCATTAACCACATCAACTGTTCAGTTCTGCCAAAATTATCAGCCATGTCATGTCCCCATACACAACACAACAAAACACAATGGTCTGTGCTCTTTTACACGCTGCATAACTACCTCTTCAGTTTTAGGTTGAAGCAGAAGTTTTATGTAACAGTTAAATTAAAATAAAGAAACAAGTAATCTCTTCTGACTATATAGTGAATTTGGGGTGGAACTAGATTGTCTAATTGCCCCATACTAACTCTAAAGCAGCAAGGAATTTTGTAACCTCAAACTGACTAAATGTGGGTCAGAATCATCATGTTAACTGCTTGTTGGAACTTAACTAGCTTGTTCTGAGTACTTGTATTCTGAGTGCTGAATACATGGGACATGAACTCCATGTGATGGAAATAGAAATGACTTTGAATTTTAAAAATCCCGTGTTCAAATCCAAGCTTTGGAAGAGAACAAAACTGTGGTTTCTAGAGCCAGGAAAGGAGGAGGGGGAGGAGGGATAACAAAAAAATGGGATAATGGACACAGAACAGCCAGTTAAGGAAATTCTGCTATTTGCAGCAACATGGATGAATTTGGAGAAAATTATGTTAAGTGAAATAAACCAGGCACAGAAAGAGAAATGCCACATGTCCTCACTTACAAGTGGGAGCTAAAAAAATAAACAAGTAAAAAAAAAAAAAAGAAAGAAAGACAGATACAACAATTACAATAATTCATTGAACTTTCAAAAGGAAAGAACAGAACTGAAGCTACTAGAGGTGGGAAAGGCAGGGGGTACTTAGCAAGAAACTGGAAATTGGTAAAGGGACACAAGCATTATTACATTGTGTAATATTGAATATACTAATTATCCTGAAAAAAATAAATTTAAAAAAATTGTAAGAAAAGAAAAAGAAGATCTATTGATATACAGTCAAGCTAGGCATCTGTAATTAATAATTCAATGCATGTTATCAAATGACTAGAAAAGAGGCAAGAGAATGTCTTCAATACAAAGAAATGACTTAATTTTGCAGCAATGAATATGCTAATTATTCTGACTCGATAATTGCACATTGGACACAAGTATTGATATTTGAACTCTGTACCCCACAAATATGTACAATCAATTACATTTCAGTAAAAAATATAATAAACAAGTAAATAAAATAAAAATTCGGAACTTTGCCAACTTAAAAAAAAAAATCCAAGCTTTGTTATTTTCAGTGTTTTGACATCTAAAATTTAGTAATATTTGAAAATAAAATGGCATATTTACAAACGTCCAATGATCTTACCTTAGCTGTAGACATTTCTTAACTCATTTTAGTTTGTTTCCTTGGTTTTTTTTGGTACTTAATGCTGTTCTTTCAAAAGCCTAGTATCTCTTCTAGTACTATGGTGTTGCCTCAACAGGCCAACTGACTTTCTCTTTAGCTGTAGTGCTTGACACTGCCAAATACTGACTTTCTTTCCTAATGCACCCAAATGGGCTACCTGGAATCCTTAAATCATTTGCCACAAATGACTAGAACTATGCTGGATATTCTTCAGTTTTTCATTTTGGGTGCTTGCTGATGCTCCGTGGTGACTATTTTAAAATTATATTTGCATTTATTAAAACTTGGAAATTGGAAGAAAAATCAGGTAGCACCTGTTGAATATTAAGGTTTTTTAAAATATTATTTTTTAAAAAGAGGAATGGAAGACACTATTATGTCAGGATGTGTGTTTCATTTGACATATATAATAGATATACACATTTTAGTTTTTTATTCCAGAGAAATATTTTGATATCTAGGGTTAATGATTTGCTTTCTCATTGAGATAATATAGTTGTTACAATAAAGGACAAGACCTTGATTTCAATGTAAGAATTTATGAATAATCAAGTTACTTGGTAAGAATTTTCCGTCTTTGGACTAGATGTTGGATATTAACAGGAAACTGAACAATTGTTTTTATGTTGTCTATGATTTTTTTTTTCATAAACTTTTTTAAGAACAGTTTTAAGTTCGTAGCAAAATTGAGAAGAAGGTACAGAGATTTCCTACATACCTCTTCCCTCCATATTTGAACAGCCTCCCCCACTGTGAACATTCTGCACCAGAGTATACAGTTGTTACAACTGATGAATCTACACTAACAGGGAATTATCACTCCCAGCCCTTAGACTACATTAGGGTTCACTCTTGGTGTTGCATATTCTATGAGTTTTAAAAAATGTATAATGATGTGTATCTATTATCGTATCATACAGAAAAATATCACTGCCTTGGCCATCCTGTGTGCTCTGCTTATTTATCTCTCCCTTCCCTCTCACCCTCACAATCATTGACCCTTTTACTGACTCCATAGTTTTATGATTTCCAGAATGTCATGTAGTTGTCATCGTGCAGTATACAGTCTTTTCAGATTATCTTCTTTCACTTAGAAATATGCATATAAGCTTTCTCCATGTCTCTTCATGGTCAAATAGCTAATTTGTTTTTGGAGCCGAATAATACTCCATTGTCCGGATGCACTAAAGTTTATCAATTCACCTACTAAAGTGGTTACATTGACGTTTTCCCAATTATCAATAAAGGTGCTAGAAACATTTGTGTGCAGGTTTTTATGTAGACACAAGTTTTCAATTAATTTGGGTACAAACCAACAGGTTGATTGTTCAATCATGTGGTAAGAGTACGTTTAGTTTTGAAAAGAAGTTGCCAAACTGTCTTCCAGAGAGGCTGTAGCATTTTGCAATCCCACCAGAAATAACTGAAAGTTCCTGTTGCTCCACATCTTACCCAGCACTTGGCATTCTCAGTGCTTTGGATTTTGGCCATTCTAATAGGTGTGCAGTGGTATCTCATTGTTCTAATTTGCATTTCCATGATAGAATATAACGTGGAGCAGCTTTTCATGTTTGACATATGTATACTGTCTTTGGTGAGGACTCTTACAGTCTTTGGCCCATTTTTTATTTGGGTTGTTTGTTTTTCATTGTTGAGGGCGTTTTTAATTTATTTTTTATTGGAACATAACTGATAGTACATATCTGTGGGGTACAGTGTTGAATATCAGTACCTGTGTGCAATATGCGATGTTCAAATCCGCATAATTAGTATATTCTTCATTATACAATATAATCTACTTTTGTGGTCCTTTACTAATTTTTCTCTTCCCCCCTTTTCTTCCATTCTCACTCTTCTCTTGAAAGTTCAACGCATTATTGTGATTGTTATATCTTTCTTTCTTTTTTTATTTGTGTTTATTTTTGTTTTTGTTTTTGTTTATTTTTTAGCTCCTCTAAGTGAGGACATGCAGTATTTTTCTTTCCGTGCCTGGCTTATTTTACTTAACATAATTTTCCCTAAGTTCATCCATGTTGCTGCGAATGGCAGTATTTCATTCTTTCTTATGGCAAAAGAATATTCCATTGTATACATGTACCACATTTTCCCCATCCGGTTTCCTGATGACGGACATTTAGGTTGGTTCCAACTCTTGGTTATTGTAAATAGAGCTGCAATAAACGTAGGAGTACAAGCATCCCTTCAACATCATGATTTTCATTCACTGGGGTGTATACCCAGTAGTGGGATTGCTGGATCAAATGGTAGTTCTATCTGTAGTTGTTTCGGGAACCTCCGTACCATTTTCCATAATGGCTGAACCAATTTACAGTCTCACCAACAGTATACGAGATTTCCCCTTTCTCCACATCCTTATCAGCATTTGTTATTCTCAGTCTTTTTGGAAATATCTAGTCCAATTTGAGTGAGATGGTATCTCAATGTGGTTTTGGTTTGCATTTCCTGGATGCTGAGTAATGTTGAGCATTTTTCCATGAGTCTATTGACCATTCATATATCTTCCTTTGAGAAATGCCTGTGGAGCTCCTTTGCCCATTTTTTAATAAGGTTATTTGTTTTTGTTTTTGTTTTTTTCTGTTAAACTGTTTTGAGTTCCTAGTATATTCTGGACATTAATCCTTTGTTGGATGAATAAAAGCACAGGCAACAAAATGAAAAATAAACAAATGAGATTCTATCAAGCTAAAAGCTTCTGCACAGCAAAAGAAACAACACAGCAATAAGACAACCTACAGAGTGGGAGAAAATATTTATCATTGACTTTTAAGAGTCCTTTGTATATTTAGAGAATGGTCCTTTAATAGATATGTCTTTTGTAAATATTTTCTTCCAACGTACTGCTTGTCTTTCTATTTTCTTGACAATGTCTTTCACAGAGCATAATTTTTTAATTTTAGTGAATTCCAGCTCATCAATTTTTTTTTTTTTTTAATGAATGTCTTTGGTGTTTTGTTTAAAAGCTCATTACCATGCCCAAAGGTTATCTAGATCTTCTCCCATGTTGTCTTCTAGAAGTTTTATAGTTTTGTATTTTACAACTAAGTCTATAATCTACTTTGAGTTAATTGTTGTGAAGGTTTAAGATCAGTGATTTATTTTTGGGGTATTGGGATATCCATTAGTCCCAGAAGCATTTGTTGAAAAGGCTGTCTTTACTCCTTGTGTTGCCTTTGTCCCTTTATTAAAAAGAAGTGGACTACATTTGTGTTTGTCCATAACTGGACTCACTCTTCTATTCATTGATCTGTCAGTCTATTTTATTGCCAGTACTACACTATCTTGGTTACTGTAGCATTTTAGTAAGTCTTGAAGTTGGATAGTGTTCAGTCTAAGAAGAGTTATTGATTTTTCTGTTTATTTTGCTTTTTATTTGTCAGAATGAAGTAATGACTTCCAAACTCCTTACATGGTCAATCTGAAACTGGAAGTTGATCTTGTCCACATTAAAAAGTTCAGTTTTCATATGTAGGCTACCTTCTCCATTTTTAGTGTTCTCTTAATTAAAACCAGTAGATGAGTATGAAAAAATTAACATATCTCAGCGTCAAATTATTAAAACTAACCCAAAATGCATACTGCAACAGACTACATACAACATTACAATTTAGACACTTTATTGTCTCTGAAATAATTAGTATCCCTCAGTGTCTGCAGCAAGACCAATACTTTTTCTAAATAATTTTTCCATTCTAGTAACTAAGTCAAATTAAATACCTTCATTCTTTCCTGCCCATTCCATCTCACTATAAGTAATTGAGGCATGCCGAAGACAATTCAGGGTATAAATTATATCATAATTCTTGAGAGATATAATTCTTGCCTTAGATTATCTAGCAAGAATAAGAATAGTTGTAAATTTCATATTGGACTGTATTTGGGGGGTTATAGTAATGGAAAGTCTGTATTTCATAGAGGATAATAAGAAAAAGTGACATGAATGCAAATGGATTTGGATTGTGTGGTTGACAGAATAATGCTCTCCCCCTAAAGGTGTTTTTGTCCTAATCCTTGAACCTGTGAATATTTCACTTTATATGGTAAAAGGGGATTTACAGATGTGATTATGTTAAGGAAATTGAGGTGGGTAAATTATTCTATCCAGGCAGGTTCAATGTTATTAAAAGAATCCTTATAAGAGGTAGACAAGAAGACCAAATTCAGAGAATATCTGAAGACAGAAGCAGAGGTCAGAGTGATAAAATTGCTGACTTTGAAGACAGAAAATACTCACAAGCTAATGAATGTAGGCTGCCTCCAGGAGCTGGAAAATGTAATGAATGCATTTCCACCAGAGCTTCTAGAAGCAATGCAGACCTACTGACACTTTGATTTTAGCCCAGTGAGATTCTAATTTCTGGAACTGTAACATAAGTTTTTATAACATGAGCTATTTTAACCTACTGAGTTTTTGGTAAAGTGTTACAGCCACAACAGAACGCTAATAAAGGTTCTAAGCTCATTTCCAGTACTTGTCAGAATGTAAAAACCAGATTTCATGAGCTTAAGAATGAGATGGTCTTAAGGCAACAAGGGCCTTGAGTTTCAAAAACTTTTATAATGAAGGTTATTGAAAAAAAAAGATGTGGACTCTTGGAGAGGGAACTATTCAAAGAGTGTACAGAATAAGGTAAGAAGTCTTGGGACGACAAAACACAATACCAAGGAAAGTAAGGATACAGAAGTGTCTAGTAGAGCAGTCATACATAACGTCCTATCCATAACCTATCCACGGCATGCATCATAATCAATTCCAGCACTGAATCACTCCACCGTGTAGCCTTAAGACACATTTCAATTTGCCAGTCAAGGAAGCTACTACTATTTTTTTTTTTAAGTTGGAATACATGTCCCTCCAGGAAAAAAAAAAAAAAAAAAAAACACTCAAAATATTTAAAATGTAGGCAATTTATTAGTTTTCTTTATTTTTTTATTGGTTATGAATATTCATGTCATACAAAGCTGATTGTCATCCCTTGTGTCAAAGATGTGAAGGCCAGATCCATACTGGCAGCATGCCTATTACCAAAAATTGCATTTGTATCCCGTGTCCCCCACCCAATTATCCCCAACTTCCCTCCCCCTCTCCTTCCCACCCCCCACTCCACTTTGTAGCCCAAAGAATGTTCTCTCCCTCTGCAAGTCCAATGCACTACTGTGGTCTTTCTTTCCTTCCTTCTTTCTCTCTTAGCTCCCACATATGAGTGAGTACATGCAGTATTTATCCCTCTATGCTTTGCTTATTTCATTCAACATAAGTTTCTCCAGGTTCATCCATGTTGTTGCAAATGGGAGAATTTCATTTTTTTGTATGGCAGAGTAGTATTCCATGGTATATATATACCACAGTGTCCTTATCCAATTATCCATTGATGAACTTTTAGGTTGGTTCCATGTCTTGGCTATTGTAAACAGAGCTGCTATGAACATGGGAGTGCAGGTATCCCTTCAACATGATAATTTCCATTCCTCTGGGTATACACCCAGAAGTGGGATTGCTGGATCATATGGAAGATCTATCTGTAGTTGTTTGAGAAACCTCCATACTGTTTTCCATAGTGGTTGTACTAATTTACAGTCCCACCAACAGTGTAGGAGCATTCCCTTCTCTCCACACCCTTGCCAGCATTTGTTATTCTCCATCTTTTTGATTATAGCCGTCTAACTGGAGAGAGGAGATATCTCAATGTGGTTTTGATTTACATTTCCCTGATGACTAGTGATGCTGAGCATTTTGTTATGTAGCTGTTGGCCGTTTGTAAGTCTTCCTTTGAAAAATATCTATTCAGCTCCTTTGCCCATTTTTCAGTTATTTGTTTTTTTACTGTGTAATTGCTTGAGTTCCTCGTATATTATGGATATTAATCCCTTGTCGGATGCATAGTTAGCAAAAATTTTCTCCCACCTGTAGGTTGTCATTTCACTCTGTTGATTATTTCCTTTGCTGTGCAGAAGATTTTTAGTTTGATACAGCAGCAAAAGAAAAAATAAACAAATGGGACTATATAAAACATAGGCAGTTTAATAGACAATGAGTTACTCAGTGATGGAAGAGCTGAAAGGTGAATGGGGAAATTGAGGATACTCAGAGATTAGTGATAGCAGAAAAACACCATAATCCATAAGCTGCTGAGAAAAAGGGAAGATTGGGAGTCCAGGGTCTGGGGTCACCCTGTAAGAGTTGTAACTTTGGTATGTCATTTGGGAGCTGGAACCACTGCTGAAAAATTGTGTGAGGGAGATGGAAGATGTTGGCTTCTCCCTTTCTGACCACCCTATCATCTGCTGCTAGTGCCTTTCATTAGCTCCAAACTAGATGGAAGCTAGTTTAAACTGCTGCCAAGGAAATGGAATCAGCAGGGCCCAGGCCCTTTGCTGTAACAAACAGGGGAGGGAAGGGCAAGGAAGGGAACTGAGAGCAACTGGTATTGGTTCAGGGTAGCATGTGAGGTTCATAAAATAGTCCTTAAAAACAACAACAACAAAAACAAAACACTCGTCTATGTGAAGAAGCTCTAATCTTAAAGGGAATATTGTGAAAAATAGCGATTTTGTAAAAGAGAAACATTTTCCAAGATGTAATGATGATCAAAAGTGAAGTGTGTCAGACCAAGATTTCCCCTCGTGGAGGGCTCCTTCTTATTTTGCTTGTTTAAAGAACACCAGTCCAGTATACTGCATGCTTTGGAAAAAACAGTTAAAATTGCATTTCATCTTATATCACCTCACCAGACATAATTTAACCATTCTAATTCATACAGTCAATTTACAAATTAGAAATGTTGTATAGGTACAATTTCCAAGTGATTTTTTTAAATGAGCGTTTTGTGGAAATAATTAAGGTGCACTCTTAGATGTATATAAGCAAAATGTTGACTGGATATAGTCATAATCGTACCATGTCTTTTTCACATTCTCATATTTCAGATACATCTAACATCGATATTAATGTGGTTGAGATAAATCTTGAAATATCAATAGTGTTTAAGGTGCAGACTATAAATTTGATAATTTTGTTAGATGTGTTTCTGTATTGCTATATGTAATCATTTCAGGCTGAAAATAGTCATTGACATTTTAAGTCAAAAATGAAGTAAAATGTATACCAATTAGTAAGCAATAATAATTTTCCTCAAGCAGATTATAAAGTACACAAATGATTGACTTCACAAAAATAATCAAGGCATAATCTCCCTCAGCATTTATCAGGATTTATCCTCCCCAATCTACCAGAACTGTGACAGACTTCATGCCCATCTGTCATAATAAATTGAATGTTTTTCGGCTGACAGACTAGAGCACATGGGGGAATTCCTAGATGACGTGATGGCCAGCAATCCCTTCTGTCAGAAAATTGCAAGCTAGATTGAGTGAGGACTCATTTCACCTGTGACAAGTGACTGCATTTTGGTTTTTCAAGACTATAAAATGAAATCGTTTGCGCTTATCCATTGTTCTGTCATGTTAGGGAACTTTTACATTTTATTTACAAATGTTATGGCATCTTTTGCTTTATGTCTTCTTCAAGAGCCTGCCCATGATTTAACATGTCTTTATGTAACATGGTTAATCAGCTCACTGTGTCTCAAACTAGGGAAGTGAAATCTCTATTTCTGCAGTTTAGCAATGATGTATTGAGCTTGGACAGCGCACTATTTTTTTGTATCTTAATGAGATCTCAGTCTGATAAGAGAGATAAATATATAAGCAAAGTATTACCATGCAGGGTACTGCATATAAAAATGAACCTAAGAACAAAGTTAGCATTTAAAAATTAGCGGTGGATAATCAACACTTTGAAGGGTGAGGCAAGTCTTCATCCTGAGAAGCAAAACTTACTTTTTGGGGAAAGGAACTTCAGGCATAAGTGTTTTTATCACATAAGTGAAGATACTTTTCCCATTTCATTGATACAACCACAATAAAATTAGAAATGGAGGTAAGCCTGGATTTTCAGTAGGAATGCGCAGACATTTTCGTTGACATCAGAACTCAGCCAAAATCCGTTTTGCTTTAGCTGCAATATTTGGTACTTCAAATAGAGGAATAGCTAAATCAACATTTTTTCCTGATATCCCTGAACATCAACTGCTCTTTAATTCATACCAAAGAAGATTTTTTTTTTGTGCATATAATGAAATTAAGATGCAGATAATATTCAGAGATAACTGTTATGGTAGAGACAGTTGTTCATTCCTCCATTTTCAACTACAAGGTCTAAAGGCTAATCTTTCCTTAACTATTCTGCAAACCAACAAAATCATGGAAAAGTATAAGAAAATATATATAGATATATAGATATATATATTTGAAAAATATATGAAATTGCATTTTCACTACTGACCAACTCAATGCTCACGAGTTCAAGGGGTAAACCAGAGAAACATATGTATTTACATTTTTAAGTTTATGCTATTGATGGAGGAAATCTTACTAATCTCTTATTACTAAAATCAATCTAACTCTAAACTAGAAATCCTAGTGAAAAAATATATCCTGATTCTACTTATACCTCAGTGGAAAGTGGGTATCTACTTGGTGTGGCAAAATGCAAAACTTAGTGAGTGCAATAGCATTCTAGCAGCAGTCAGTGTGGAGAAATTATTGCAAGGCATTCAATTGTAAAGCTTTAAAAGTGTACTAAAGAAAGTTGTATAATGGAGGAGTAATGTTCTTTTGATTCATTTTCTACTCTATTCTTTAATTTCTGCACTGTATTCTATAATAGTGATTATTTGTCTGTTGTTTTATTTTATTTTATTTTATTTAGTTTTTGTTGTTGTTGTTGTTGTTTTTTATTTATATATTTTTTAATTTTATTTTGTCGATATACATTGTGGCTGATTATTGCTCCCCATCACCAAAACCTTCCTCCCTTCTCCCTCCCCCCCTCCCCCCAACAATGTCCTTTCTGTTTGCTTGTCATATCAACTTCAAGTAATTGTGGTTGTTATATCTTCTTCCCCCCCCCCGGTTTTGTGTGTGTGTGTGTGTGTGTGTGTGTGTGTGTGTGAATTTATATATTAATTTTTAGCTCCCACCAAAAAGTGAGAACATGTGGTATTTCTCTTTCTGTGCCTGACTCGTTTCACTTAATATAATTCTCTCGAGGTCCATCCATGTTGTTGCAAATGGCAGTATTTCATTCGTTTTTATAGCTCAGTAGTACTCCATTGTGTAGATGTACCACATTTTCCGTATCCACTCATCTGATGATGGACATTTGGGCTGGTTCCAACTCTTGGCTATTGTAAAGAGTGCTGCGATGAACATTGGGGAACAGGTATACCTTCGACTTGATGATTTCCATTCCTCTGGGTATATTCCCAACAGTGGGATAGCTGGGTCATATGGTAGATCTATCTGCAGTTGTTTGAGGAATCTCCATACCATTTTCCATAGAGGCTGCACCATTTTGCAGTCCCACCAACAATGTATGAGAGTTCCTTTTTCTCCGCAACCTCGCCAGCATTTATCGTTCAGACTCTTTTGGAGTTTAGCCATCCTAACTGGGGTTAGGTGGTATCTCAGTGTGGTTTTGATTTGCATTTCCCGGATGCTAAGTGATGTTGAGCATATTTTCATATGTCTGTTGGCCATTTGTATATCTTCCTTAGAGAAATGCCTACTTAGCTCTTTTGCCCATTTTTTAATTGGGTTGCTTGTTTTCTTCTTGTAAAGTTGTTTGCATTCCTTGTATATTCTGGATATTAATCCTTTGTCAGATGTATATTTTGCAAATATTTTCTCCCACTCTGTTGGTTGTCTTTTAACTCTGTTAATTGTTTCTTTTGCTGTGCAGAAGCTTTTTAGTTTGATATAATCCCATTTGTTTATTTTTCCTTTTGTTGCCTGTGCTTTTGGGGTCGTGTTCATGAAGTCTGTGTCCAGTCCTATTTCCTGAACTGTTTCTCCTATGTTTTCTTTAAGAAGTTTTATTGTTTCAGGGTGTATATTTAAATCCTTAATCCATTTTGAGTTGATTTTAGTATACAGTGAGAGGTATGGATCTAGTTTCATTCTCCTGCATATGGATATCCAGTTATCCCAGCACCATTTGCTGGAGAGGCAGTCCCTTCCCCAGTGAATAGGCTTGGTGCCTTTGTCAAAGATCAGATGGCAGTAAGTGTGTGGGTTGATTTCTAGATTCTCTATTCTATTCCATTGATCAGTGTGTCTGTTTTTATGCCAGTACCATACTGTTTTGGTTATTATAGCTTTGTAGTATAGCTTAAAGTCTGGTAGTGTTATGCCTCCAGCTTTATTTTTTTTGCTCAGCATTGCTTTGGCTATGCGCGGTCTTTTATTGTTCCATATAAATGACTGGATAGTTTTTCCATTTCTGAGAAAAATGTCTTTGGAATTTTGATGGGGATTGCATTGAATTTATATATCACTTTGGGTAGTATGGACATTTTCACTATGTTGATTCTTCCAATCCAAGAGTATGTCTGTTGTTTTAGATTCAGGCAAATATAGATTTTAATACTTACCCATTCAGCATCCAGGCAAGATTTTTTTATTTGGTATAAGAAAAGTGTGCAGGATATCAGAAGTATACTTAAGGGTCTCAGACTTCACCATCTGCATTCCTTGAGAGCATGAATGATGTATCCCAATGCTTATGAAGTTGTGTTTATAACATTTTCTAGACGCTAACTTGGTAGGACAAACAGTTGTTTCTGTATGTCATACTGTCTAGAACTAGCTAACAAGAGTTCCCTGCCTGAGAAATGCTGCCTCAAAGACTGAGAGGTTTTTAATTATTTTTAGTAATGTAAAATTCCATCAGGAATGTATTTCAGCTCACTGTGTGAACTAATCAGTTATTTTCATACAATAAAATTCTCATAATTGTCCCCATCCATTTCTAAATTTTTCATTTTTTTCTCTTCTTTATATCGAATTATTTGTGCTAACATTATAGTGATTTAAAATGATTAAAATATTTTAATATCTGGCCAGGCAATCATGTCCTTAATTTTTAGTAGTATTGACCTTTCATTCACTTTTACACTATTCTATGGGGTACAGAGTTAACTATCAGTATTTATATACAGTGGGTGATGATCCAATCAATATTATTAATGTGTTCATCATTATAAATCATAATTACTTTTTATCTCCCTTAGCCAGTTACTCCTTATCTCCCCTCCCATTCCCCTTTCCATCTCCAGTAACTATAAGTCTGTTCTCTCTTTCTGAATGTGCGATGTTTTATTACTGTCTGTCTGTCTTTCTTGTTTCTTAGCTCTCACTTATGAGTGAGAACACATGATATTTCTCTTTCAGTGCCTGGCTTATTTCACTTAACATAATTTTCTCTAAGCTCATCCATGTTGCTGTGGATGGTAGAATTTCATTCTTTTTTTATGGCTGAGTGTATTCTATCATGTATATATACCACACTTTCCTTATCCAGTCATCCATCGATGGACATTTAAGTTGGTTCCATATCTACACTATTGTAAATATAGCTGCGATGAACATGAGAGTGCAGGTATCCCTTCGACATGATGATTTCCGTTTCTTTGGGTATCTACCCGTAAGTGGGATTGTTGGATATATGGTAGTTCTATCTGTAGTTGTTTGAGGAAACTCATACCATTTTCCATAATGGCTGCACCAATTTACAGTCTCACCAATAGTGTAGAAACGTTCCCTTTTCTCCACATCCTCTCTAGGATTTGTTATTCTCAGTCTTTTTAATAATAGCCAGTCTAACTGGAGTGAAATGATTTCTCAATGAAGTTTTGATTTGCATCTCCCTGGTGATTAGTGATGTTGAGCATTTTTTCATGCACCTGTTGGCCATTTGTATGTCTTCCTTTGAAAAATGTCTATTCATCTCCTTTGCCCATTTTAAAATTGGATTATTTTTTTTACTTTGAAGACATATAATTCACCAATATCAAAACAAAAATGCATTGAAAAATTTCCATGGCTTTAAATGTAAATATTAATTTTGATAGACATATATTTTTATGATATCAAAGCTTTTTAATCCAAGGTCACAATAACAATCAGCATGTTGCAGCAATTCTAAATCAATGTCAGTGCCAAAATACTCATCTCCACTATGGTGATCTCCTCCCTCTACACACCTGACCCTGGCTGAATATTATTAAATTTTTTAGCATCTTTGATGAGACCACATGATTTTTCATCTCTAATTTGCTGGTACATATATTACATTGTTAAGTTTCCTAATGTTGATCCATCTTTCAAGTCTTATTAATTTATTTTTTTAACTTCTCAGTATACATTGTAGTTAATTTTCCTGTCCCTCTACCTGTTCCTCTTCCCTCCTCCCTTTCTCCCCTCCCCACCAACTACATCATATCTGTTCACTTGTCTTAACAACTTCAAGGAATTGTTGTGTCTTCTTCTCCCTCCTTTATTATTTATTTATTTATTTATCCATCTATTTATTTATTTATTTATTTATTTATAGCTCCCACAAATAAGTGAGAATATGTGGTATTTCTAATTCTGTTCCTGACTTGTTTCACTTAATATAATTTTCTCTAAGTACATTCATGTGTGGCAAATGGTAGTATTTCATTCTTTTTTATAGCAGAGTAGTATTCCATTGTGTAGATGTATCACAGTTTCCTTATCCACTCATCTGATGATGGACATTTGGGCTCATTCCAACTCTTGGCTATTGTAAACAGTGCTGCAATAAACATGGGAGTATAGGTATTCCTTTGGCATGATGATTTTCATTCATCTGGGTATATTTCCAGCAGTGGAATAGCTAGGTCATATGGTAGATCTATCTGTAATTATTTGAGAAAACTCCATACCAAATGAAAAAATTTCTGGATACATACAAACTACCAAAACCGAGCCAGGAAGATATAGAAAATCTGAACAGACCAATAACAATAAAAGAGATTGAAGCTGTTATCAGAAGGCTCGCAAAGAAGAAAAGCCCAGGATGAGACAGGTTCAATGCAGAGTTCTACCAAACCTTCAAAGAAGGATTGATAACAATTCTCTACAAAGCATTCCAAAATATTGAAACAGCAGCCATTCTCCCAAACTCTTTCTATGAGGCAAAGTTCACCCTGATACCAAAACCAGACAAAGATACAACAACAAAAAGAAAACTACAGGCCAATATCCTTGACGAATAAAGATGCAAAAATTCTCCATAAAATACTAGCTAACAGAATACAGCAACACATACACAAAATTATATGCCATGATCAAGTGGGATTCATCCCAGGGATGTAAGGTTGGTTCAACATACACAAATCAATAAATGTGATATACCATATCAATAAAATCAAACACAAGAACAATATGATCATCTCTATAGATGCTGAAAAAGCATTTGGCAAAATTCAGCATTCATTCATAATAAAGACTCTCTACAAGTTAGGTATAGATGGAAAGTACCTCAACACAATTAAAGCCATATATGATAACCTCAGGCCAGTATCATCCTGAACAGGAACTAGACAAGGATGCCCACTCTCACCACTCGTATTCAACATAGTGTTGGAAGTACTAGCCAGAGCAATCAGAGAAGAGAAGGAAATAAAGGGCATCTGGATTGGAAAAGATGAAGTCAGACTGTCCCTGTTCACAGATGATATGATCCTGTATATTGAACAGCCTAAAGCCTCTCAGAAACCTCTTAGAGTTGATAAATGATTTCAGCAAAGTAGCAGGATACAAACTCAACACACAAAAATCAGTAGCATTTCTATACTCCAACTGAACATGCTGATAAAGAAATCTAGACTTACTTTAAATCCTGACATTCTACTGATAAATTAATACATTCAATTTCCTTTTATTTCATTTTGCATACATAATCATAAATAAATAGTAGCTTTTTTTACTGAATCAAATCAAATATATTACATTGTCATTAAATATGTTCTGGTTAATACATTCAATTAGGAAATTTCATGTTTTATATAGTTTTAAATGTTTTTATTTTTATTGGATTTAACAATAGGTATATCTCATTTGTAAAATCATCTAGTCAAGGTGCTTTCTAAGATCATGTTCACAATTTCTTCTGTGGCTATCAATTTATCAGGTTTTATTATTTTTTTTCTTATTGGGTTGATTTTGGTAGTATAACTATTACTAAGCAATCGTCTATTTCCTTCAGATTTTTAAATTTTTGACCTAGAGTTTGCAGGTTACATTCTATTAAAAATTTATTAACTTTTGTATGTCTGTGGATAATTCTCTGTTTTTCTGAAACCTCAACTCTGTACTGTCTCTTTATTCTTTAATCAAGCACATAAACCAGCTTTGGATTAATTTATCCTTTATAATGTTTTCTTGCTTTCAATTTTATTATATCTTATGTCAGCTTTTACCATTATTAATTTACAATTTTTTAAAAAAGTTTTTGTCATGTAATTTCTTAAAATAAGCATTCAGATATTTTCTTCCTTATTGATAAAGGCACGTAATGGTACAGATACTCATCTCTATTTAATATGATGGATTTAATCATGTGTACCATTAGGAAGAGATTCCATTTTAAAAGATGTTTTCCTGGAGCAGAATAAGTCTACAACAAGACTGATAACCCACTATTACGATATGTTATCTCCTAACCACAGTACCTGTGAATGCAACCTTAATTGGAAATGGAGTCTTTGCAGATGTAACTAAGCTAAGATGAGGTCATCAGGGAGAATTCCAATCCCAAGTGACTGGAATCATTATAAAAAGAGGAAAAAACTGTGTGAAGACACACACAGGGAAAATAACATGTGACAATGGAAACAGAGATTGAAATGCTGCCACTGCAAGCAAAAGAATGCCAAGGACTGCCAGAGAGCCATTAGAAACCAAGAGGCAAAGAAGGATTCACTTACAGGTTTGAGGAGGAGAATGGCCCTGAGAACATCTTGATTTGAGATATCTAGGCTGCAGAACTGTGAGACAGTACATTTCTATTGTTCTGAGCACCCAGTTTGGTTCCTTTTTATAGCAGCCCTAGAAACAAATACACTCATCAGGAAAAAACCATACCTCACCAAGATTTTTCAATTGTTTTCTGATTGAAACAGTCACGTTATTGCTATTTCGGTGCTGGTGGTACAATTTCAGAAATGTATAAATTTATATTGTTTCAAATAATCTCCCAAAGGAAAGATTCTTATAAATGAGAAACCTATTCTTGGTTCTACAAGTTACAGGATATGAGGAAAATCTATTTGCCACTTTCTGGGCAATCGGAATTGTGAGTCATAATTCCATGATCTATTTCAAGCTTTCCTATTTACAGTTTGTCTACCAGAATACCTTTAAAACGTATTTTGTTTTAGAATCATTTCCCAGTTTTTGTTTGTTTGTTTGTTTGTTTGTTTGTTTGGTACTTGGAAGGCAGTATGGGGATCCAAACCCTTTATCTTGATGTTACATTTCCTGGTTTAAATAAAGATAAAGATTTACACAATTTGTTTGCTTTGGTCATATCTTTAGTTTTTTATGAGGAAATTTTATAATGTATTTATAATTTTATACTTCCTTCTTATCCAAAAGTAAGCTTTTTGATAGGAGAAATTATGCTTATTTATGTTTATAACTTTTACACCTAAAAGAGTACTTGGAACATCGTAAGCATAAAATAAAAATGTACTAAATGTATTAAAGGAATAAGTGTTATCCATTCATCCATTCACTACATGAGAAAGAAATAAAGGAAAAAAGTTTTCACAATTGACCATGATACAGTATTTTATATGAACTTTCATTATAAAGAAATATATAGTATCAGAATATTTGAGATATAACATCCAGTGTTAAAAAAAAAAACAAATTCTAGCATGAAGTAGGCTATTTTTAAGGAAAACTTCAATTTTTCAATGTTTGTTTCTGAGGGTGGTATATATTTTTAAATTTATGTATATAGTTTCTGAATTATTACCTGGCAGTTTTCAGAGCAATAGTAGCTGCATTGCTATTGAGAAATAGAATGTATAATCCAAATTCCATTTCTACTAATCTTGGTGCATTAGTGTTTTCCAGTCAATTAAACAGACCAGTGATCATATTCACCCATGACTAATGTGAAGACAACATTCGGTTTTAGAACTCTTGATGGATAAGTGGTAGCAATGTATGAAACCCACTGAGCATATAGTATCAAAATCAATGAATAAAGCTTCCTTTTATCCATTACTTACCTAATAGCTAAAAAGTTCATTTTAATATCTAGTCATTAGGGACTTGCCTTAGAATAAAATTAAGAACACTAGTTTAGGCAAATTACACCTGCTTTTAATCATTATTTTTATTTCTTGCCTTTGTGAACCCTAAGAATTTATCAAAAATTTAAATTTAATTAGTACTCCTTAAAAGTCCTTGATTAAGTTTTATCAAAACCACACACCATAATTAGTTGGATTGCTTGTCCAACTTCCACAAATAAAATGCATGGAAAAATAAAAGATAAATACATATCTTTGATTCTTCAAGAGACTGAATGAAAAGCCAAAACAAAAAATGACTCTGAAGAACTATCAGTTATGTCCTTATAAGCTCAAACAGTACTATTTTAATGGGATTGTAATCATACCTGTGTGTCGAACATTTTCTGATTTCCCTTATTTTTCTGACTACCTGGTAAAAAATTACCTCTTTCTCATATTTTACTCCCACTTTCAAATTATCCATCCAGATATAATGTTCTTCGCTAGCGGAAATATAGAAATGCTATATTTTCCCAGGCAGATGGCTTTTGCTCTAAGAAATTTAAAACTGGAGGTTAGTCATGCAAGGATTGTGTCGATTCCTCTTGTCAAAATACACTTTTCAGATTGATCTGAATCTTGAAATTTGCCAGGAGTCTCTTTTTTCTCACCTTGATTCTTCAATTCTTTACTAAAAATTTACAGTATATTCCCATATTGTTCTTTTTTTTCTTTTTTCTTTTTTATCATACATGCATGTAGGGTACAACGTTGATTTTCAATAATTGTGTATAATGTGTGGTGGTTAGATCACTGTAGTTAGCTTATTCATCATTACAGTATGCGATCATTCTTTGTGTCCATTGACCATTCCCCCTGCCTCTTCTCCCCTTTGCCACCTCTAGTTTTCTAAAAGTTCAATGTATTACTGTGATTGTTGTTTCTTTCTTTCTTTCTCTCTGTCTCTTTCATTTGTTTGTTTATGGATTCAGCTCCCAGTTATGAGTGAGAACATGTGGTATTTCTCTTTCTGTACTTGGGTTGTTTCACTTAGAATAATTTTCTTCAGGCTCATACATTTTGTTACAAATGGTAGAATTTCATTCTCTTTTATGGCTTAGTAGTATTCCATTGTGTATATATACCACAATTACCGTATCCAGTCTTCTGTCAATGGACTTTTAAGTTGGTTCCATTTCCTAGCTATTGTAAATAGAGCTGCAGTAAACATGGGAGTGCAGGTATCCCTTCAACCTGATGTTTTCCAATACTCTGGATATATCCCTAAGAGTGGGATTGCTGGATAATATGGAAGTTCTATCTGTAGTTGTTTAAGGAACCTCCATACTGTTCTCCATAATGGCTTTACTAATTTACAGTCCCACCAACAATTACTCATATTTATTGAATAAATTGAAATAAAATAAGTCCATTGACTTATACACAAATTGATCTCTATTAAGGTAGGGATGAATTTTTCAACTTTTATATTTGAATTTCCATAATTGTGCTTATACTATGGGATTTGATAAATGTTTATTGAGTGACTTTTTAAAAAATGACTATATTAATGCATCTTGTTGCAGTGTTACTCAGGTGATTTTAGCCATTTTGAGTAGTGAAAGAACACTTTCAAAAAATTCTTCATTAAAAAAATTAAGCTATGTTTCTTTAAAATTAACACATCATTACCCATCAATATTATAAGACAGGAATTCTAAAATAAAATAAATAAGTTATTTGAGTCACATTGACCAATCGATATCTATATTTCTATTTTTTGGGTAATTCATCTACAAAGCATTTGGAAGAGAAGAGGGAAATCGACAACAGAGAAATGATAGGATAAAAATGTATGAAGAGTTTCCATCCATTACCAAAAAAAAAAAAAAATAGCAGTATGCAGAAAACAAATGTAGAGAGTATGAAACTAGATTTAACTTTCATTATCTAGTGCTTAATGTTTTTTTTTTTACCTGTTGACTCTGAGAGCCTTATCTTCCTGACTGTAGATGTAAATATCAACAACCGTGAATTTCTTCCAAGTCATTGTCTGGCATAGGATATTATCAAGTGAGCTTGGCTGTACTCTAATTTGATTTTTGTGGACCAGTAATTTAAAATTACATGGACACACACACACTCACATGGGCACAAACAATTCTCATTTTTAGAATTTGCTTATTTGGCCAAGTAAAGATTGTTTTGCTTATTTTATAAAGCAAAATTTTTTCCTCACAAAAATTACCTGCTAGGTATTAGGACCATCACTTCCTAAGATTATGGTATTTTTATAAAAAGAAAAACAAAAACACATAAACAAGGTATACATATATATATATATATATTGCTTTGAGATATTTACAGCATAATATATCATTGTATTACATCATTTTAGTAATTATATATTATTTTAATTTTTTGTTTCAATCAATGATTTAAAGTTAATTATTGTCTATTATAAGGACTGGAAAATGAAATTAGAAAGAAATTTGTTATTCAGACTTCTATTTTCTGATTGACATGGAAGGACTTTAGGAGTCTTCACTCCTGTCCTTATAACAAGAGAAAAACTGAACAAACTGAAAATCTCCAACTTTTTAAGGATATATTGGAGAAATGGGGTCACAGGGCAAACCACTGTCACCAAAATTGAAGAGATGAACAGCTGGATTCAGAAAATCACAACTTACCTAAGTTAAAGCCTAGGAGAAAAAAAAAAAGAACCCACATCAACCAGTACTGTGGTAGGAACACCTAAACTGTAATGGACAAATTGCTGGAGGCTCAGTGTGGGCAGTTTTAAGAGTTACAAACTCTGGCATTTTCAGCCTTAGGGAGCCCAGAGTTTTATGAGTTTTGCCTTCAGAGCATTACCAGGTTGCCACAGTGAAGACCAGAAAAAGATACCCTTGCGGGGGAAGGAGAAAAGTAGCCATTTTGATATATGTAAGAAAATCTATTTTATAACAGCCTACCTGACTGAAGTTTTACCAGAGACAAACTGACTTAAGGATAACACAAAATCCAACTTCCTTCTTTCTTCCTGTCTCACCTAGGGAGAAAAAATAAAGCAAAACTGAGAAACACTTGTGAGGGTCTCAGCTCAAGGGCAGAGACTCACTAAAAGATTGAGACCTAATTACAGCACTACAGAATGCTTCCTCCCCACAAACACCTTAGCACCACATCAGTTGGGCTCCTGTATAATAACAGAGAAATACAACTCAAAGCAATGTTTATCCCCAATGTTAGATAAGAAAAGGCCACTATGGAAACCAAAAGGCAACAAGGGACACCAAAAAGAAGAACAGCAGCAGAAATTTTTACCTCTGACACCTACAGCTACTATAAAGACTAAACACAGCACAATGTGAATGGACAACATGCAATAGCAGATGGGAAATTAGGCAGAGAGGTAGAAACTCTAGGAAAGAATGAAAAGAAAATGCTAGAAATCAGAAACATCATACCTGAAGTGAAGAATGGCTTTAACAGGCTTATCAATAGACTGATCAGACACAGCTGAGAACAGAATTAGTGAGCTTGAGGATACCTCAATAGAAACTTTGAAACTCAAATGCAAAGAAATAACAGAATTAGAAAGACAGCATGGAACCTACAAGACTGGCACAATTACAAATGGTATAACATTTGTAATGGGATGCCAGAAAGAGTGGAAAGAGAGAAAGAGCCACAGAAAATATTTAAAGCAATAATTACTGAAAATTTCCCAAATTCGATGATAGATACCAAACCACAGATACAGAAAACCCAGAGAACACCAAGCAAGATAAATACTAAAAAGTCTACACCTAGGCATATAATATTCAAGCTACAGAAAATCAAAGAGGAAAAAAAAAAAAAAACTCAAAGGATGCTGGGGAAAGAAGGGGAGCATGGAAACACAGTTATAGAGAAGTAAGGATAATAATTGCATCTGACTTCTCTTAGTAAACCGTGCAAGCATGAGAGTGGAGTGGAATATTTGCAGGGTAAAATAACAAGCAAAACAAACAGCCATCAACATATCGTTCTGTATCCACTAAAATCATCCTTCAAAAGTAGAGGAGAAATAAATATTTTTTTCAGACAAATGAAAACTAAGGGAGTTTTTCACCAGTATACCTGTCTTGCAAGAAATTTTAAAATAAGTTCTGCAGAGAGAAGAAAATTCATATAAGTCAGAAATTCTGATCTACGTAAAGAAAGGAAGAGTGTTAGTGAAGAAGTAAAAGAAAATAAAATCTATCATTTTTCTTATTTTTAATTTATCTAACAGATAAAAGTTTGTTAAACATAATAATAGCAATGCACTAAGTGATTGCAACTTAGGGGTAAGTGAAATGAAGAATAGGAATGCAATAAAGGTTAGTAATGTAATAAAGGATGGGCGGGAATACTCTGTTATAAGGTACATGCTTAACTAAGAAGTGATACAGTGTTACATGAAGGAAGACTTGAATTAGGTATAAATTTATGTTGTAAACTCAGTGGCACAACCAAAAGGATTTTTAACAGTATAATTGATATGCAAAGAAAGAAAAGATGAAATCATACAGAATGATCAATTAAAACAAGAACAATAAGAAAAGTGACAGAAGAAAAAAGTAAAAGCCGGGTAATAAATAGAAAACAGCAACAAATATGGTAGATATTAATCCAAGTATGTCAATAATCACTTTAAACATCAATTGCCTAAAGACAACAAATAAAAGACAGAGACTTAATGTTTTGTTAAAAATATGACTCAATAATATGTTGTCTAATAACAACCCACTTTAAATATAAAGACTCTAGATAAATAAAATAAAGGAATGGAGAAAGATAAATCTTGCTAACACTAACTAAAAGAAAGTTGGGATAGCTATATTAATTTCAGACAGACTTCAGAGAAAGAAAATTACTAAGAATAAAGAGAAGTATTACATGATGATAAAGGGGTCAATTGTAAAGGGTCAAAGGGAAGACATAATAATTCTTAATGTCTGTGTGACAAATAATAGAGGATCTTAAGATGTGAGGCAAAAGCTGATAGAAACGCAAGGAGAAATAGATGAACCTGCTATTATTATAGCTGGAGACTTCAAAATT
This sequence comes from Cynocephalus volans, assembly GCF_027409185.1. Taxonomy (NCBI): domain Eukaryota; kingdom Metazoa; phylum Chordata; class Mammalia; order Dermoptera; family Cynocephalidae; genus Cynocephalus; species Cynocephalus volans. The sequence goes on along the minus strand of NC_084476.1, from coordinate 33,064,680 downwards.
TCTCTATCAGTAATTAACATTAAGTAAGCAGAAAACTAATAAGGACATAGTTGAATTGACCAGCACCATCAATCAACAGGATTTAATTGACATTTGTAGAATACTTTATCCAACAATAGCAGATTACACATTCTACTCAAGCTTGCATGGGACATTGATAAAGATAGACCACATTCTGAGCTAAAAAAACATACCTTAACAGATTTTTTAAAAATAGAGATCATACAAAGTATGCTCTGTCCATATTGGGATACTGGATTAAAATGAATTAATGATCTATTGTTGTTATTATAGTGACATCACAAATTACAAGTGAAAATTATTCTTTTTGTGCCTTTGGCCAATATACATGCAATAACAAAAAAGGGATCTTGAATATCTAGAAAGAACATTAAGCAATAGAGCAATTAAAAAAATGTCAGCAGAAATTTGCAAAACATTCATTTAAACAAATGTCTTCAGAAATTTCACTTCTAGATATTCTTTAGACTTACATTAAGACAATAATTTTTGATCATCTTTGTAACTGATCTAATTCCAGAAGAAGCTGTGGTTAAACATAATGATAAGTGCTCATACTGCCTATCATATTACATGCTCTATGAGGATTAATCAATACAAACTTGATCAATTAATGAATAAATGAATGAGTAAATAAATGATGTAATAAAATCTATATAATGAGGGATTGCTTTTCCTCACTCTCAACTCATTATTTTAAATAGTTCCACAATTTGTTACATTTATTATAATATACATGTAAAAACATATGACTGGCATTTAGTATCTTTTCACTGATACAAAATGATTCTATTTAATTTCACATGAATAGACTTAACAAATCCAGAAATGAATTTCACTAAGTATTTGCATAACTACTTTTTGCCCCTGGTTCTTCAACCTGATTCAATGCCATAAAACTTTAATGATGGATCTACTACTGGAATGAATTCAACCCCAAAAAGAAGTAGAGTTGCATAATTGCTGTAGAACATTTATACTTTCTATAATTTCAGATTATGTTATTAATTTAGTTACCGATTTATAAATTATCTAAATATTAAAAAACAGAAAAACTAAACTGGCATTATATTATATTCAACATATCCAAGAATAAAATTTGATATGAAAAACTGAGGCAAAAGTAAAATTATTGTAGAAAAGTAAGAAAGAGTTGGTCCATCAAATACATGTAAGGAAATTCTATAGTTTGAAATATTGTCTATTATGGCAGACCAAATTTCTGCATCTGGACTTTGGACACAGCTAATTTACTGCAGACCACTGTGATACTCTGGACCACACTGCAGAAAAATTGATCAGGAAAAATATAAGAATTTATGAAGCAATAAATCATCAACAGATTTATGTTAAAAGCTTTATTCTGGAATATGTATACACTGGAGAATGCAAACTCATCATAATTAACATATACCTTACCTCACATACATTTTATTGTTTTGTTGTGAGAACACTTAAAATTTATTCTCTTAGCAATTTTCAAGAATACAATACATTTTTACTAAAATGTAAAGTTTACTAAATGTAGAGTCACCATGTTGTACCATTAGGTGTCTTGAACTCATACATATTTCAAAACAACAGTTACAGATAAATATATACATTTTTTATTTGTCAATTAAAAAGTAAATTGTATATAAAAAAGCATTGTCATAGGTATAAATATAACAAATGATGACTCTATTTTTACACATTTCAATTTTATACCATTAAATTAAAAATAAATTTAAGGAATTATTTGTAGTTCATATTAATGCATATATTTCTGAAATGTATTACTAGGGGAAGGCGATATCATATTCTTTTTATATTTTATCTCCAGCACAGATTAAATAGTCAAGACATGGTAGGTATTAACAAATTACTGGGAAGTAGTTCTGATAGTTCTCATCAGGAAATGAAATTCCTAATGTTTGCATTTGTTTTTCATTTGATGATAAAACCGCTATTTTATTCATTCACAAAGAAAACAATAATATGTCTTCATCAATTTTGTAGCTGACTTAACTTGCATTAGTCCTGAAAGTTTAGATAAGTCTCTTTTGTTTTTTAGTAATTTTATTGGATTTGAAGTTGCTGTTTATTTTTACCTTCCATAGGCTCTCGGGTAATTGGAGAGGAAAAGTATCAAGTATATGTAATACGAAAATGTTAAAATAACTTACAATAAGAATACATGTTGAAACACATTTTAGTGTGTGATCTCTCTTGTAGATATGAGAGAATGATTGCATATATACCTTGGCAATTAAATAGCAGATGTCATTTCACCCAGAAACATATTATATATTCAACATATTATGTTGAAACAAAAATATATCAAAACATTGTAAGCTTCATCTGTCCCTATTGTTTTTCTTATAATGCTTTTATAATTCAGTTGAAGTTAAAACAAAAATATAGTAGAAAAAGTAAAAAGTGGTTCTTTTTTGTTTTTTACAACATGGAAAAGGTCTACCCTCGTATGTTAAGTAATAATGAGACTGACCCTAATCTTTGGTAATATTTGCATTTCTAATGTGCATCTGGCCAATAATAAAAAGACAAATGAAAGATTTTTGGAAATAGAAAATGAGAAAACATATCATAGTAAATTAAGTTTTGTATATGTGGACCTCATATTTAACTAATAGTCACTCTGGGAGGTCATTTAAGAAGCTAGAAAGTAATAACAAATGAGATAGGTTGATACAAGCTTGCTATGTCCCTCAATCAACATTAATAACCATTCAATAAATGTTATCAATGTCTTATTAATAAAAACTAATAATATACTAACTATACACAGTACTGAACTGTAACTCAAAGAAAAAAGTAAATATTCTACAGTCCATACTGAAGCAAATAAATGATTAAATAAATAAACGGGGAGTAAGATTCTTCTTACAAGAGAACGCAAATAATTTTTATAGATACGTTCCCCTTCAAGAGGTGAAGCTTAGTCACCTTCCCCTCTCTTGAGTGTGGACAGAATTTTGTGACTCATTTCCAAAAACAGAGCATGGTAAAAATGAAATTTTTTAATGAAGGGAACTGGCAAACACTACTTTGGCTGGTAAACAAGGCAGACATCTTCAGTGATGTCATGTTGACAGCATGTACCCCTGACATTATGGGATAAAAAGGGCACTTCACCTCTGTTCCTTCAAAAACCCATAGCCCCAGTCTCAAGAGAATTATGTAAGAAAATCTGAAATTGAGACACATTCTATGAAGTATCTGACAAGTATTCCTCAAAACTGCCACAGTAATGAAAAACAAGGAAAGACAGGGAAACTGCTACAGATCAAAAAAGTCTAAAGAGACATGACAACTACATGCAAGGTAGTATCTTGGATGTGATCTTGAAACAAAAAATTTACATTAGTTGGAAACCTAATGAAACCTGAATCACGTGGGGAGTTTGGTTAACCTTATAGTACCAAAGTTGCTTTCTTAGTCATGACAAATGTACCGTGGTAGCGTAAGGTATTGAACCACATAGGAGAAACTTGGTGAGGGGTATATGGGAATTCTTTGCTCTTGAGAAGAATGTGTATTTGCTGCTGTTGGTAGGAGTGTTCTATAATTATCAGTTGAGTCAAGTTGATTAATGTTCTTCAGACCTCTGTATCCTAACTGATTTTCTATTTGCTATATCAATTACTAAAAGAGAATATCTCGAACCATAATTGTTAATTTTTCTAGTTCTATTTTTGGTTCTATCAGGTTTTTACATCATGCAATTTGAAGCTCCATTTTTAAATGCATTAAACATTTAAGCATATCAGACAGACAAGTAATTTTGGAATATATCTTACATATTTTGAATATAATTTTATAAATATCAATCCTATTTAAGTATTTTGAAGAATGTTTAGCAGTTTGTTTCAGCAGACAGAAAATCCAGTTAGGTGCAGACTGCACATGCAGGTCCAGTTTCTGCAGGTTATGGGTCCAACATCATTTTTGCTTTTAAAGATTTTACAGTGCTGTTTTGACCTGTCTCATGTATGCTTCATGCAAGAGACAGTCTGAATCCAAGGCAGTTATCTACAATGTAGTTTAGTGTTCAAAGCCTTTGTGCTGCCTATTGTAGTCATAGGTGCAGCTTGTGGGGGATTCCATAACTTCATAACAAATTTAAAAAGTCTTTTGTCAATCTTCAGTCTTTGATTCTGAGGGTTCCTCCTTCCTGTTGTTGTGGTTAGAATGCAGGTTCTTTAGCCTCTCTAAATTGTCTCTAGTATTTTGTCCTGCCGGGTCCATTACCACCAAGCCTGCTGGGATTAAGTTCGGGGCTTTGTCTCTTTTTAAACCTTATAGTTTTCGGGAATCTACAGGGCCCTGCCCACAGAAATAGCACAATAGGGAGGAAAAAGTGAGGTGCCACTCCCATGCTTGTAGAAAGGGAAAGGGACTATTTATTTTCTGGTCTTCAACTGCGGTTGTAAAGGAAAGTCTGACAGGTACCATCTCACCCCAGATGAATCCTTCCTTCCCAGTTCTCTAGCTAAAGAAAATGACCTTTTTTTTTCAGGGTAGAATGGAAGAGGGGCTTTTTCTGTCTGTACTCATTTGCATTACTGCTTTGGAGGTACTAAAGTGTCCAGGCACTTTAATATATATAGGAGGGACAGAAAAAGTCAAAGAAAAAAAATGTTTTATTCCCTTCTGGGATCATATATCTCAGCCTGAGCTTCTTGTCTAGTCTCCCCCATTTGATTTACCTTCCCGAGTATTCCGATGGTTGCTTTGTGTGTTTTTGTCAGGAGATTGAGTTGTAGTCAGTGGGAGAAATGGGACAGGGTGAGATTAGTTATCTAGGTGGGGGTCTAGAAATTGGATATATTACAAAAGTTAAATGTCTAATAAAACCGCTAAAGCATGTGAAAATATTTAAAATTTCACACTTTATAAAGTTTCATAACTCTAGAACAAAATTCAAAGATGGCAATAAAATAAAAAGCTAATGTGCAAATTGTAAGTTTTGAGATTGCTGTGCAGTTGTAAAACATTTTGTCCAAGCTGATAAGGAGCTCTTAAGTGATGTTGCCCATCAGGGGAGTCTCTTTTCCTTCAGAAATGGGCCTGTCTTGCTATCTCTGTCTTGCTTATGCCATTGGCTGGGAGCAGCACATGGAAAACACGTTCTCAGCACAAACACGGTTACGAGTTTGAGAGTACAGCATCTAGGGCTATTGGTTAATTATGCTCTATGAAGCGGGAGTTCTGAGATGTGCATTTTCATGGCCACCATAGTGTATATGATATAACAACTTAATTAACAGTGAAACAATAATATACTTTCTACTAAGCCTAGGAAATTGACAACTATACACACAATTACTATACGGTAAACTGTTATTGTAGACATTCCAGCCAATACAATAAAGTTAAGAACGGATAAAAAGTATATATTTTTATAACAATTTCACATAATTAAGGTAGAACACTGTATAACATATTAAACTCCACTTACTGAGAATGGAAACCAAAATATCTAATTAAGAGTTTTTGAAAGAAAGGATTGGTGAACTGCTTCTGGAAACAGGCAAAGAAAGAAAATGACTTATGATGAGTTCTCTATTTGACTTCTCTTCTTTAAATAATATGGCATCTCAATGATAAACTCATGGGGTCAGACATGTACAGCACATTATTTTGTACACACTAAAATAAATTTATAGAAAACTGAGAAATCATGTTGTTTATGTGAAGTAGATTTTAAGGCTGTAGTTCGATTTGTAGAGTCAGAAGGAAGATTCACTCTCACTCTAGACATTGTTGGAAACACATACTTACAAAACGTAATTCACATACTTATTGTTTTTTAAATCAATTATATTTTTCTATAGGCTTTTTCAAATGTATAGTAAAGTAGGCTTCCTCGTAGTATGTATACTTCCTAGTAATCGTATTTGTTTCTTTGACCTTTTTCACACGCCCTGATATTTTATTGGGATTTCTTCCAAGGAAAATATAATATAGTAAGAAAAATTGAAATAGAAAAAGGGCACTATTCTGGACAAAAAACGCTTATATAATGCACAGTGACCACAAAATGGGAACAAACTAACTGCTCAGGCAAAATGCAATGACTTTTCTAGATAATAGAGAACATGAAGTAGAGTCTCTGCCCCACTGTTCACTAGTAGAAACAATGCCAACTGAATTACACTTTTCACAGTAATAACCTGAGTTCTCTTGATTAGGTAAGACTTAAAAGAACTGGGATTATCTCTCATGCCATAGAGTACTGATTCTTCCTCAAGCCATATTTCATTAAAAATCCAAAGAGGTAAATAATTTATCTATTGAAAATTGTGCCTCTGAGGAGCAAAATATGTAGGCAAGCTTTTAGATAAATGAATATTATTATAGAAAGTCTTTTGGGATAGAATAATTACATTCTGATTATTACATGTTAGAGAAAGTTTTTATATTTGTTAATTTCAGCAGGATTTTATTACATTTTAAAACACTAATGCCCTTTTTTTGATCATTACCAGCTTTTTTACCCAGTTATGAAATATTACTCAAAGTCTACAGCTAAGATGAAACCATTTTTAAGTTTTACTCTCTGTGTTCTCTCCATAACAGCTTGTCTGATACTGTATAATTATTAAAACATATCAGTGTGTGTGTGCATTTATTAAATATTTTTGATTCCTGAGTTATTTTGTAAAATATTTTTATACCAGCTCATTTTAATTTCAGTAATATAAGTAATTTAGTATAAGGTTATAATATATTCTTCATGCTGTCTGTATTCAGCCTATGCACATGAGATATGTCATCTCTAATGCTACCAAATGCATCCTTGACTATCATATATTTTCACATTGCTTCATACTTTATCAGAAACAAAATTCTTTGAAAAACACTTGCCTATTTTTGTGTTATCAGATTTTCATATGCTCATAACTCAGACTTCATAACTTGAATTCTGGATGGGGGGTTTTGATAAGGAGCCAAGCAGTACTTTTATATGTAGTGGAGGAATTATCATGTATTTGTTCCCATTCTTTAATGTGAAACCTATCTGACATGATTGTGTTTTGCAAGGAAGGGTAAAAATGGTAGAGAATAATTTAAAAACCTAGAGAGTAAGAAAATTTAAAAATTGAGTACAAATAGAAGGACAACTGGAAACAATAATAGGATGATCTCTTTAGTGGTTAATATTCATTAAAAATAAAATTTTAGTCGAAAACTTCTGCCTAAACTCACTTGAAATACCTCCAACACTTTCTGCACCAATTGTATCGATCATCAGATGGCAAAGTATTAGGTCAGCAAGACAAACAGAATAAAAGATTCTGAGCCAAACATTATCAAGCAAGGGAGCTTACTCCAGCGAATCAGGAAGGGAAACTGAAAGATCAGTATTCCACCCTCATAGCTTTATAGGGTTTATAGGGTTTGTCTGGGAGAGAATTGGGCAACTATTCTGAGCACTCAGCCTTCCATAAAAAGATTCCAATTTTCCTGTTTTGTACAAGATGTTCTTATTGGAATGCACCAGCCTTGAGGGAAAGGGAGGGGGTGGGTAGATGGGTGAGTTGTACCAGATGTCCTTATCAGAACACACCAGCCTTGAGGGAAAGGGAGAGGGTAGGGGGACAGGGTGAGTGAGTAGTCAACATGGCTGTGCTTATGTTAAGCAGATTGTGAGGCCTAATGCAAACCTATTATGAAGAGACCAAATGTTAATTGTTCTGAATTGTTTTTAGTTTATGGTTTTGCAAAAAGGCATCTTACACAAAATGGTAGTGTCTATGCCAACAACAGACTCCTACACATTTAAGTCAGATATTCAGAGTTGGTATATTTCATATGTAGTGAATTAGTACAAAATTATACATGCTGAAATCAACTTGAAAATTTTGCTAAAAAAAGGATATGCTTCTTCTTGATTTAATCATTTTTGAAACTCATTTATAAATAATTAGACAATGACTAAAAGCATTTCAAACAATTGCTTGAAAGTATTTTCCAAACAATTTTCAGTAAAATATTTCTTGCCTTTATACACTCCTAATGTGTATAGTGCTTTATGCTTCATAAAACACTTCCATTTGAATCACACTTAATCCTCACATCTGACTTTGAATTACAGATTTTCATGTGCAATGTGATTGAGAAAACTGAGGTATAAATTTGTTGAATACCATATTCAACTGGAAACAGCTATCACTTGACAGAACAAGACCTTAAACTGAACTCTGACTCTAAACTTCATTCTCTCTGCCCTATATGTTTCTTCTCTAAAGTAATGTCAAATCAAACTATGGATACAAATTTATGTATTAAATATAACTGAACTACTTTGTACATATCTCATTAATACTTTTGTAGACAGTTAAGACTGGGTAACTTGTACAACTATGTAAGAAATAGATGTCTTTCATAATCTATAATATCGTTACACAGATTTAGAAAAATGAAGAAAATAATATTAAACTGCAAAAGTACATATATTAGAGTGTTCATTCTCAATCTTTTATAGACAGTAGAACAAACTTGCTAAAAAGTCATATTTTTGGAAATGGTTCCCATCAGATACAGAATTCCAGGTCTTTTCAGACATCCACCAAATATTATATAAAGAAAATAAGGATATTAAGTAAAAACACTTTCCAGCATAACTGGGAGTTAGGAAATAATAAAGCTTAATGGACTTACAGATAAGTGAAGTGAGCAATTGAAACCAACTGAGAAAACCTCAATGTTCAAATAAAGACTTTTCAAAAGTGTCAGTAAAATGGTATAACAGTAGTCTCAGAACACAGATGCAATTATGCCAAGAAAAAGGTTTACCATCGTGAGGGATTAAAAAGAACAGGTCTGAGACCCGGTGTAACTGACCACTGGCTGTTGAAGATTAGAAATAAGGCCTAAAAGTGTGTGGTACTAGAACTAGCAACCAAGCAAGTTTGGGTTGGGAAAGGCAACCTGGAGAGGGAAGTTGTCATTAGAGACTTGAAGATACAAAGAAATAATCTTGAAAGCAAAGAAAGACACAGGAACCCCCTTCTCAAAAATAGAAGTAAAATCAAAGAAATTATTTTCCTATAAAACAAAAGGTAGTTTCCTCTAACTGAAAAAAAACTAGTCTGTATCCCAAACACCTCACCTACCACTGATAGAAACAAGTTATTGTTGGTCAAAGAACATCAAATATATTTGAACATAGAGAGAAAAATGGCATAATGTACGTATAAAGTTTCTAGCACACTAAAAACAACAGGATGATAATCAAAACTTTTTAGTCGATTAAAACACTCCCTTCAAAGGAGAGTGAAACTTCAAAGCAGAGGAAAAACTATAAACAAAAAATATCTACTTGAATAAAAGCTTAATAAAAATCATTTGCAAGGAGAAAATAATACCTCATCTTAGAAAATCATGAATAAAAAATAATAAAGAAAAACCCAGAAAATGAGACATGAGGGTTAGCTAAATAACCAAATTCAGGAAAAATAAATCTAAGAATCAAGTTTCTATCAGAAATGTAATCTAAATACAAAGTACAAAAGAGAGAATATATTTTACGAAATGTAAAATAAATAGCTTGCGGACAGAATAAAAAAAATCCAGGAGAACAAATAGAAAATATATAAAAGATTTAAAAAGGATCACCCATAAATTGATATATATGGAAGAGCAACCAATAAAGTTTCACATCCAAAAATTGTAGAAGAAAAAGGTCAAAATAATGAAAGAGAAGTAGCCTTTCTAAACCTAATCCAAGACATTTTACAGAAGTAAAAATAAAAACTAAACCAACATCATAACAAGGCCCACCATGTACCTCAGAAAACTGACCCCAAAATCCGAATTTTGAATATAGCCTCACAAAACTAATATATATAATACATATTAAATACATAGTATATTATGAATATTATATTATTTACAAATATAAAATGATTATGTTGCATTGTATTATAATATTTTACATGTAAAACTAAAAGATAAAGAATAATAACTATCATCTGGTCCTCTAGGCAAAACTATTATTACTTACAAACTAAAAATAATCCAGATTGGTATAAAATTTCTTAACAGGAAGTAACATTTTCAAGAAACCCAGAAAAATAAATGTGACCGGTTATTTTATTTTATTAAATTAAAGCCATTTTTATGTTAATAATGTTGTGGTTATACAGAAAATATTTTTCTTGGGAGATTCATGCTAAAGTGTTTACTTAGGGGTAATGTGTAGTGATGTCTGTAACAAAATTTTATATATATGCTTCTACGTGTGTGGACTTGTGTTTGAGAGAGAGATAAGATAAGTGAGAAAATATTAGCAATTTAATAACATGGTTGAAAAGCATACTGATGTTCATTGTATTATTCTCTAAATTTTCATGTTGTTTTGAAATTTTTCATGTAAATTGGAAAAGAAATTCCAAAGATTCTCTTCAAAATCTATAAAAAGTCTTTATAAGTGGTTAGGGGGATCTAGCAGTCTCTGTTCCAGAAATAACCAACAAATAATATTGAAAAAATAATGCAGAATGTATTATCATTAAAATTTGAGCAATGTTCTGTCATTGTAAGTTTATGTATATATTTATATACAAATTTAAATAAATCCTACAGTATTGCTTTTTAGCATTCACTCTTAAACATACATAAAACTAAAATTTGTTTAGGGAATACATATTAATAACATTTATACTATTTTCTTCCTACACTGATTTTTTTGCACATATCCTGGAAATAAGGAAATTTTACTCTAAAGACCCTACTCTAAAGTTAGCGATCTGCAACTAAAACAATCCCCTGAAATACCCTTAAAACATCTGATGGAAAAAAAATTCCACCAAGTGGCAGTATCTCTCAGAAATATTTGAATGGGTTGACTATTAAGAAATCTGAAATAAGAATCATTATAGTTGTTATAATATGGGCCAGACTGAGAAATTAATTTCACCTGACAAATGCTTAAACCTCTGACAGTAATACCAATACAGGAGGTGCTCAGTTTCCCTGGGTTTGGGTTTCCGGACTCGCTTCTGGGTTTCCCACCACTTCCTTAGGTCTCAAGCCCCCTCCTCTGAACTCTCCCCTGGAGGAAAGTTACTGTTGCCAGTTAAACCTATTTTCAGCACCAACACCAGGAAAATGAAAACATAAGGGGCTGGCTTATGCAAATCCAGTGCTGGGCATGCTCAAGAGAGAGCATTTGAATATGCCTTGTGCATGTGATAGGGTCTGACCAATGAACATGCTCCAGGAAGAGACTGACTGAGCATGTGCAAGACTAAATGTTACATAGCTGGGAATCACCTTCTTAACTTAATATTCATTGGACTGCAAAATAATAAAATCCAAATCCCAGCAGAAGGTGAGGTTGTTGCTTACTTTCCTGGAGGCAACCGCACTTCCTTGACTGAGGTGTGTATACTTTACTTTGTATCAAACTTAGTTTCAGCAAGTGGCTGCTTGCTCTCTTGAGCCAGCTGGCATTCTGTACTGAACTTTAAGTATGCATTTCTTGCTTTTGTGTTAAAATTGGTGTGGGCCCTGCTCAGTCTCTGGAGTTATGTTGCACTCTCTCTGTGGAACCTGTATTTCTTATCTGTTATATTAAACTTGTTCTCACTTTCTCCTGTGACTCTGCCCTTGAATTCTTTCCTGTGGAAGAGTAAAGAACCTGGTAAGAGGATGGGGTGGGTTGAGGCCGAGTATTGGGCCCTTGGACCTACCTCTGACATCAATACTACTACTCAACCTTGATTGTGTAGCTCTGCCTTTTTGCCATAGTGCCTTGAGCTTTCCACCAGTAGATCAAATATGACAATGCTCTACTTCCTAAAAGCTTCTTTGTTCTTTTAGTTAGAAAGTAAGAATCACTCCACAACAACCCCATTCTCGTAAAATGCAAGACTCTCTCTCTTTCAATTAAGGAGATCAAAATTCTCAGCAATTCAGTAAATTCACAATGAAAGGAAGAAAGAGGAATGTCTTGGGACATGAAGTCAGCCCTAGCAGTGATAAACTAGAATAGTAGTAGAAACCCTCTGGGAATTGTAGTTTTGATACCCAGTTTGGAAGAAAACGTTTTAAATCTTTCAATATGGCCCATACTATGCTAATTAATCTTCTCCTATGGAAAACATAAAAGCTTAAGTCTAGTATGATGCAGCTGGAATCAAAGATAATAAAATGCTTCCATCTCCCCTGCCAAGATAATATTATTGAAAGATGGATAAATAACTTTTAAATACGTAGCCAATAAAATAGTTCTATATCATAGCAAAGAACAAAGTAACATATTCTTAAATATACACAGGGTAAACAACAGCAGAAAAAATAAAACAAAGTAAATAATTCTTACCACTGATAACAGAATATAATTTTCAAGGTATTTTCTTTCTGTTTTAAATAATTTTTTAAAAGATTCAGTAAAGATATTAGTAAAAGTTGAGCTTAAGCAAGAATAACTGAAAATGTAAATAGGTATGAATTGGGACCTGAGGCAATAAAACAAATAGGCACTTACCTTTCCTTTCAACTTCTCTTTCATTTTCTCTGTTTTTCTCAAAGTTTTATATTGTTTTTAGTATTATGTTGATTCGCTTTATCATTGTTAATGAGATATTTAAACCACTTTTCCCTTCTTTACCACTTTTAGAAAGATTCTAATAATTCATCACTATGAAAAGTGAAATTAACAGGCTTTCGCTTCTGCCCACACCCAATAAATCTCCGGTTTTATTCTTTGCACTATTGATTTAGTTCCTACAGTGTGTACCTTTATGCCCTATTATATCAAATATCTAGACTCTGATTCAACTCCCTTATGCAGATTCTCTTGAGGATAAAATACAAGAGAGAAAACTGGTATATTTGCATAATCCCAAGTAGCTTTTACTACTTCAACTTGCACACTAATTCTTACTTCCTAAATTTTGCGAGGTGTATTTTTATTTGGCTATTTTCACTTTGTAACATATTCATTCTGTGTTATGTCCAGAAATTCCTCTACGTTTTCATCGCTCTTGTTGGTTGTATAATGACCTGCTTGTCACATTTTTTTTCACTTCCATATATTTTTTTTTCTCAAACCCATCTTTTTAAATTTGTCTTTTAATTTGCTGGATTTCTTCACTTGTGTTATTTACTAGAATGTCTAATAGACTGAGTCTCCCACAACTGTTTAAGTCTCTGAGAATGACTCTTCCTTTTGCACATGAACCAGAACTTGGATGAGAATCAATACTCTCATGCTACTACTCCCCCCACCCCACACAAAGACTATTAATTGCTCTACCATCTTTTGGCACTGCACATTGCCATGAAAAAGCTGAAGTGCACTCTGCAGATGACTGGAATTTTTAAGCCTGGAGCCCACAGGGTGTTTATTATTCTTGAAATCAAATAACTTCACCAGATTTGTGAAGATCGTTCTGTGTCAACTTATTCTGGCATGTGATGTGCCTTTGACCTCAGCTTGTTGTTATATATTTTTTTAAAATGTTCTTTTTGTATCTTTTAATATGTTTCTCTTCCATATTGTATTATTTAGGAACATTAGTTGTGCATTTGTTAGACTTATGTTATATTCCTTTCCTACCACATTTGTCTATTCATTCTATCTCTTTGTTCTTTTCCATTCATTTTGCTTATTTCTATCTTACAAGCCCAACCTAACTTTCTTGACAATGTTAACATTTATTCTAGAATTTTTAACCTTTTATATAAGATTCCTTTTTAATGGTTTTATTTTCCCTCCATTTCTTTCTTAAGTCTTGATTATCTTGTCGTTTCTTCTTTGATTTTCGTTATTTTTATTTTGAACTCATAATCCAATGATGCTGTTTCATTGAATTAGTGTTATATGAGGAAAAACGTTCATTGGAGACATCAATTTTTTGGTGAAATTTTTCAACTGGCAGGTGTTCTCATACCTTTTTATGTTGTTTTATTCCAAGCCTCATTTTTGTAGTACGTATAAATAAGTCTAACAATTTTATTAATTGCAAAATGGCAGTGGGTCTATCTGATCCTGTAATTTACAGAATCATTGTCAGGGAGTAAGGGAATCTTAATGTAGTCCTGTGGTAGCTTTAACTCAGGTGAGTTGCCTCCAAATATTTACTTACCAAATCTCTTCCACTTTCTACTCTGTACCTACATCTCTGTTCATTGGACATGTTTAATCCTTAAGAACATGGTTATCTTTGTCCAAGAGGTCTGTATATTTCTCCTCAACTAAATTTGACCATCTCCAATAAAGATATTGGCACATGGAATAATTCTTTACTCTCCTTGTCCTCAAGCCGGATTCCAGCAATGGCAAGAGTCTCATAGGCTTCTGCTTCAGCCTTGTAATGAAACACAGGGTGATTGCCAAGTTGCTCAGAGTTTTTCCTTCTAGATCTTTGAACATAGACCGCATGATTGTATTGCTCAAAATTTAACATATAAGATGCTTCAAACTTATGATCCCACAGCTCAGCATTGGTCCTATTGCCAGCCCCTTGCCTGGTTCTCTACATATGTTTAAGAAACCTGGGGAGGGCAGAATTACTTCATAAATTCCTCTGTGGGTAAGATAATGAGGTCAGCAAACCTCACTTCACTTCCGTCCACCTGCAACATTTCCTTTAAAGTTTATTTTATTTTTTTAAGCACACTATTGGAATGCTTCTCTAGATTTCAGCAATAGAATAGAATATTTCTAATCCTTCCAGTTCATCCGTTTCTGCATCTGTGCAAAAGATAGAGCATTCTGTGTGGAGACATTTTCTCAAGATGAGAATTTCCAAAACAACTATTTCTATGGTGTATATGACCAAATTGCTTTACTAATAATTAACAACTATATTAGTTGCATGGCAGATACTTAGGGAATATGTGCTAAATTATATTGATTTGGAATATTGTATGGTTATCACCGACTACAATCTCCACTATCTCAGGTCACCACTCTGGAGACCAAGAATATTTACACGGAGAAGCTATAAAGATTAGTTTAAGTATGAGAAATTACATAAACTCGATAATGTATGTTAAGAAATAGTATTTTCGCAGAACAAGATTGAGAGATGAAAACATTGTCCCTAACTTCCTCAAAACCATCTCTTTTGACATATTGTAGAACATAGTCAATGTACAATGAAATGGGGCCTTGCTAGATATCGTTGTTCTGGCTGCTACAACAAAAATGTCACAGACTGGATGATTTATAAACCACAGAAGTTTATTACTCACATTTGTGGAGGCTGAAAAGTCCAAAATTAAAGTGATGACATATTTGGGGTCTGATGAGGGCCCACTTCTTGGTTCATAAATTGTTGTCTTCTTGCTGTGTCCTCACAAAACAGAAGGAGTGAGGAAGTGTCTTGTGTCTCTTTTATAAGGGTACTAATCTCATTCTTGAGGGTGAAGCCTTATGACCTAATCCCTCCAAAAGGCTCCATTTGCTAATACCATCCCCTTGGGGGTTAGGATTTCAACATATGAATTTCGGGAGGCACAGATATCATACAATAGCATTACAAAAATAAAAAGTGTTGAATAAATGGTATATCAATTGAAATGGGCTTTGGAATGCCCATGACACTTATGGTTGTGAATCTTCTGAAATTGAATGTGTTTGTCTTAAGGTGACATATAAGTGAGGAGGAAAACCATGCAGATATCTGAGGGATATCATATATCCATACATATATGCATGCATGTGTGTGTGTGTGTGTGTGTGTGTGTGTGTGTGTGTGTGTGTGTGTGTGTATGATTTGGGGGAGGGTTTGGCAGGGGAAGCATCTGCATGGGAAACTTGCTTACAGTCATCAAATGTGGACTCAAGGACTCAATTAGCACATAGTGTGCAGCGTTGCATGAAAATTTTGTAGTAATAATGCTGGGGAAATTAAGCACAGTTGTTCCAAGTAATATGTACGCTCAACAAATTATAATTGGTGAGTGTAAAAATAAGCATGTGCATGATCTGTTTTTGTTGTTTTTTGGAATGTCACAATTTTAATAGCGAGGATGATATTAAGAGTGGAAAATATAGGTAGAAATATATTTCTACATGCTACTTGTGAAATGATTCTTTTAGAAAAAGGAAACTCATATAATTTTATATTTTTCATAGGATACCAAACAAGGCCAACTTTTCAGAAAAGAAAATTTCACATCTAAAAATGCATACCATAAACTAAGAATGTTACTAAATCAGAGCCACAAATGGCTAATGAAAAAAGGTTTGCTCAAAGGTGACTTTGTTTCCATTCTTCCTCAATAGGCAGGTGTTAGAATTCCTGTAAGAGAAGTCGTTATAGAGATAAGTAGCTTTATATCTCATGCCATTATTTTCATCATTCGTAAGTGCTGTTTGCACTTGCTTTAGTACACATTTGCTTTGTTGATTTATTTTGCTATTTTCTCCCAGGTGAGGAAGTAAAACTGCTACAAATGATTCCCCTCAGCCATTTCACCATTATTTTGTAACAGAATTTCAAACATAAAACAAGGGTATTGCTGTACTAGAGTGAAAAGCACCAGGGAAAATGAACAACCATCTGTATAAATGGGTAGCAGAACTGGCAAAATCTGTGTTTCTTTCTTGTAAGTTTCTAAAGTTATTACTATAATAAAAAAAAAAATTCACTCAAAATGCAGATATAAATGAGAAAGAATTCAAGAATCTTTTAACATATTGGCAATTTGCTAATTATTTATGGTATGTTTAGAATGGGAGAAAATGAATAAAAATAATATACCATGTCACATACATTACAGTGACAATTTTTTTTTAAGTCTGACAATTCCATTTTTGGCTATGGTTTGGAAAAACAAGAACATTCATGCACTTCTGGTGGGAGTGTACATTAAAGTGTAATTTATATTATCTAATTAGCTTGTAAATGTGTATTCTCTATTACTCAGTTATCCCATTTGTAGCTATACGTGTTGGAGATAATCTTCCATGTGTTAATAAGAAGGCATATATAAGAATGTTCATAGGTTCAGATTAGCCATAGTGCAAACGTTAATAACAAGCTGAGGATTCATCAAAAGAAGAATGAAAAATAAATAAACAAATTACAATGTAGTCATTACAATCACATTTCTTTAAAATGAATGTAATAGATCCACATATACCCAGGTGAAATCAAATTAATTGTTCTTTGCCAAGATATGGTTTGTCGAAAAAATCAAGATTTCGAATAATATATGATGAATTATGTGATATATTTAATGTTTTAAAGCACTTAATCCCATGGCCTGTAATGGTTATCTGTCTATTGTCTAGTATCTTTTTATCTATGTATGTATCTATCCATCATCTCTCTGTGTTCACATATAAGTGCTTTTTAAAATACTTTTATTTTTTCCTCCATGATTGCATACCTTATTTATGGAAATAGATTATATAAAGTGCAAATATTATCAACACTTAAGACCTACCATAACTTATTTCTTTTGTTGTGGTTGCTCTTTCTTTTTAAATTGAAACATAATTGATTATAAATATCTGTGGGGTACAGAGATGAATATCAATACCTGTGTACAACGTGTGATGATCAAATCAGGATAATTAGAATATTCATCATTACAAAACATAATCAATCTTTGTGTCCATTAAACAATTTCTTGCTAACCCCCCTTTCTCACCTCTAGTAATCACAGTTCTGATCTCTTCTGAAATTTCATAAAAATTGTGAAATTATACAGAGAATTTCCATATATATCCCACACTTAGTTTCATTTATTATTAATATCTTACATTAGTATGGTACATTGTTCCCAATTACTGGAAATATATTGCTACTTTTGTATTCACTAAAACCCATACTTTATTCAGATTGCTTTTGTTTTTACATAATGCCCTTTCACTGTTCTATAGTCAAATCCAAAATACATTTTATGTAGCCATCATGTTTCCTTAGATTCTTCTTGGCTGTGACAGTTTCTCAGACTGTTATTATTTTTGATGACCTTGACAGTCTTTAGGAATACAGAACAGATATTTTGTACACCCCAATTGGTATCTGTTTGATGCTTTTCTCATGATTAGACTGTTATCAGTTTGGGGTAGGTGACATGTCATTCTCATTATATCACATCAGGGGTGCATACTATCAACACAACTTATCACTGTTGATGCTAACTTTAATCACTCAACTGAGGTAGTGTTCATCAGGTTTCTCCAATGCAAAGTTATTGTATATCCCAACCATTCATGCTGTACTCTTTGGAAGAAAGTCACTATGCAGAGCCCACACTTAAAGGCAGAAAAGTTTTGCTCCACCTCCTGGAAGATGGAACATTTAAACAAATTACTTGGAATTTTCCTTCAGTACGGATTTGCCTCTTCCTCTCCATTTATGTATTCATTCAATCATATATTTATATTAGTAACAAGTTATGAACATGTATTGTATTCTTTGGGTTACACCTCAACATTATTTAATTTTTTGCTCAAATTGTTCTACCTTTAGCTATAGAGAGCTCTTTCAGTTGGTTCCTGTCTGTGTCTCCTTGACACACTCAATCATTGTTTTAACTTTCTTATCCTCCTTTCTTTGAGCACTTGCTTATTTTCTGGCACTACAAGATCCCAGGTTCATTTTATTATTTGTGCCACAGTTCTAGAGTCAACCATTTCTTCAAGGAGCCCTGATTTCTTTTATTGGAGATAGTATTAGAAACTCTGGGAACTAGGTATGCATGTTAGTACCAAGGTTTTGCTGCTTCTAGTCCCTGTCAGCTGGTAGCACAAGGTAATATATGTATGCATACTAACTGTGTCTGCACATATAATTATCAATATTTTAATATTTAACTATCTGTTTCTATATTCAAATATGAGTACATGCTGATGTTTCTAACTCTAGAATATTAACAGATGGTGATTCTAGCCTTCTCCCCTTGCTCCTATCCAACTCACACTCCAATAGTGAGAACAATGAATCCCACTCTTCATAACCTTTTTCCTTAATTGTTCAATTTCTATTTACATACGTCGTGGTGTCAGAATTGTTAACCAGTCTCCCCATAAAAAGCATTTTACCAACAAAAATGCTACGCTAAGTAGGATTCCTTTTTCCTTTATTCTTACAGTGTCCACTCAATTCCAAAGTCACCTAGGTAGGCATGTTTTCCCTCCACCTTCTTCAGTAAGGCTATTTTATATATTTATAACAGAGATCAAAAGAACCTTCTTTTGTCATAGTCACTATACCATCTTGAGATTCAACGACCTTTTAAATGATTTTGTTTGCATACATTAATGTTTGCATGCATCATTCTTTATGCCTTCTGTTCTGATGATTTTGGCAAATACATCATGTCATATATCCATCATTATAGATATATAAATAGTTTTGCTTCTTTAAAAATGTATCTGGTCTTCATCTGTTCCTCTGTCTCCTCCAACCCATGGTAATTACTGATGTTTTTACTGTTTATAATTTTGCCTTTTTCAAAATATCATATAAGTGGAACCGTATAGTATGTAGACTTCTCAGATTAGCTTTTTTGATTTAACAATATACATTTATGATTTATTCATGTCTTTTCATAGCTTTATAGCTCATTTCTATTTATTATTGAAGAGTATTCCATTTTATAGACACATAACAGACTTTTTTTTAAATTTGCAAGTTGAAGAACATTTTGATTCCTTCCAGTTTTGGGAGATTATGAATAAAACTGCTGCTATAAACATTTGTGTACATGATTTGGTGTGGACATAAGTTCTTTAATGAGTTCAGTATATACCTAGCAGTATGATTTCTGGATCATATGGTAAGATTATCATTAGCTTTGTAAAAAACTGTCAAAAGGTCTTCCAAAATGGTTGTAGCATTTTGCATTTCCTCTTATTACAAATGAGGATTCTTGTTGCTCCACAATCCTGAAATGAATTTGTATCATGAGAGTTTTGGATTTTAGCTATTATAATATGTTTGTCTTAGTATTTCATTACTGTTTTAATTTGCATTTACCTAATGACATGATGTTGAGCATCTTTTATGTATTTATTTTCCATTTATATATTTTCTTTAGTGAGGTGGCTGTTCATATCTTTTGAGTATAAGATGTCTTTAGATATTTGGATATAAACCCTTATCTGGTACAACGTGAGGACATAATTGGCAATTTGTGAACCACAGTTCTCATGTAAGAAGGGTATATGTATTAATTGTCTTTATTTTCAGTTACTTGATAACACATTTATCTACAATATATAGAAACATGCCTAATCACAATGTCTGAAATAGAGGGCACATTAAATACCTGCTAATGTTTACTGAGTATTTATTATGTGCCAGAAACTGCCTATGTACTTGTTATGTACTAATTTAATTCTTACAATTCAACAAAATAAATATATTATCATTATTAGTACTTATTATTATTGTCTTTATTCTTGTTATTCAAATGCACAAACTGAGAAAAAGAAAGATGAAGCATCCAGCTAGTATTCACAGAGCTAGTAAGGAGTAGAGGCATCCTGGCTCAAGATCGAATATTTTAACCATCACGCTTTGCATCTCTCCCGGTAAATTACAGAAATTTCAGGCTATTATTATTCATAGTATCTTTCAAGATTTTAAATTGTGTTATTAGAGTTCTTCCTTCCTCTCTATTCCTATTTTCTTCATGGTAGCGAATTGCAGTGCATTGAATGAGTAGTCTGGCTTAAGGAATTTTGAGGCAAAAAAATGCATTTTTGCTCTATGACAAACAATAATATCCCAAGTTCAGACAAAGTAAAATTCCAAACCCTAATACCAGAGTAATGTTTTACAAAATTTTTATAACACTAGTTCTTCACCAATGCAGTCTTTGTTAAAGATTGCTTTTGGGAAATAATAATCCTAAAATTATATTATCATAAGAAACTATAGTCCATTAAAAAAAAAAAAAAAACACTGGAAATGCTTCTAAGGACAAGTGAACAAAGAAAATGTCCTCCGTTAGTTTTATTCTGTGATTTTTATCTTCTTTTTGAGTCCTCTGGTATTAGGAACCAGCAATATTCGTGTGTCCTCTGTGATCTGAAGCAAAACATTCCCTGGAGTGAGATTTAAGATGCTTTCAATCACAGCACATTCTCATTCACCCACACTCTAAAGAAAAAGGATTTCTTCTCATTTAACATTATTCTATCAATCACATGTAATGGTTAAAAAAAAAAAAAAAAAAGTAGACCAAACTTCACATTATCCTCAATTTTAAAATATCTTGAAAAACATACAGAGCAAGGAAAGTGGTCAAAACCTCTCTCCTAGACTCTCCTGACGCTTGCCAGGATTGTCTTCTATGTTAATAAAAATTCAACCTTTCGGTAACTGGTGTTCGAACCTCATATTGCTTTCAGAGGTCGGGGTAGGGGCTTTGGGGAGGGATAGGTTGGGTAAAGGACATAAGGAAAAATCACAATTTGTAATAGTAATATGCTTAAAATAAATAATATTAAAAATAAATGAATATAAGATTACATCATTTGCAAAAAGAAAAAGTAAATACATTTGAGAAGTGGGTGAAAATTATTTTTAGCATATTCCATACATCTCATCCTTGGAAATTTTTCCAGCTTTAATTTTTAAAATTTTCCATTTTTTCCAATTGGAAATGGAAAATTTTCCATTCTAATTGCATTGGGTCAATATGTTATGCTCTTTCGGAGGAGGCAAATTGACACCACTGAGTTACTTTAGCTCTGATATAGAGTAAAAAAGATATAAATACTACAGAGAACCACAACATTGCTTTTTAAATAGAATTAAAACCAAATTATCAAAGTCCAAATAAAGCGGTATTGAAATGTAAAAAAAAAAAAAAAAAAAAGGCAAGAACTAGTAATCAAAAACCAAATAATTTCACCAGAAAATTGTCATTACCTAAAGTAGGTGGAGCAACTGTCATCTCCACCCCATTTAAGATAGGAAGGGGATAAAAGCACTGACTTATGCCCAAAACGCATGTGCTTCTGGGGATAGCATAAAGGTGTCATAAGTCTGGGTATTGAAACTACAAGCAATAAATTCCCAGGCAATAGAATTTCAGTTTCAACTGTACAACCATCTTATTAGCAGAGTTATGACTATTGTTAGGAGACTGACAATGTAAAATCAGAGGCAATAAATATAAGTTCATATCTCAAGGCCCCTCTCCTAGCAAAACTACGCTTCCTGCTAAGGGTATATGAAGAATTCAGAATTTGCTACAGATATCTAGTTTAGACTTCAGCTAGTTGTTATTAGTAATTGTTCATGTTAATGAGTCATTTAAGTGCTTTCAGTTATTTCTTAGACAAATCAAGGAGGCTTAACTCTTCTAGAAAAGCTCATGATAAAGTATAAACATCATCAAGTAAGTATTATTGTAGAACTCAAACTACAATTAAAACTGGAATTCATTTTTTTTTTATTCTGCTTGTCTTTCAGATGTAGACTTCAAAAGTTATTTGAGATTTCCTACCCTTCTTTGAATGCTACAGATTAGACATTACAATCTAAAGCAGGCTGCATACTTAGCAACATTATAATAAATCAAGGAAATTAGTTTGTCTCATACTATTAAAAAAAGTAATAGTTTAGGGAAACTGACTTCAGCTCCCAAGACTATGGCCAAACAGATGCCTGACACTGGTTCATTTCCAACTTCCACTTGCATTTCTCTTCTTCATAAAATTTAGTTCTAAAGTTATCCTCTCTTACAAATTCATGCCTTGTTCAGTTGTACAACTTATACACATGAAGTTATCATTAAATTAGGATTGCCAGGTTTTGTGAATAAAAATACAGTACACATACTTAAATTTGAATCAGATAAACAATGGATTTTAAGTATGAATATGTTTCAAATATTGCAACTATTCAATGTTTATCAGAAATCCAAACTCAAGTGAATGTCCTATATATTACAACCCTAGGCTAAGTAGCTTTTATTCTATACTCTGAGGACCAACACTAAACTCCTCTTCCTACTGATTCCAACTGGCTCTTAATTCCTGAAATTGATTTTTAAATTTCTAAATTAATTGATTCTTTGGTGGCTTAATTAGTTAAGCTCTGGTCCTTATCCATATCTAGAGAAACTTACAAGCATTCTGGTTGCTTTGAACTGCAGCTTTGCAGATTTTTCCTTCTATGCTTTCAAGTAATCAAAATTCTTTGTTTGAGCTCACTGAGTTGGCCTGACGCCTGATATATACTGATAGAATTCCTTGATATGACTGACTTTCTGCCAACCTGCATTGCATTACCATGTTCTGACACCACTGTATTCTGGTTAATGGTCTATAGTAGGTGCATGCAGATGTTGCTATGTACTCAGCAACTGACCCATAAATAGGTGTGCTCTCTTTCTTCCGTTATGCCTAGTAATACAGAGTTTGCCCAATTCTGTATTTAGTTATTTCTTTCAATTTTAGATGCTTTCTATACATTGTCATTTTTAATGTACCTCCAAATGTGCACACAATAGGCAGAAGGATCTCTAGGGTCAGTGCTGTTTTCACCATATTATGATTGCCCTATCGCCAAATTAAAACAGCAAAAAACACTAGGAACAAGTCATATTACTGAGGATCAGACTTCTTAGGCAATATTTTAGAAGTATATAAGAGAAAGAAAGAATTCTATCATACGGGAAGGAGAGGGTCAAAGAAGCATGAAAGAAATAAAAGTGGATGGTTGAAGACAAAAATTGATTTCTGTATTTCATAGTTCTCTATGGACTCAACACTGTTTTGACCTCATATGTTTCTCTGAGTCTTTCCAAATTTTATTATTTGGTACACATTACTTGACTAAATGGTTTTCACAAGATTTCATAAGCTGCTCACTGCTGCATACTGAATACATGGCCTCAAAGGGCAGAGGGAGAACCTAGAAAAAAACATTTTTTCAATTTTTCGAAGATGTTTATCATCAGAAATACCTCTATTTTTTGTGTTTTTAAAATTTTTTATTGAAACATAATCGATTGTACATATTTGTGGGGTACAGAGTTGAAACTGAGTACTGTATGTGATGATGAAATCCAGATAATTAGTATATTCGTCATTACAAAATGTAATCATTCTTTGTGACCCTTAACCAATTTAAATCAATTTTTAGAAATATAAAAAGTTATTTTCATTTCTGCGAATGTCGTTACCATTTTCTCATTAAGGACGCGAGTTGTGATTTTCTGACTATTAGCAAGTTTTAGGACTGGGATCATAAATATAGTAAGAAAAATATTACCATAACATATAATGCAAACTAATTGAAAATTCATAAAAACAAACCTTTTTTTGGTAATATTAATTCACAGATGGCAATTTGTAGTTTTCCAACGAAATCTACCTTGAATGAGACCATTAGGAAAAGTTACACTTTTGAATTAGGAAATAAAATGGCACTTTTCTTTAATAGTGATGCATATATATATCTCACATTTTTTGTTTTGCAAACCAAGAAACTGACCAAGTGCAGTAACTCTTTCATCCCAAGATCTATTTTTATTTCTTCTTGTCTTAGCCTGAGACTTGAACTTCTATTTTGGCCCTCATATCAATTGTTCTTTTTTCAATTTTCTACATTTTATTAAAGTTTCTAAAATTATTTTGTAATTAGAAAGAACAACATAGGTACAGGATAGAAATGTTATGGGTGTTTATCTTCAGATTAACCTTTGACACCATCCAGGTAACCATCAAGACATTAAATTGTGGATTGACAAATTTTATTTCCAGAAAACTGACTTTGTTTCTCTTTTACATTTATTAGCATTTTCCGACCAATGACTTGAAGAGCTTAGAGTCTTTATAATACTTAACTTTCACATTTTATAAAAACAGGA
This sequence comes from Cynocephalus volans, assembly GCF_027409185.1. Lineage (NCBI taxonomy): Eukaryota > Metazoa > Chordata > Mammalia > Dermoptera > Cynocephalidae > Cynocephalus > Cynocephalus volans. The sequence continues at coordinate 33,039,849 of NC_084476.1, read as the reverse complement.
AAAATGAATCTAATATATATATTTATATTTTGACAGAAGCCAATTCATGTTTATGCACTAATTATGTCAAATTGCTTTAAGTTGTGTAGCTCAAAACAGGAATTCTAAGCAAAGCTTTTTATCATGATAACAAAATCTTAGACATCAATGAACCAATGGGCATGGGTGTTTAATGGGTATAGATAAGTACAAGTAAGTGTATGTGTATGTGTATATACGATAAACGTAAACATAGAAAGATTATCAAAAAAAGAAAGAAAAATTAGCTAGAGGTGTCTATTAAATACATATGAGAAACATACTGGGTATACATTAGGAATATATGTAAACATAGGAAAAGAAAAAAAAAGAGAAGAATACCTATTCAAACTGTATAGACAGATTGATATAAATGTGAGAGAACAAATATATTGGAGCACTGAAACTACTTCACTTAAATAGGGTAAGGAACCTTTCAAGAAAGAGGGACAAGTGTTGGGTCTCATTGATATGAATATAAAGTGAATATCTTGGGAGAAGTATTAAATTAGGATAAGTTATTTACTTAATTTTGAAATTACCATATTTTTCCTGATTTGGTGAATATTTAGTTAACCTGTATAATATACAATTTATGGTGCATATCTCAAAAATTACTGAGATACAATCAGTGATGCGCTGGACCAGCTCTCTGGAGCCAGCTGTGCACATCTCTTTCAACCCATTTTCAGGGATGTCATTTGTAGCCTGAAATTTGTCACGGTGAGAGCATTTACGGAAATTGGTTAAACTTAGGGCTTCTTTTTTAATTATTATTTTTAGATCCATTTGAACATTTACTACTATGCCACTGAGTGTAATAGTCATTAATTAATGTTCATATCATCTTTTTTATTTTTGCAGCTCTCTGTACGGGGATCCAAACTGTTGACTTTGGTGTTCTCAGCACCACATTCTCTCAAATGAACTTACTGGCCAGCCCCTAACTATATCATTCTAAGACATTCTATATCATTCTACATCACTCTATGACATATACTCTTCAAAATGTTTTGCTTAGAATATTGCTTTCTTATTTATTTTATATAAAAATGCTTTTCTTCACAGCATAGGTCTTAATAATAATGTTGGTGGTAATATCATATTAGTAAACATTTTATACCATTCCAAGGTACCTGTTAAAAGATGACGCATTTTTCAAGATTTGTATTTGAAGAAAATAAGCTGTTATGAAAGCAAATGAAACAAAAATTTTGATGATGATAATTAAAGACAAAATAGAGTTCACAATAACTGTAAAATAAGTTTGAATATAATTTCACATTTTTGATCTTCATATTATTACTGATATATCAGGTACAGTGATGCTTGTCTACAATTCAATGTGGTGTTGGGGAACTTTAAATTAGCAGAAAAAATATTGAAATCATTAGAAGTAAGGCTACTAGAAATTTGAGTCATTCACATAATAAGACGTTGTAGTAAAAAAACTTATCAGAAACAGTTGCCAAAAAGTTTGTTACCCTTTTGTCAGTTCATCTGCATTATAGAAACATGGGGCCTTTTGGAAGCAAACTGTGTGCATTCTACAGTTGTTTGATCACAATGGTATGACCCAAGTCTCCAGCTGCTCCTGAAATCTGTGATCATGCAGTAGCCAAAATACTCTTCTTCCTTCTGTCTGACACATGGTACTGTCCAACTCCTTTGTTTAATTGCTAATTCCTCCTTGCCTCTACCCCTGGGCTCTATGGCTAGAACATTGGAAAGTATTATTCATCTTGAGAAAAGTCTTGCTACCCACATGGATTGTCTAAGTCCTACCGGAAGAGATATCTTACTAGATGAGCATTAAATGCAGTTACCAACACAGTCAGCAAGAAGAATGAATAAAACACAATCAATAAGTCCTCTATTTCATTCCTATAGAGTTCAAAATGTGTGGATAGTCATAGATGCTTTCCACCATTGGGAAAAAAATATATTATTTATTTACCTGTGACATAAAGCATATATTTTCCTTCTTTGTCTGTTTTTATTAGGAAGTTTTCAGATATCTCAGCTTCTCTAATGTCTTTTACCAGGCCCTTATACCAAAGAAATTCTACATTTTTTATATACTTATGCTATTTTTTTAAGAAATGACATTAATTTTCCTTGTTAATCCTATTTTGATTTCTACTGAAAAAACCCTATTAATCTCTCAATAAAATTGTAATATTGAGTGTTCATAATTTCTCTTTAAACATTTTTGATAGGCAAAATAGGTATTATTTTTTACAAACTTTTACCCAAAACAAGCTATGCAGAAGCATTTTTTAAGTATTGAGATTTTGGTATGCAAAAACAAAACAAAACAAACAAAACAAAACAAAAAACAGTCCATCCTCCATCCTAAATAAAGGTCTGTGTTACACTCTATCTGAAAATTGGCTATGTCATCTTTTTCTTTTTTTTTACTTCATCTATACGATGGTGTTATTAAGTCATATTTTATAGATTTGTTCTAAGACTCTATTTAAACCAGAGATATATATTTTGAATGGTGACTGAAAACTAAAAATAGTCCATAAATCACCACTACTGCTTTCCATCTTGTTCAGATGTTTTTCTTCCTCCTTTTTCCTCCTTTCCATACTTCTCCTTCTTTTCACCTTGTCTTCTCTCTCTGTCATACCTCTTCTTCTTCCCATTGAAACACTGATTTTTTAAATCACCTTTCCTCTTTTTTTCTTGTCCCCTTTTTTCCACTTCATCATGTCTATTCTGCCACTAGTTTCCTTCCCAGGCTTCTTCCTTCCCAGTCTTCTCTTCTTCCTTTTTTCCTTTTCTCTCTCTTTTTTTTTATTTTCTCCTACTTTTCTTCTACAAGCTCCACACCTTTACTCTTCCATTTCTTATTTCATTTTTTTGGAATAGTCATGAAATGGAAGACGTAATGAGAAACATACATTCCTAGTGCTTCCAGAATATCTTGACACCATATCCCAGATCAAGTTTTCATAAATCTAATTGAAGGATTTTTGCATTATACACAGATCCATTCTAAAGTATGTAAAAATCTATTTCGCTAGCATTTAAATTCCAGCTCTACCTTAGATCCACAAAGTAAAGTTCATGGTAATTTCAAACACGAATATTTCACATTTATTTTCAGTTAGCTTCTCTTCTGCCCTTGTTATTTGCTTATTAATATTCAATTTTATAATCTCATAATATTTGTTCCAATTAAATTTTCAAAGGTTATAAAATATTCAAAGGTTAGTTAGAAAAGGACATTAATAAATATATATTTGTTTATTATAGTATAGTATAGTATAGTATAGTATAGTATATTAAATAACATGTCTATTTTGTCATCTAAGCAATTCTAAGAATAGCCATATATTCTCATATGCTTAAAAAAATGAATAAATTACCAAACTCCAGTGAAGAGAGAAGTGAGTGGATGAACAGAGAACAGGTTATGCTGCCTCAGGCTTTCATGGGAAAGGCTTATTTTATTAAGACTTATTTTAATTCTAAATTTATGAAGGCATACACTGTCTCTCAACATGTATGTTGCTGAGTTCAGCGTGTTTGTCTAAATTCAATTTCTATTCTCCCTGCTGACAGATAATGAAGACAAATAGGTTTTGTATATCAAACTCTGTCACTACTTGAAGAAGACTTTTTAAAATCCATCACCCATTGCCTAGATTCTTTACTTAAAATACACAGAAATTTCTGCAGTCCATTAATCTGTGTAAATAAGAAGTTAAATTTTATTTTACTTTTTTATTTAAAATTTTTATTTATTATTAGCATATTCATTTTTACAAATCATGATATTCCTTTATGCCCTTTGCCTGACCTATCACTTCCCAAACCCCTTCCCTCCCTGCCCCGTCCTTTCCTTCCTTCCTTCCTTCCTTCCTTCCTTCCTGGTAGCCAGTTATGAGTGAGAACATGCGGTATTTGTTTCTTAGTCTGGCTTATTTCACTTACCGTAATTTTCTCCAGACTCATTCATGTTGCCAAAAATGGCAGGTTGTTGAATTTTAATATAAGTAAATTTGTCGCCCTTTCACATTTCTATGTGGTTTTGGAATTAATTAAAGTTGGAATTCTTTCTCTAAAATTACAGCTTAGATTGTTTTCTAAGTATTCATTTTTGGAAAACAAAAGAATAACATTTATGCATTGTCTTCATGTTTCTATTATCGAGGTTTTCAGTTTACCCAATTTATTTTTCTTATGAACTTGTTCTGTAATCTGAATATTTGTTTTTATTTTCAAGTTTATAAGAATATTATATATATATTCTTATATATATTTATTAATATCTATATAAGAATATAATACTTATAAGAATATTATATATATATTTTTATATATATTTCCAAAAGTCTTAGTGTAGTTTTAGGCTTTACATAGCTTATTAATTTTTTACTTAAATCTCATGAATATTTTCATTAATGTCTCCAAGGTATCCAAGGGTAATTTTTGTCACCCCGAGTTGAACTAAGCAACCCTTTTCAACAAACCTGCCTCATCTCATTTTCCTTGTCTCTTTTATTTGCCACTTTTCTAACCAGTGCACCTGACCTGCATTAATAGCCTCAGTTATAAACCAATTCTCTGAAATGTATGTGCTGAATTGTGTTCCTTGACCTGTCACCAATTCATATCTTGAAGCGCTAACACCCAGTATTTTCGGAATGTGACTGTATTTAGAGATAGGGTCTTTAAAGAGGTAATTAAGTTCAAATGAGGTCACAAGGGTAAACTTTAATCCAATAGTACTGGTGTCCTTATAAGAAGGGGAAGTGACACCAGAAAGGTGCGCACACAGAGAAAAGGCCATGTAAGGGCACAGTGAGAAGGCAACTTCCTGCTAGCTGCTTCTGTTTCTTAAAAGTGACCCCTCTTTCTACACCTAAACTGCACTCCCCACTTTATATATTACTTCTTTTAGATTTAAAGTTCTACTGTGACATAATATGGGGTCCAAATTATTTTCTCCTAAAAAACAAAAGAAATATTAGTTTATGATTTTCTGTGTCCTACAATGTTATTGGTTATTCAAAAGTAATTACTAAATCCTTTTTCTTTTTTTTTTTTTTTCTTTTCAGTTATGGTTAGTTACTCTGCAGAACAGTTATAAGAAACTTACATATGATTCTAATGTGTATCCAAGGCTAAAAAAATGCTGCCTTGAAGGAATACTATTCTCTTTCCCATCAAGTTTATTCTTACATTCTTGCATAAGTTTTACTTAGATGACTTTCTTTAAGGCAGCCATTCAAGATTTTAAGCACTAATTTCTTTGCCTGTTTATGTATACATTTTTATCTTGACTGCTTAACTCATTCATACAATGGAGATTTCTTTTCTGCTGGAAAGAGATGGGCACTGTTCTTATTTTTTCCACACAGTCTTGCTATAATAACCATCTGAGTATCATTTACAGCTAGGCTGGTCAATACAACAGCCACTAACCCCATGTACTACTGAGCATTGAAATACGGTTAGCCTCTGTGCCGTATGCCTCTATATGTTTGCTTTTGTGATCTCTTAACCCCTTTGAATTGATTATCTCAAAACAATACATGGTCTGAGCTTGGGATGTTTCCTGGATAGGACAGCATTCTCTGCCAACTAGCAACAGAGCAATAATACATAATTCTTTAGGAAAACTGGCATTTTCTATCAAAATTTAAATTCCCAGACCCATTTAGGAAACAATTCTATTTATAGAAATATATTTTGTGTGAATTCTTCAAATGAAAACACAATTAGATTTCCAGTTATGTTCTTTGTAGCTATTCATTCATTCATTATGTATTATTGAGCATCTACAATATGTTAAGAACTCTACTAGGCACTGGGAATAAAATGATGACCAGAATAGATCCAGCACATGCCTTTATGAAAATTACTGATTATTGAGTAATGAAAAAAATATTCACACAGATGGTTAGATATAAAGTGTGAAAGAAATATGAAAATAAATGCAAGATAAGAGCATGACTGTGAATACCTATGCTAATGTGTACTAAGGTGAAAATTAAGGATTTAGCTGCAGTTAGACTAACATTCCAAGGGTAAATAGGAGTTTACCAGGGGTCAGGATTAAAGGGGAAAAAACTAAAGAGATAGAACCTTGTCTCTGAGATCAGAGAAATGCCCTCTAAGGAAGTGACATCTCATCTGAGTTGTGAAAGATAAAGAGGAATATGTAGGGAAAAGAAGAATTTTTCATACAAAGGGAGCTATGTGTCCAAAGGTATGTGCAAGTAACATTTGAGGGACTAAAATAAGATCATTATGGCTTAAATATAGCATTTCAAATTCTGACAAAAACCTTTACATGTGATTAATAAAAAATTCTATTATGCTACCCCCATATATACAATCTTATAAAATATAGGTAAATAGATAGATAGATAGATGGTCTATTGTTAACTAAAAACAACAAAAGTGTATCTCAAAACAATGATTAAATTTAGGAGAAAGCAAATACAGTAAGATAACATGTATTTATGTGTGTGGGGGGGACTCAATGATTTGAAAGTCCTTCATATACGAAAACAATATTTTTGCCTTTTTTATCATTATTTTTTAAGACATGTCACATCTTACACCTTTACCTGATCCACAGAGTGACTTTTTCTTATGCTCGACAATTGTCTGTTAAGTAAGGATTAGAAATCAGACCTCAAATGTGGTTCAAAGGTCTGATTTGGACATTTATTTTAGAGTCCAGATGTTTGAATTGCATTACTGAGATTCATAAGATGTTAATGCATTTCCAGTGTCCCATCTTATTCTTTTCTTTTATTTTCCAGAAAATAAAATAAAGACTAAGCTGCCATAAAATCTATGAATGTTCATATGACACATGTCTCTGTCAGTTTTCCTCCTTAACGGGATTTAGTAGTAATACCTCACATCCTGGCACATGCAAAGTTAGGCCATCCTAAAATGATACCAAGATAGCTCTACCGTTATCCTGGCTGCAAAAGTTTCAAAATACAGGTAAAAATGAGTAATGCTTATTTTATTGCACACCTACTCACCCCTCAAAAGAACAGTGTGTTTGTGCTAAGGCAGTTACTGGTAAGCAAATATATGCATGATTCTTATGCATGATTCATATGCATGATTCTTATGCATGATTCAAATATATAAGCATGATTCTTAAAGTACTGTGAGATGTAGAATACATAACATTCAAGCCACACAGAAAATATTCAATAGGCTTTTCTTAGTGAGTCAGAAATCTCAATGCATTTGCCCTTACAAAACAACAAGAAGTATCTGAGGAACCGTGCAAGGATATTAGTGGTATCACAGTGAATCTGGAAAATTTTCTGATTAGTTTATTCTTCAATTAAAAAAAAATAGCCAGCTCACATTGAATTGTGTTGGCATTATTTAATAGCTAGTTTGACCCTATAAGCAAAGAATGGTAGAGGTTCTTTTTCCAACAAACATGCATCTGACTGAGTCCTTACTTTCTTACTTTAGTAACAATATCATCTTTCACATATTTACATCTGTTTCAGCATATGACATTTCGAATGTACATTGCTAAGATTTTTTCGATAGGGTGTTGAACACATTTTTATTGCCCATCTAGTTTTTTTTTTTTCTTTCCTACAGATAATATAAATAAAAATCTTAGTGCAGCAAAGCCTAATTGTACATCTTGCAATTCTGTGTCATTATATAAGTGCTATACATGAAAAATGTTTATGTATTTGAGTGGTTTATTTGCCTCCTCTATAAGATAATACAAATGACAATCAGCTTAGAAACCCACACAGGGCGGATTTTCATGGTATTATATCAGTTTAGATGATATATATGAAACTTGATAAGCATGGTAATAACTTTAGAAGGCGGGGTTATCGAAGGAATGCCAATTTCAGCAGGGAAGGGAATCATCTACAACTGGCAATCTTTGTAGACTGCCAAATTACCCAAAATCCTATTCTGTAGAGCAGTAATCTTTAATGTTTCAATAAAAAGTAACTCTTTTGGGGATAGCTATTGTGCTTATATTGCACACTTAGAAGGTAATTTGCATACTATTGCAAAGGACCACAGAAAACATGCTAATAAAAAAGGTAATTTAAGATGACTGAAAAGCCACTTTTCCCTATGCTATTTTGTCCCCATTTATTCCTTATTCAATTATCAAGCACCTACTATTTGCCAGGCACATGTAAGTCACTGGGAATAAAGATTTAAAAGAAACATCCCATACCCAAAAGGAATCTACATTTTGTTACTAAAACTAGTAAACAGGTAGTAAGAGTAGTGTTTGATACTTGTCATTATACAGGTATATATCAAGGATATTTTGAGTGGAGGAGGAGGTTGGAAACTTGGGAATGATGAAGCAAGAAAGCTTCTCAGATGAGATGACGTTTGATATGTCAGAAACAAAGGTGAGGAATTGGAGAGTGAGGGCATTGTATGTAAAGGGGAAGTTATGTGAAATGCACAGAAGATGAAAAAGCCAGGTGTATTTTAGACATAGAAAATAGTTTGAGTTGACTAAGTATGGGGAATATTGAAAAAAACAAGAGACTGCAGACTAGAAAGTTAGAGGACTAGTTAATAATAAATTTGTATGCCATGTTTAATCCTGTAGATTTTATGCTGAAGGCAGTTAGATTCTATTGAAAAATTTATGCTAGAACATATTCTAATATGATTTGCATTTTTAAAAGATCACTGTAGAGTACGATTTACAAAGGCAAAAACCAAGACCTTTTCAGGAGGCTCTTGCAGTAGTTGAAATAAGGGATGGTGTGGGCAAAATTAAGTTAAAGGAGTGGGATGAAAGGAAAGGACTGAATTATGAACTATTAAAAAAGCAGAATTGATGCAACCTGGTAGAAGAAAAGGAAGAGCAGGAGCCTAATGTTAATCTCTTTGGAAAAACTGATGGTTTCGGTCAGAATTCAAATTCTATTTAATATGCAATTTTAACTTTATAAATGGAGTACTTTAATATATTTTATTTGAACAGGTTCATAAATATTTTTCACCAGTCATTTTTAGTAGGACACATATGTGATACTATATATTTCATATACTAAGTTTTTGTGAATGTTGGGCCTGGTTTCACCCATTCGTTTCTACTATAAGGATAAAGTAAGTTAACATCTATAAAGTTATTAGTTCAGTGTCTGGCACATAACTGTTTTCATCTTTTATGTATGTGTTTTAATTTTTTAACATGTGTATTTATGATGTACAATGTGATCATACTGATTTTTAAAGAAACAAATGTAAACTAGAAAACAGCAGAGCATGTTTCACACGTGTTTTATCTAAGCACATATCTGAAATAGCTTTCTTGATGAACGAAGGGGTTTTGATTTCTATTTAGGCTTACACTCCTTAATTTGGATAAATACTTCACAATGATTTTTGTCATTGCAGATATCTCATCAGGAATGCAGAACTAAATCCTGTAAAATTTAAAACTCCAAACCAAATAGTTGTTAATATAATTCTTCTTAGTTTTATAGATCTCAAGCTTTTTTGTTGTTGTGGCAAAGAAGCTTAAAAAATTTTTTTCTTTATATCATTATCATGTTCAAATTAAATACTTCAAAAAACCCAAAAGTATGTTTTGAACATCTATGCATTAACCAAGTTGCAATGAAAAAAAAAAAAATTGTTAACTTTATTCTATGAGTTTGTCATTCAAATATTTGGCTGATTTCTCAATACATAAATCTATGGAGTCCCTGGAAAGTATTATTAGATATACCTCTTTATAACAGGCTCATCCAATATTTTCAGGCAAAATATTCAATGTAGCTCTTCATCCACAATTGCACATTTTTATAGTTTTAGCAATCCAAGTGCTTCTTTATAACAGGCCGTGAAAACATTAATATTCTATAAAAAGTAGTGAACAGCTATTGTGCTTTTATCAACATTTTAGGATAATATACTTTCTTACAAATAATTTTTTGGATTTAAACTTATTTAAATTTTTGTAAATGATGCGTTGTATTTTGATGGCTTCATTGCTTCAATCTATACTACATCTGCATCTGTGGCTTTCACTTCACCCTCAATTACGAAATCAAACTTCAGTATTAAGGGATTGTGGTTCTGTAAACTAATACAAATTATTTTGGTAGTTATTACTTCAAAATCACTTTCATTATCATTTTTTTGTTATTACTGACACATTCAGAAAAGTTATGGTTTTCTTTAACTAATACAATAAAACAAAATAATAAATAAAAAACCCAGTGATAAAATAAGGTTCAAATAAATACCATAAATTATGCAAGTTTAACTTTCCCAATGTAATTAATAATGTTAAACTGTAAAAGAAATTTTGACCCTGTATTAAAAATTAAATTTTAAAGAACAATAGTAAAAGATGCTTACATATTCTGAGAGTTTTTTGCACTTTGGGGTTACAAATAACAAATTAACCTTAAAATATCTCAGATTATAATATGACCCATGCTTTTTTCTTTTTTTCTTTTTTTTTTTGACAGCTGTTCAGTGACCCATTCACTTCTAAAGAGCTCACTTGGCATGAGATTCATCACATAAGTTCGACAACTACAAACTTACCTTTACCAATTCAATGTAAGAAGATTCCTACACATATGTTTGAATGTTATGGAAATAAAAATGTGTTATAAAATTATCTAAATGCTTACTTTCAATTTCTGCAATTCTTTTATTTCAGATTGGTAACATAAATTTTAGGGTTTAGGGGACCATCACCGGTGTATGGACCATACTTTGAATAGCACTGGCTTGGTATTTGTAAGAAAATGCATAGAGTTCTGGATATTTCATGAAAAAGAAATATAGAAGAGTGTGAGGACTTCTAATAGAATCCTAATCTACCTTTGGAAGTTATATTAGGGTTGGAGTTTCTAAAAGAGACATCAATATTTTCCAGTATTTGTAAACAAGAGATATCAATCAGGTAAATGAAGATTAGAGATTGATTTTTGTTTTTCTTCTTTCCCACTTTTCTGGATCAGTTATACTGGCATGCAGAAATCCCTGAGATAGGCACTCTCAAAAAAGATTAGAATGTTATTGTTCTGGGAAGGGCAGTCTGAGATTTCTTTCAAAAGCTTACAGACTCTATCTGGGTGTGGTAGAGGGAGCCAGGATAAAAATCCCAAACACAGTGATTCAGTGGTCATGGATTGGATTATTAAGAGGGTTGGGTTATTAAGATTATAAAGAGGGTTCGAGATACCTGCAGAAAGACAGAGTCCCTCAGCATTTGTTTATCAGTCATCTTTCTATCTCAGACATCTCTGGGCCAAAGCTTCCCCTTGTTTTTAGGGTTGCAGTAGTGATCTTCTGAAAGCGTATCAGATGCTACAGCCTGAGCTGTTGTCAGCACAATTCCTTATTATGGAGCATGAAGCAAATGTAGATCTCAGATGCTGTTTGTGTACTTCTTCAGCAGAGGACTTTGGACTCAAATATAAACCCAGTATTACATTCATAAAGCTAGTTTGTAATGCAGTTTTTCAAGGAATGAACAGAAAAATATTTTATCTACTTTAAAAACAAGTAATAAGTAAAGAAAGTGGGCCTCCATTAATTTAATGTAGAAAGTCATTTTATTTGTGCAAAATGAGTGTTTGCAGCTTGCTTACAGAGAGGAGAAGGATAATTGATTCCCAGTGCTTCATTCATTTCTTATCTTTCAGCATCAGTGCAAGACAAAAAGGAAACAAAAGTGGAGCATTAAAGTAAGGTTCTGCTATTTAACACTGAGTTTTCCAAGGGTTAATTTCATCTATCCATGAATCCCCATGTCCACAATGTCTGAGGATTTCAGTTGCTAGATCAGGAACCTCTTGGCAAACTAATACCTAGAAGGGAAGCTCTTAGAGGAAAAAAAAAAAAAAAAAAAGAATACAGTTCTCAGATTCCCTGCTCTGTCCATCCACGGGAATGAAAAAATGATGAATTAGGTAATATGTGCTGCCGTCTAGGTGGTGCTATGAGATACAGTGGAAGGACTAATGGTTGATTTTAGACGAACTTCTGGGCAGACTTTTCAGATTTTGCAGAAGATTTTTAACTTCTCTAACACTCAGAATCCTCTTTGAGGAGATTCAAAACTTCCAGGTGAATCAGTCCAGATGTACTCATATCCAGTATCAGCTCCATTCTTACCAGCTGGTAAGAAGGTACCTGACCTTGGTACAGCATACCTGCCGTTGTTGGTACTTACATGTTCTTTAGATCCCAGCTACTTTTATAAGTAAATTCTGGATGTGGTCTTCAGCTGTCTCTGCCCTCCTGCTGAAGGAGATTTAAACCTCTTTTTGGACTACCAAGAAGGCCCTCTAGCTTTCATGTTTAGCACTTAATGACTGATTCATAATTATTGGGCTGGGTGATTAGCTCACTTGGTTAGAGCACGGTGCTGATAACACCAAAGTCCTGGGTTTAATCCCTGTACTGTCTAGCTGCCAAAGACAAACAAAAGAACAACAAAAACAACAAAAAATTGTTACTGTTTCCCAGAGCAACAACTAACAATACAAACTGAATTTCATTGTCCTTAGAGTTACTGCTATTTAGTTACTGCACTGCTACCTTTTGTCAGGCGCTCTCTGTTCTCCACCCATATCCTGTGATGTGGTCATCACTGCCAGCCAGGTAGTGGTTACCAAGCTCCAAATCCCATCTTAGGGTCTGTTTTGAGAAACCATTCCTGGCAACAACAAGTGCATGTCGTGTTCTCTGGGAAGCAGACTCAGACTCAGGTAATACTGGATGTTATTAGGGGATGCTTTAAGGAAAAATGCTAAAAGGTGGTGAAAAAAGCACCTCTCTTGAGGAGAGGAGATGAGCTTTGATGCAATCCTAAATGAGGCATCAGCTGACACACGGGGATTTCTAGAACTAGAATGGCCCTCTAGAATTTTCAGCAGGTAGAGAATGGAGATTAGGGCATATACCCTTATTTGATCAGTCACTGGATGTCAGCTACCCCTGAAAAGAAGTACAACCTTGAATGAGGCTGTTTTCATCAGCCAAGACCATCCCCAAACTGCTTCCCAGCAGCAGTTTCAGCCACTGAGAAAAATCCTTCATTCCTGAATGGGTACCTGGATAGGGCACCATGATGTCAAACATCGCTCCTAGCAAATTCATCTATTTCACAAGCAATATTAGTCCTTCATATGAAAGTAGATTTTAAAATCTAACATTGTTTTGCACATTGCTCCCCGTAAAAGTATGTTTACCTATATTTTACACACTGCAACTTATTGAATAAATCCAGTAGATGCCTGTCTCCTTATTTAAACAGTGAATAGCATTCAAGTGGGAACTCCATTTTATTGTTCAATGCTTTCCATGTGCAAAATATATCATACTCTGACAGACCTACCTCATGGAGACAGTACATTATAAGAAGTATTATTTATTTTTTCCAAACACAACATTTTCTTCATTTTATTTTATTGATTTATTCATTTAGTAAATACTGGTAAATTCCTACTTTGTTCCTGTATTGTGCTTAATAGCTGAAGAATGAAAGATGAATAAAATAGACAATATACTTTCCTTAATGAAATGAGGTAAAAGAAATATGCATCTGTGTATTCATTTGTGTATTTGTAATATACATATATATACATGTCTCCAAAATTTCTGCAACATTCATACCTGTTCTCTAAAGATTCTGATGCTTCTGCAAAAAGCTTTAACTCAGGAAACACTTATAAAGAACTTGACCCTTTGCAAGGATTGTACTAGAGCTCATTCTTCATGCAAATCCATGTGCTATATATGCTAAAATCTAGCTAGGTGTGCATGTAAAAGAAAACCATGAGCCAAACTTATCACACACAAAAAATAAGAGTAAAAGCTCTTCTGATATGATATTACAGTCTTACAAATTAGAGTATTGCAGAATGTCTTTTCAGAATGAAAATCAATATTTGCAAAATTAGATTTGCAAGGCAGAATGGTTGTTATATTGAATTTAGGCTAAATAATGGTCAAAATAAGCAAATGGATTCTTGTGGGTTCCCATTTATGACAATGTAATTAAAAATTGGGGAGAGGGGTTTTATACTTTCATCTGTTCTCTGCCCTTTTTCAAAAGAACTAATCGCCTCTACAAGTCTCTATCACCCATCATTTTTACTGTGATTTTTAAATATTTATTCTGTGGTAAACATGTTACACATCATTATTGTGTACGCAAAATATGATCTTACTCCCTCCTCTTTCAATACAGAACTTGCCTCTAAGGGCACTGTTTCTTTGGTAGTCTCCTACACCTGTTTTTTTTTTTAGTTGTTGTTGTTGTTTGTTTGTTTCATTTTTTTAATTCACACATCCTGATCTTTTTATTATTTCAGCCTTTTTCTGATTTTTTTTCAAGATTTCACATATAAGTGAGATCATGCAATATTTTTCATTCTTTCCTTTCTGTATCTGGCTTATTTCTCTTAGCATAATGTTCTTTAGTTGCATACATGTTATGGCAAATGGAAGGATATCCTTTTTCAAGGCTGAATATACTCCATCGTATATACATACACGGCAGTTTCTTTATCCATTCATTTGTTGACAAATGCTTAGGTTGTTTCCATATCTTGGCTACTGTGAATAATGCTGCAGTGAACATGGGAGTGCAGATACCTTTTCAAGGTGAAATCTTTACAATTTCATTTCCCTTGGGGATATGCTTAGAAGAGGGATTAATGGGTAATATCATAGTTGCTGGGTAATAACATAGTTTCTGTTTTCCATAACAGTTGCATCAATGTACATACTCACCAACAGTGTGCAAGGATTCCACTTTCTTCAAATCCTGGCCAACACTTTTTATCTCGTCTTTTTGATAACAGGTATCCTAACAGAAGTGAGGTGGTATATCATAGTGATTTTAATTTGCATTTCCCTGATGATTAGTGATTTGAGCAACATTTCATATAACTATTGGCCATTTTTATGTCATTTTTAGAGAAAAGCCAGTTCAGGTCCTTTGCCCAGTTTTAAATCAGGTTTTTGTTTTTCTGCTATTGAATTGTATGAGTTCTCAGATACACGATTTGCAAGTGTTTTTCTCAATTCTTCTTTATTTTGTTCCTTGTTTCCTCTGTTGTGCAGAAGCTTTTCAGTTTGATGTGGTCTAATTTATTTATTTTTGCTTTCATAGCCTGAGCTTTTGGAGTATTATCCAATTTTTTAAAATTGTTATTTCACCTTTATTTTCCTATATTATCTAGTGCGAATTTAATGTTCATGTGGAAACTATATCTAACTTTTTATTTATTCTCGTTTTTAACTTTGCAATACTTTGTCAATTTCTGTGACAACATTATGAGACTTGCAATCAAATTCATGCTCTTCTTTACCTAAGCTAGATCCTGAATAAAAGAAGAGTATTTCACACCAAACACTACAATATTGCATGTAACTATCTCTTCTTTCACCTCCACAATCATAGTTTGGTCTCCATTTCACTCAAATTATTGTTCTGGTGTTATAAGTGGTTTTCTAATCTTGTGGTTCTTCCTTTGAATTCATCCTCCTTGGAATTATCAGAGTTTTTGCTTTGTGGGGTTTTTTTTTCTTTTTAAAATTTTATCAATATACAATGTAGTTGATTTTCAAGTCCCTTTACCAATTCCTCTTTCCCACTTGCCTCTCCCCTCTCCCGGCCATCAACATCATATCTGTTCACTTGTCTCAACAAGCTTGAAGAATTGTTGTTATTGCTGTGTCTTCCCCCCTCACATTTTGTTTCTTTGAATATTTATTTATTTATTTATTTTTACCTCCCGCAAATAAGTGAAAACGTGGTATTTCTCTTTCTGTCCCTGGCTTATTTCACTTAATATAATTTTTTCTAAGTCTATTCATGTTGTTTGAATGGTAGTATTTCATTTTTTTATACCAGAGTAATAGTCCACTGTGTAGCTATACCACAATTTCCTTATCCACTCATCTGATGATGGGTATTTGAGCTTGTTCCAGCTCTTGGCTATTGTAAATACTGCTGCAATAAACATGCGAGTACAGGTATTCCTTTGGAATGATGATTTCCATTCCTCTGAGTATATACCCAGCAGTGGAATAGCTGGGTCATATGGTACATCTATCTGTAATTGTTTGAGGACCCTGAATACCATTTTCCATAAAGGCTGCATCATGTTGCAGACTGACCAAAAGTGGATGAGGGTTCCTTTTTCTCTGCAACCGCACCAGCATTTATCATTCCCAGTCTTTTGGATATTAGTCATCCTAACTCGCATGATATGATATCTCAAAGTGGTTTTGATTTGCATTTCCCAAATAATGAGTGATGTTGAGCATTTTCTCATGTGTTCATTGTCCATTCATATATCTTCCTTTGAGAAATGACTGTTCAGCTTCTTTGCCCATTTTTTAATTGGGTTACTTGTTTTTTTGCTGTAAAGTTGTTTGAGTTCCTGGTATATTCTGGATATTAATCCTTTGTCAGATGTATATTTTGCAGATATTTTCTCCCACCCTGTTGGTTGTCTTTTAACTCTGTTAATGGTTTCTTTTGTTGTGAAGAAGCTTTTTAGTTTGATATAATCCCATTTGCTTATTTTTCTTTTGGTTGTCCATGCTTTTGGGGTGATATTCATGAAGTCTGTATCCAATCTTACTTCCTGGAGTATTTCCCCTATGTTTTCTTTGAGGAGTTTTATTGTTTCAGGATGTATATCTAATTCTTTAATCCATTTTGAGTTGATTTTGGTGTATGGTGAGAGGTACAGGTCTAGTTTCATTCTCTTAAATGTGAATATCCAGTTCTCCCAGCACCATTTACTGAAGAAGCAGTCTCTTCCCCAGTGTGTAGACTTGGTGGCTTTGTCAAAGATCTGATGGCTGTAGGTGTATGGATTGATTTCTGGATTCTCTATTCTATTCCATTGATCTGTGTGTCTGTTTTTATGCCAGTACCATGCTGCTTTGGTTATTATCGATTTGTTGTATAGTTTAAAGTCAGCAGACACTCTGATCAATGGAAAAGAATTCCAATAAAACTTCTTAAAGAGAACATAGGAGAAACACTCCAGGAAGTAGGACTGGGCACAGACTTCATGAATACAACCCCGAAAGCACAGGCAACCAAAGGAAACATAAACAAATGGGATTATATCAAACTAAAAAGCTTCTGCACAGCAAAAGAAACAATTAACTGAGTTAAAAGACAACCAACAGAGTGGGAGAAAATATTTGCAAAATATACATCTGACAAAGGATTAATATACAGAATATACAAAGAACTGAAACAACTTTACAAGAAAAAAACAAGCAACCCAATTAAAAAATGGGCAAAAGAGCTAAATAAGTATTTCTCAAAGGAGGATATACGAATGGCCAACAGACACATGAAAAAATGCTCAACATCACTCAGCATTCAGGAAATGCAAATCAAAACCACACTGAGATACCATCTCACCCCTGTTAGGATGGCTAAAATCCAAAAGACTCTGAACGATAAATGCTGGCAAGGTTGCAGAGAAAAAGGAACTCTCATACATTGTTGGTGGGATTGCAAAATGGTGCAGCCTGTATGGAAAATGGTATGGAGGTTCCTCAAACAATTGCAGATAGATCTACCATATGACCCAGCTATCCCACTGCTGGGAATATAGCCAGAGGAATGGAAATAATCAAGTTGAAGGTATACCTATTCTCCAGTGTTCATTGCAGCACTCTTTACAATAGCTAAGAGCTGGAACCAGCCCAAATCAGATGAGTGGATATGGAAAATGTGGTATATCTACACAACAGAATACTACTCGGCTATAAAAAAGAATGAAACACTGCCATTTACAGTAACATGGATGGACCTAGAGAGAATTATATTAAGTGAAATGAGACAGGCACAGAAAGAGAAATATCACATGTTCTCACTTATTTGTGGGAGCTAAAAATAAATAAATGAATACACAAATAACCTGTGGGGGAGGGAAGAAGATGCAACAATTGCAATTCCTTGAAGTTGATACAACAAGAGAACAGAAAGGAGGTTGTTGGGGCAGGGGGAGAGGGAGGATGGAGGGACGTTTCGATAATGAGCCACAATAAACAACCACATTGTACATTGACAAAATAAAATTAAATTAAAAAATAAATAAATAAATAAAGTCAGGTAGTGTTATGCCTCCAGCATTATTTTTTAAAATTATTATTTTACTATTATTTTTGCTCAGAATTGCTTTGGCTATTCATGGTCTTTGTTATTCCATATAAATTTTAGTATTTTTTTTTACCATTTCTGAGAAAAATGTCATTAGAGTTTTGATGGGTATTGCATTAAATCTGTATATCACTTTGGATAGTATGGACATTTTCACAATGTTAATTCTTCCAATCCAAGACAATGGGATATCTTTCCATCTTCTTGTGTTCTCTTTAATTTTTCTCAACAGGGGTTTGTAGTTCTCTTTGTAGAGATTTTTTACATCCTTTGTTAACTGTATTCCTAAGTATTTTATGTTTTGGTGGCTACTGTAAATGGGCTAGCTTTCTTGATTTCTTTTTCTGCATGTTCACTGTTGGAATATAGAAATGCTACTGTTTTTGTGTGTTGATTTTGTATCCTGCTACTTTGCTGAAAGCATTTATCAAATCGAAGAGTTTTTTGTAGAGGCTTTAGACTGTTCAATATATAGGATCATATCATCTACAAACAGGGACAGTTTGATTTCATGTTTTCCAATCTGGATGCCCTTTATTTCCTTCTCTTCTCTGATTGCTTTGGCTATTACTTCCAACACTATGTTGAATAGGAGTGGTGAGAGTGGGCATCCTTGTCTACTTTCTTCTCTTAAGGGAAAAGCTTTCAGCTTTTTGCCAGTCAGGATGATACTGGCAGTGGCTTATCATATATGGCTTTAATTGTAATGAGATACTTTCCATCTATACCTAACTTGTAGAGAGTCTTTTTCATGAACGCGTGTTGAATTTTGTCAAATGCTTTTTCAGCATCTATAGAGATGATCATATGGTTTTGTCTTGATTTTATTGATATGGTGTATCACATTTATTGATTTGCATATTTTGAACCAACCTCGCATCCCCGGGATGAATCCCACTTGATCATGGCATATAATTTTGTGTATGTGTTGCTGTATTCTGTTAGCTAGTATTTTATTGAGGATTTTTACATCTATATTCATCAAAGATATTGGCCTGTAGTTTTCTTTTTTTTGTTGTATCTTTGTCTGGTTTTGGTATCAGGGTGATGTTAGCCTCATAGAAAGAGTTTGGGAGGATGGCCTCTGTTTCAATCTTTTAGAATAGTTTGTAGAGAATTGGTATCAATTCCTCTTTGAAGGTTTGGTGGTATTCTGCAGTGAACCCATCTAGTTCTGGGCTTTTCTTTGTTAGAAGACTTCTGATAACAGCTTCAATCTCTTTTATTGTTATTGGCCTGCTCAGATTTTCTATATCTTCGTGGCTCAGTTTTGGTAATTTGTGTGTGTCCAGAAATTTATCCATTTACTCCAGATTTTCAAATTTGTTGGCATGTAGTTATTTTTAGTAGTCTCTAATGATTCCTTGTATTTCTGAGATATCAATTGTAATATCACCTTTTTCATTTCTAATTTTTGTTTTGGAGGTCTTCTTCTCTTCTGTTTTTAGTTAGCCTTGCTAATGGTTTGTCAATTTTATTTATCTTTTAAAAATAACAACTTTTTGTTTCATTGATCTTTTGTATTGTTTTTTGGGTTTCTATTTCACTTAGTTCTGCTTTGATCTTAATTACTGCTTTCCATCTACTACCTTTGGGTTTGGATTGTTCTTGTTTCTCTAGTTCTTTAAGATGAAGTGTTATGTTGTTTACTTGCTATCTTTCCATTCTTCTGAAGTAAGCATTTAATGTGACAAATTTCCCCCTTAGTACTGCCTTTGCAGTATTCCACAGGTTTTGGTATAATGTGTCATTATTTTCATTAGTTTCAATACACTTTTTGATATCTTGTTTAATTTCTTCTTGGACACATATGTCATTAAGTAGAATTTTTTTTTTTTCTTTTTTTGTCTGCCATACAAAATTGGTCATACTACTGACCATTCAATGGACTTCCAGTTGTAAACACTGGATAAAGACAATTTTTGTTTATTACCTTACATTAAAACTCACCGAAAATAACAAAAGTTATAAGTAAGTAACAAACATTTTAAGTCATTTTAATTCAAATAATGCAGTTCAGCAAAATATTCATTAAGGTCAAAACCATAGTGTACATATTTTTCTTTGCCTTTTTATCTAATAACATATAATCGTATGAGCTAAAATTGAGTTCTTTTGTCCCAGCCCTGCTACTATCAGTTAAATAAAGTTTGATGAGTTATTTTCTACTTTCATCTCATTCTTTGTCTCACAATGTCAATGTTTTGGACAAGATCCCTGAGGTCTATTTCATTGCTAATACTTTAGCTTTCTTTTCCTTTTTTTTTTTTTTTTTTTTTATTGAATCATAATTGATTATACATATTTTGGGGATTCAATGTTGGCATATGTTGATCAAATCAATAATGACTAATACGTTTACTGTTACAAATTATGCTTATTCTTTGTTCTCCTTGTCCAGTCTCTCCATATCCCCCTCTTCCTTCCCCCCCTCCCACCACTGATTACCCTAGATTTCTTCTCTCCCTCGGAATGGTTATTCTGCTGATTTGTTGCCTAGATAATCTGTCCAATGCTGAAAGGTGTGTTCAGGTCCCCCAATATTATTATAGAGCAGATGCTTCTTCTGTCACTCCGTAATGGGCTTTGTGGAGCGAAATATCCTATTCTTTTCTTTGGTCTCCACTGGTGACTGTCCTTGTGTCAATGCACTTTAGTGGCTGACAAACCATCTGCGTGGTGGTTGTGATGTCTAGCCACTTTCACAGCAGCTGTGGATACTGTGGTGGCTGTAGTGGGCCCCCCACACGGAGGTCATGTTTTTGGCATGCACCTTGGCTCTGGTGGTGTGCCTGGTTGTGGGGGGGGGGGTCCAGTCCCCATTTCCATGCCCCGAGTCCCTAGGGACAGTCCCTGAGGCGCTGGCAGTATGCCTGGTCGTGGACAGGGGTTTCAGTCCCTGGCTCCTTGCTCCAGGCCCCTGGATGGGGCCCCGAGGTGCTGGTGGTGTGCCTGGGTTGGAACTTTTTGTCCTTTACTTAAGACTTCTGAGATGGAGGAACTTTCTGTGGGAACCAGTACTTGAGCTCTGCTGTTGAGCTAAATTGCTGCTTTGCTGCTGTTTCCCTAGGGAGGAATTTTTGTGCAGCTCAGGGTTTAATGGTTGGCCTTACAGATACTTCAGGCTCTCCAGAGACCAGGTGCACTTGCGTTGTGCAGAAACTCTAATCTGGGCCTGAATGTTTTCATCAAACTGTACCCCATGTAATTCTGTATTCCCAACCAGTCTGCTCTCAGTTGTCCTGTGCTGACTGGGGGGAGGATCAACTATCCTTGCTGTGTCCCAGTGTTTTCCTGGTGGGCCCATCTCCCCCACCGCCCATGCTCCAAACTTCCCATAGGACGGGCCCTGCACTGGTCCATTGTGATGACTCACCAGCCTCCGAATGGCTCCCCTTTTTCAGCTGTTCTGGCTCCTCGCTCCTGCATGGGTCCACAAGAACCCTATTAGTGGTCTTGCTGTCCTGGGGGCCACCAAGGCACTCTTCTCCCCTGCCACCTCCAGGCAACTCCATCCAAAGGGCACAGCTGCACCTTCTGCCAGCTCCTGCTCCGTGTGCTCAGCAGTTCCAGCATTAAAGCAGCCATGGCTTGAAACGCTCAGAGCAGTTTTTTCTTTCTCTCATTGTGATTTCTCCCGCCTTTGTGAACTCCGTAGGTCTCTCCTCCTCTTCCCCTGAGCTCCAGCGGCCACAGCTTGGCTGTTGTTACATTTTTATAGTTGTAAATTGGTTAATTTGTGGGAGAGAGTGATGCTGGGGACTGTCTATTCTGCCATCTTGACCAGAACTCTCGTGGCTTTCTTTTTCTGCCTTGAGTCTTATTAGAGAGGGATAAGCGTAGGTGGACAGAAAAAGTGGAACAGAAAAAAAAATGAGAAAAATGGATGTAGACTGAGGCAGCACAAAAATACAATTGCAGGAGTAACAAAAATAATAGCAGAAGCAAAGGATTGAAACAGATATAAGTGAACTTGAGTTGTGGTTGGTATTATCCCTAAACATTTTTTTTTTTTTAATTTCAAAACAAAAACTTCTCTTTACATATCAATGGTAAGGTCATGGTTGGGATTCTGGGAATATGCCCAAGGTGGGAGGTGCGGGGGTGGGGAATGGAGATAGGAAGATGTGGGCAAAAGGTAATTTTACCTACTAGCACATCTCAGAGAAATGAAAGCCAACATTGCACATAGGAGATCATTGAAGAATTCATGAAATTTAACCCTTAAGACCTAATAAACCTCATAATTTTAAGCCTTTTCCCCAAAATTCAATTCTCTCTCCACTCCCCAACCAGCCCCTATATCTTTCTACTAGCTGTTTCCCAGGAGCACCCACTTGTTCTTCCGACATATTTCCTGTCAATCCTTAGAAGCATTTCCCTACAGTGGAGAGGCAAAAGATGCATATAGTCTTTGAAGCATCTAGTTTGTGGTTATTGATTTCATTTCTTTTTAAGTTGTGTCTTCCTGCTGCTTGTCTCTGCTTTGCCAGCAGGAAACTTTCACATGTGTGAACATAATGAAATGAACAGACAAAATTCCTTCAAAGAATCACAAAGAATAGAAAGCTCAACCTGGAAATCCTCTAGTCCAAGGCCATCCTTTTACAGATGGATAAACTGAGGCCAGATGGGAAAAGGAACTTGCCTAGGGTCAAACATATTGTATGGATTTAATCAAAAACAGTATTTCAAGTGTGGTAATCCTTTGGGGTATATCATATCACAGTGAAAAGTGCCTGCTGCAGCTGTTTCTATTGCATAGTCTTGATTCTCCTGTGCTACTTATGGGCTAGACTAAATCCAACTTCACATCCCAAAAGACATTCTGTTATAAAGAGCTGTTTGACAAGCCCTGGTACAGAATTCTCAAAGAGCTTCTGCTGTGTCCCTGTCCCCCAAATTTAGTAAAAGGTTTCTGAATCATTTCCCCATAGACCTTGTTCTGTAATCTTGCATTATACTTCTGGAAGTTTGTTTTCTTTATGCATCCCTTATTTTTTCCTCTTTGTAAATTTTTCTCTTTAAATTTTGCTGTTATTCTTCAAAGCATGTTTCTTATCCACATTTTATATACTGCCTTTAACAATTATCTCAGCTATTTTCTTTATTGTCTATTCAGTTGTCTGAATATCTTGCCTTGTGCCTTTTTTCCATATAAATCATGATTTCTTGAATTTCTTTCAGAATAAGAAAGAGATACTACATAAAATTTATGTCTGTTTCATGAAGTTTTTTTTTTTTTTCTAGAAGTACCCTTTTTCTATGGCTCTTATATGTTCTCTTTCAATCCATTAAAGATAGAACAATGATTTTAAACAAAGTATACTTATTTTGTTTTATTTTATTTTGTCAACATGTAATGTGGTTGATTATTATGGCCAATTACCGAAATCTCCCTCCCTCAAAGTATACTTCTAAAAACATGTATTAAAATAGCACATCTCAATGTTAAAAAATAGACTTACTGTAATAAGGTGACACTATATTCTGAGAATTAAAAGTATTAAGTATTATTTTCCCTTCAAACATCATTTTGATGTTTCCAACATTTTTATATGTTATTGGGAATGTATTTTTGGTTCTATTTTAAAATATTGTATTTAAAATACTTATGAAAATAGAAAGCCTAAATGACAGAAGATATTCACACTTGTTAAAAGAGGACTCCATTTTCAGAGGCATAATTATTATTAAATGTGAAATTATGACTTATCTTTTAAATATCAACTTGAGAATATATTTTCAGTCTTGCTATATAATTTTCCAAATTTTTTTTCAGAATTGAACTCAACTGACAAATTTAAAACCATCAGCATCTACAGCATCTAATATAAGTTAAAAATTTCCAAAGATACCTCAATTATTTTAAGTTTATGACATCTGTGCTTTCATGTGTCTGTTTTGTAAATAGTTGAATGAATTCATAAAGGCACAATGAAATTAAATATTCTGTTTATCTACATTGCTTATATCTTAAAAACCACAAGATCTGGAAAAGACATGCCAAATTGATAACATTTGGACATCTGTTCACCGGATTAAGTGTTTCATCACATTATTTTATACATGTTATAGACAGTTAAAATACCACATGTGAAAAGGAATTAAATTTCTGACAGTAATCTCTACCAAAATAAAAGCAAAATATTTCCCCCAAATAACTGGAGAAAAATAAGGAAAAAAGATATAAGCTATAAAAAAAAAACCCCAAAAACAAAACTATAAAATATTGATAGAAGTGAGTTCTAGCATGTATAAAAAACTATACATTTAACTTCTTTATGAATTCACAATAGTCTTTAACAGCTCTAAAAGCAAATCCCAGCAATATATTATTTAAAGAATAATACCTAAAACAAAATGACATGTAGGTTAAGGATAAAACAATGGAAAAAATTCACACAGAGAAAAGAAATCAAAGATGTCAACATGAATTTTAGACAAAATACAATCTTTAAAAAAGTAAAATTCAAAACAAATAAGAAAAGGCTGCACATTATATTGAGAAATATCATTGATAGTAGGATTTTTTACTCCAAGTGTGAATCTATGATGAACAATTTTCAGAAAAATTCATAGCAATTAGAACTTAAAAAAAAATTACACTGCATTTATTATCTAAAGACCTTAAGATTGCTCAGACAAATTATATACTACAAAATAATTGTTTGAAATGCTGGAGAAATCATTACATAAACAAAACAAGGCAATATAGGCCTAAATGAAACAAGCATAGGGACAATGTAAGCAATTGATTCTAAAATGATATATTAAGGTATAAACATCATGTTCTATTTAGCAGAAGAGTTGACATTCTTTATAGGCCCATGGAACATTTAGAAAATCTCATTATTTTATAAGCTGCAAGGAAAACGTTATCTAATTCCAAAATGTAGGTGTTTTGCAATAAAATATGATATTATTAGGACACTTAAAATGAGGGTATGAAAATATGGTGGAATCAACTCAAAAATGGGTCAGTCGAAAGATAGTTATTAAATAGGGATACTGATTATTCCTTAAAACAGTCTGTTTTTTTAAATATAAAAAATGTTTTGTACTTATATGTAAAATTATGTTACATTTTTAGGTAAGAAAATTGTAAATATAAACAAGTTTTCTAAAAATAAATGCCCAGTGAGATATTTGAAAGTATTACACATGCTGCTAGATGTATTTTTTAAAACTGTTTTTAATGACAACACCAAACTCCTGGCAATTATTTCTGTTTCTCTTATAAATAGGCCACAGTAAGGGTATATAACAAATAACTATAAAACCTCCGTGCCATGCAATACCAAACATTTTTTTTTTTTTTTTTCTCATATGTCTATAGATCAATTGGGTGGCTCTGTTGATCTCAGTGGGCCTTGGTTTGTTACAATGAGCTGGATGGTTCTGCTGTTCTTACTATGTTCTCTCTTAGATCTATCTGGTGTCTCACTGATAAGACGTGGTTGGACTTTCCACAGTCTTTCACTGGCAGCAGGATGTTTCAGGCTAGTTCACATGTAGTACAACCATGCTCTCATCAGGACCTCAGACCAGCAAGAGAATGAGCAGAAGTCTTAAGCCTATTGAGGCCAAGGCTTGAAACTAGTGTCCCATCAATTCCACAACATTATATTGTGCAAAGCCAGTCACAAGATGAATTTAGTCAGAGATGGCAAATACTACAAAGTTATAGGGGAAAGGAGAAGATTAAACAGGGTAGTAAATTGAGGTCACCAATGTAATCTTCCTACCGCACTTACTATAAACATAATAGTTCATCCATGTATTCATTTTTATATTCTACATGGACAATTATGGCATATTAAAAACACATAGTTTCATTTTCTACTTTTTAATCCATATACCATTTTTTAAAAATGTTATTTTGTCTAATTGCACTAAGAACTGGAGTATACTTTTCTCTTTTAAATCTTTTATCATTTTATTATTATTTATGTTTGATCTAAAATTTTATTAGATAACTTTTACAAGAAGTTTTCTTTTATGGGTAGTTGATAACAGTTGAATTTTAGTGCAGTATTTTACGTATCTCTGGAAATGATCACATAATTTTTCTACTTTCCTCTGTTAATGTGATGGATTACACTGAAAGTCACATCCAACATGCTCATTGAGTAGTATGGATTGACTTAGCAGATATTGAGTGTTCAAAGACTATCCATTCCAAAGAAAGCACTGGCCCTAGACAGGCTTCTGGAGTATCCTTCCTGATAAGTTTGTCTGCTTATCTGAGGCCTTGGGTCATACCTTATATTTTATGCTAACATTGTGATTGATGGTGGGGGCCTTGGACCACGTGGTGTCAGTTTGATCTCTGTAGAGGCTGGAGACTGAGTAATCATGTGGGTACTACATGCCACTGTGACTGATACATGATAAAAATCCTGGACACCAAGGCCCAGGTGAACTTCTCTGGATGGCAATAATCCATACGTGTTGCCACACTTCGTCACTAAGAGATAAAGCACTGCCTTTACAACTCCACTGGGAGAAGATAACTGGAAGCTGCAACTGGTTCCTCTTGGATTCTGCCCTATGCACCTGTTTCCTTTGCTGATTTAAATCTGTACCCTTTTGCTGAAATAAACCTTAACCATGAGCATAACAGTTTTCTGAGTTCTGGGTGTCCCTCTAACAAATTATGGAAACTAAGGGTATTCTTGGGGATCTCTGACATATGCATGATGTTTTATCTTTTCATATATTAGTGATTGTGGTTTGTTTTTTTGTGTTTTGTTTTTGTTTTTGTTTTTTTTTGGTTTTCGTATTCTGGCATTCAAGGCTCTTTTCCAAGGCTCAGGCCCAATCTTTTTTTTTTTTTTTTTTTTTTATTGGTTATGAATACTCATGAAATACAAAGCCGATAATATATTGTTTAGGATTTTCACCTCTATTCCCCCAGAGAACTTGACCTTTGATTTTCCTTTTTGTAGTGTCAATGTCAAGTTTTTGTTTCGTATTTGTTTATACCTTTTAAGATTACTTGTAAAATAGTTCTTCTTCCTGCTATCTGAAAGAACTTGCATACTGTTGGTATTATTTTTGCCTTAAATGTTTCTTAGAATTCACAAATTCTAGATTTGGGAAGCCATCTAGACTTGAATTTTTCTTTATATGAAGATTTATTATTATGGCTTTTATTTAATAAATATACAAGTTTTCAAATTTTCTATTTGTTCTTTATTAGTTTTTGTAGGTGTGGTGTTCCAGAAGTTGATCTAAAATTTCAAATTTATTTACTCAAAATTAGTTGTTATATCTTCTTATGATCATTTAATACTTCTAAAATCCTTAATAATATCACCTTTTTATTCCTGACATTATCTCTTTACCTAGGTTTATCATTTTAGTAGATTTCTTATGGAGCCAAATTTTGACTTTATCTCCTCTATTGTACGTTTCTAATTTAGTTAATCACTACTTTAATTTCTGCTCATTTATGATTTTCTTCCTTTTCATTAGGGTTTAATTTCACTATTTGCTTTTCAACATATTAAAATACATTCTTAAATAATTAATTTTTAGCTCTTTTGTTTTTACAATGAAATGTATGTAAAGCTCCAACTTTCTCTTTAATTATGACTTGATTTTCTTCCTGTAAATACAAATGTTCAGTATATCAATTAATATATTTTATTTAAAATATAATTAAATGATGGTATTTGTTTATTTTTAATTTTATTTTTTAACATTTATTTGTATATATTTGTGGGATAAGTGTGCTGTTTCAATACATGCATATACTGCACAATGTTTCACTTAGAGTAGATAGCATCATTTTGTACCATAAAATGGTGGTATTTAGGTATGTATTGCTTAATTTCAAAATTCAATGAGGACTTTCTAGTTTTCTTTTTGTTACTTATTTCTGGCTGGATTCCATCATAGTCAGTGAACATTATATATAGTTTGAATCCTTTGTTATTAGTCAAGATTGTTTCATGACTCAAGATATGGTCAAATTTGTAAATTGTCTTTATTTTGCAACAATCTTGGAAATTTTTTTTTTTTGTATAAAATTCTCAGTTGAGTTATATTTTTCAAATTATTCTACCGAATTCTACCTTTAATGAGTGCTGTTAAAAATTCAACCACAATTTTATTTCTTTCTCATTGCACTTGATATTTTCTCATTATTTTCCATACTATCTAGATTCACCCTGACACATCTAGGCATAGAATTGCTTTTATTTATTTTCTTTGAATTTCTGGGTGGGACTATTTTTGCTTTTAATGATTCTAAAACATTCAAACTATTAAGACTTCAAATATGAGCTCTTTCACATTCTCCTTATTTTCTACTTCTACCTCTAATTAAAAATGAATTACACTGGCTCATTGTGTTTTCTGTGTGCCCTCACTCTTCGTTCATATTCCTATTCCTCTGACATTTGGTCTGCATGCTAGATTATGTATTTTTTCTATTTTGTAAATTTTTTAAATAATTGCACTTAGTTCTCTTTTATTTGCTGTTTAATTTGTCCACAGAGTGTTTAATTTAATTACATATAATTTGATTTTATGTAATTACATGTATAATTACATTTAAGTATATATCATTTTATAAGTATTTTATGCTTCCACATTTGTCTCATCATTTTTACAATCTCTTGTTCTTTGCTAATATTTTCAGGCTTACTTTTATTTATTGAAGCCATTAAACATGGTTATTTTGAAGAAAATTATCTCTTTGCTGTGATGTCTGTGATGTCTATTTCTTCTGGATATTGTTCAGGGAAATTATTTTCTTATTTTGCTGTGCTTGTGGAATATAAACTTATAATCCTTATGTTCTTTGTAACGTTTTTGTGCTCATTTACTTCTGCCTGTTGGCACATTCAAGAGTAAAAATAATATGAAATTAAATTCTACTGAAGGTTTTTTTATGGGGGAGGCGGGTGGAGCACACGAGGTGTGAATTTTCAGGAATGATTGAAAAAACATGCAAGATTTGACTTGTAGTAATCAATTACCACTTGTGATTTTGTTTCCACTGCAGACATAATAAAGATTCTTCATAAATTTACTTCCTACTCTCTCTATCTCATTGAATGTATTTTCTATTCACTCTTAGAGTAAAGCCTTAAGGGTTTAATGTAGACATATTCTGATACACTGTCGCTTTTTGTGGGTCTAGTATAATATCTTATCTTTACGTCTCTCAAGTCTGTGAAAACAGAATCTCGAGGTCATCAAACTTTAGAAAAAAGTCTAAATTTATTACCAAACTTTGGAGTTCCTATCTCCCAGAGATTATGTTTACACTATACATGTGGGTTTTATGGACTCCTTAGCTTTGTGCCAGATACTTAAAAAATATCTATTCAGTATGTTATTTGTTTCTAGTTCTATTTCTTTTGGTTTTATGTACTTAGTCAACCCTACAGTGATAATAAGAAATAAAATAACCAGCTGCCAAATAAACCAAATTGAAATCGAAGTAAAATAATCAAGCAAACGATAACAGGGCTGAATACTATAGCAAAGTTCAATAGGCTGTAGATATAAAATATACATTTGTATCAAGACATACATATATATATAATTATATATACTGTATATATACACACTCATATTTGCAAAAGTCATTTCACTGGAGAATGGGGAAAATAAGTCAAATCACAGGATTGTTCAAATTCAGTGGTTACTGTGCACAGAACTGTGGTACTACATAGAAAGTATAAAATAAGGTCATTCATTTAAGGATCTTTTAGGTTCATGGAAAAATTAACCCATGATAGTATAATTTGGAGATATCTTCAGGTTTTTGGGTAGTTGCTAAAGGGATGGAACAGACACAATAACTACATGATATAAGCAAAAGTTAATTAGAGGGAACTATTTAAAGCAATATAAAGGAATGGCATCTGGTGATCAGTCTTGTTTTTATTTTTATTTTATTTTATTTTATTTTATTTTATTTGCTCATTGCTGTGTATAGGCAGTGCTAAATTTCTGTACTTAACAGCAAACTTGATAATATAGATTTTAACTATCCAGGTCATATTCTCCCATAAAATTTACAGAGAGGCAATAGTTGTATGCTCCAATCAACTTATTTATTTATTTATTTATTCTTATTTAATACAGTTTTCCTCTCCCACGGGTTTGGTACTTTCAAAGCTCCTGATTATAATTTTCTTAAAGTTTTCCTATCATATAACTTCAGATTTTATTTTTTAGTAAATGTATATAAATGAATTTATACATTTTTTTAAAATTTACAACTTAAAAGCTCCCACACATATTTCTATTTTCATTGTGACTTTGAAATTCACATTTGAAAGGATAACTCCAATTTGAGCCACAGATATAGATAGCTACATTATAAATCTATACACCCTATGGACTCATCTTCAGATATTAATTGGTCAGTGAATACTTGGCATTTTAGTCATTTATACTTTTGCTCAAGATTAATGACAATAATGGTACCATTTATTAATTCAGTTGATTCACCAAATATTTTTGAACTATATTTTTATACTATTAGTTACATTCTTAAGATACTAAGTTATGCAAGAAAGATAACAATTGTAGCTTAACAGAGTTTACATTCTATTCTTGTAGATGAATAATTAATAAATAGCAATGAAAGGGTACAGAAGCTATGCTCTAGGAAATATAAGGTAAGTATAACATGATTGGATAGAGGTACACAGAGAGACAGTTTCCAAATCAATGAGAATGTTTCAAGCAGAACAAACAGCATGTTATTAGGGCTAGAGAGAGAAAAAGAAGGTCAAGTTGGAGTATAAGTGAGTTATGACCAATAGATAAAGCTTGAAATAAATACAATCTATTATAGTGTTTGTGCTGTGGATAATATAAGTAGTGAGTGATCCAATTCTTGTTTCTAACTCACTGCATACTTTCAGTGGAAATATAATTCTTAAGTTTGCTTATATTTTCTATACATTTTAGAAAAAGTTGATCAAAGAAAAAATGATTTCCTTTGATTTGTACCTGAAACACGTGATTGGAAGAAAATCTTTTCATAACAGATGCACTGCATAAAGAATATCAGGATGCACTGAAATCCCTCAGATCCTTCCTTTTATGACATGATTGCTCAGTTAATTATATACATCCTAAAGATGTAAAGAAAAGAGAACAGATGGTAAAGGCTTGGTTTAAAAAGAGATAAGTTCATAAAAACAACCTTATTCATCATAGCTTACTTTTCCTTGCTCACGTTATTTTGTTCCATGGATCAAAAAATGGTACCACTCCAGGGAGGAAAAAAAAAAGGAAATTCAAGAGCATAATCCTGATAGCAAAGTATTGATGTGCCCCAACAAATGTCACATCACTGCTACTGCTAATAAGGAATAAAAAGAAGGAAATAATACTGAAATGCTCACGGTGAACAAAATTTTGCTTGAAAGAAGATAGTAAACTTCTAGCTTGAGAAGACTGCTATTTGGAGTTTTAGTATCCTTTGTAACCTACATATTACAGATGTAAAATTTTAAACTCAGTAAACTCTCACTATAATAGGTCATTCACTTAAAACAGGGATCTACTCCTCCTTAAAAAATAAATACATATATGCCAAAAACCAAAATCGAGCTTCTTTGCCAGGCTTTTATAATTCATCAAAGAATATTTGTGTCCATATATTTGCTTATTCAGAGACCTGGTGTCATTTTATTACCTCTTCTTCACGACCTGGCCCATGGATTCAACTTTCCAATCACATCAACTTTTTCCAAAGGTAATCCCTAATCAGTCTTCTTGAATCCGTTTTAACCAATTTATGGTCCATTGTCCTCATAGCTTCTGGGGGATCTTTTAAAAATGTTAATCAGAATTTGCAACTCCTGTGGTTAGAACTTTTCAATGGCTTGCTATTTCCTTTAGGAAAAACCAAAATCTTACTAACTGACATTTTCCAATATCTGTCATATTCTATGGCTATTTCTGATATTTTAGGGTTGATTCATTAGCAGTACAGAATACAAGTTTATGCAAAAATTTTTAGAATAAGAGCTGAGTACTCTAAGCTCTGTTACTTTGTGTGTTAAGCAGAATGATTAATAATAGCTACATGTAGGGTAATTGTAAGAATTCAGCAAAAAATACACCTTTTTTTTTCTGATGGAACGTTTTTAATATGTAATCTATAAAGTAGGTCCCTTGAAATAATAATAGAATCGTTTGCCTTTTGTAAATAAGATTTACTGCAATTATATATTTTCATGATTGATTAAATCCATAAGGGACAAGGATTATGTCTGTTTCACTTACCATTATTTTTATGCGCCTCCCTCTCTGCCTGGCCTGTAATATTTAGTCAAAATATTTGATTGAGTGATTGAATGTCAGGAACGTAAGGATCACATAAGTAAAAGAGAATGGGGCCTAAATCTGTGCTAGAGTTATTATGCTTTCTTTTAAGATTAGATGTTACTGTAATTTAATGATTGTTTAAGGGAAAACGGATCTCATTTCTCAGTCTTATGCCTGGCTAGAATTCCTGGTAGACTCTTTTTCTCCAGGGAGTCAAACTTATGATATTTTCTTCTCTTAATAGCAGTAACACCTCCATGACCAGCTTGCTTTTCTAGTGACCTGGCTTTACATAACACAAGTTGGTTGCCAGGTTTGTGCTAAGAGCAATGGCAGAAGACTATTCCACGAGTGGACCTGGCCTTCCTAGCAGCCCCCACCCCCCTGCTTCAAATTTGCAAGAGATCCTGGCCATGCTTGTGCTGTAAAATGAGGATCTGATATGAAGGCAGACCATTCTTCCACCTTGTATAATGTTTCTTTTAGCATAAACTGGAAACTTAAAAATATATTAAAGGAAGGAACACATTTGTCATGGAATTCATTGTTCTGACACCATCGGTATCGCATCTTACAGATGATTTTCAAACTTTACACTTATTGACAGTCCTATTTTCTCTTTCATATATTTCTGTTAATCCGGGTGGGTGAAGGGGAGCCTCAGTAGCCTCTGCTCCTGCTCCTTGCTACATACCATAGAGCTGGATGTGTTTTGTTCACTACTTCTCTAGGGCATACGAAGATAGAGGAAGGGGAACATATTGGACCTGTCTAGAATTTAATTAAGGCTATACTGAGGGGTTGAAAGCAGTTTATGTCTCTGCAGCCTCCAGCAGGATGGAAAAGGACCATGGGGACAGTTGGCAGCTATTATTTACCAATGGAATTAGTTTCTCCTCTACCATAAATGCAGGACCCAATCACCCCAAAATTCATTTACAAATCTTTTGAAATATGAAGCAATTTGAACCTTATCCATTTTGGGAGATGAAGTATTATTTCCAGGATCAGGCCCAAATATGCGTGTACCCCTGAGTTTCTGGACCCTCAGGCCCATTATGTCAGTCCTACTTTCATCTACATCTGGGATTAGAGAGGGTCTGTTACTAACATGGCTATCCGTAATGAGAACTTCCTGCTCCTTACCTTTATTATGGGTCCAAAGACATTGAAAGGAATTTCTTACATCTTTTTCCTCATTTTCCTTATGTAAAGAACCTGTGTGCTCTGTGGCAGGACTGGCAAGGCCTTGTCCCAAAAGGTCTTTACCCAATCCCTATATGCCTTTTAGGTTCTGTGGGTAAATATAAATCACTCTAGGTGTCTAGATTTTTGAGCTCTGCAGTCCCCTCCCCTTCTTTAGTAAAGCTGAATTGGGCAGGTCTGAGCACTCAATTCCTGAGATAGCTGGGAAAGAAGAGGCCAGCTAGGAAGGGCTTTTGTAGTGTACCTCAGTAGGATTGGAATTGAGTTTACATGAAATTCAAGGCTGGTGGTAATGGGGTAGAGAGGGTTTGTGGTAGAAGATGACAAGCTAATGAATCACTGGGATTTAAAAGATAGGCCTTTATTGGTGAGATATTTATGCCCTAAGAGAAAGTGCGGTCAGGTGAAGTGGTGGATTCCAGAGACATAGTGAGGTCTGACAACAGGAGGGGTCTAGAACCTGAGTGTGTTCTGATGCAAGACGGAAAAGGCACATTGTAGGGGTGAAAGAAAGCCCTTTGCAAATGTAGAATTCAGTAGCAAAAATGCCCTGCTAGAAAAGAGATTCCCAAAGGTAAATGTGAGAGCAAAGAAAGCAATAGGGTGTTTAGGCCAAAGGCACCAAATGCTCAGATGACAGAAAGGAGCCAGAGATGCAAGTTACAAAAGGGAAAATGGAGAGAGTCAGGCTCTGATAGCAGAGAGAGAACTCTTGCAGCAAAGATAAGACAGCTGATGAACAGCCAGTAATAAAATAAGTAAAAAGTGAAAAGAACTCCATGGCAGAGGGTACCCTTGAGGCAGAGGAGATAAATCTCTTGGTCTGAGCAGGAAAAATAGGCATGGGAATGTGTACCAATGACAGAGGAGGAGAGGAAGGCCTTGTAGGCTCGTAGGGGTAGGTGCATAATGCATAATGCCCCAACATATCCTCTGCAACTTTGGCTTTACAGTAGATATTTCACCCTGACTCTATGAGTTTCTTAAGCCTTAAACATTCTTCCCTTATGTGGTCCCTTCTCTAATGCACCCTCAACTGCTCTGCAACCCTGGAACAGAATACACCATGTTCAAAAGAATGAAGAAGGAAAGAAGTAAATTACCTTTTCTGAAGAGTAGGCATATCCACTGTCATGACAGCTCCTCTCTGGTAAGCTCTCCAAGCCGAGAAACAGGAGACTGGATGACATGTAGTAAAGGTAGCAGTCAAAATATCTGTTACAGAGCTGCATATATTAGTTCTTTGGGGAGACATTTGGGGCTTTATACCCTGAAAATTACAAGAGTGAATACAGAATGTACAATGTCTATGTTGATAATGGGAAGACACACATGTATAAGATATTATCATTTATCAAATATTTTACACAAATTATCTTATTTGTTCCTCACAAATACCGTGTGAATTAGCTTAACAAGTGTTATTTCAATGAATGAAGTTCAGGTTTAGTGCAATTAAATGAAACTATGAATTACTTATTCACAGCAGAACCAAGAATTCCTGCTTCCAAAAACCACACATTCTTTTACCAAACCACAGATGTTTCATCCCGTTTCTTCATTCTTTCATGCCCAAGAATGGGAAGAGCAGGAACGTGAGAAATGCCCCAGGTTTTAATGTCTTTTTCTCCACCGATCCAGCAATTTCATAGTCCTTGAAATAGTGAATTTCTCCCAGGAATTTTTGCTAAATGGTGGATTTATACCCAAACCTCCTTTGCTCTCTAAGTTCGGCTACCCTGTATAATGTTTCCTTTTGACATACTGCAACTTAGGTCTATTTCTCAACACCATCACTATTGACATTTTGGGGATGATATTTTTGGAGGCCAGGGCTGTTGTTTGTGAATTGCAGTATGATTTTTACAATCCCTTGCTTCTAGCTACTAGATGACAATAATATCTCCCTCTCCCCTATTGTGACAACTGATAGATTCCGAGACACTATCAAATGTTCCCTGAGGGACAAAATCATAATGCTTCAGAACTATTGACTTTGATATAGAAATCTTCATCTTCAATTCTCTCAAAAAATGTATTCGCACAAAATTTAGGGAATTGTAGCTTTTCTGAAAATACTTTAAGACTGATGGTCCTAGGGCTGCTTTGTTTATTGATTATTTTTACCTGGCATAACTTGTTAGCTTGTGTTGACTAAATGACTACAGGGCCATAAAAAGGTCCTGCTTGGAATTTTTGCCTTGCGATCTCCTGAAACCAGGATTTATTGCACAGAACTTGGTGGTTCAATCAGGAGATGAAGTGCATTGGTGTGCAGCAAGAACCCTGGTGATTTTTCAACTGAACGCCTCTCAAACCCCTGATGCTTTCCTCTCTCTCTCTTTCTTTCTGCATCAGATCTTGTGCTTTGAAATAAAAGTCTTACATGTGTATTCTTAGTAAAGTACTCTAAGTCCTTTCAAATATGAGGGTACTTTAAAAAGTTCATGGAAAGATTCATACTATCTTTTAATTCTATTTTTCCACAAACTTTTTGATGTAGCCTTCTATACAAACCTGCAAAATATTTGTATTTGCTTATTTGGAGTTTAATTTGTTCCCTACTCATTTTCCTTCTCTTCCTTAATTTTCAACTTTAGTTTTTTTTTTTTAAGCTTCTTAAGATGCTCATTAGAAAACTGATTTTAGATCTTTCTCATTTTTAGTATATGCCTTTCCCTTTTACCCATACTTTAAGTATGTTCCACACATTTTGGTATATGGTGCTTTTTATAGCATTCAGTTTAAAGCATTTTAAAATTTTCCCATGTGATTTCTTCTTTATCCACGAGTTATTTAGTAGTATGTCAATTTATGTTAAATATGGGAGGATTTTCTGGATATGGTTTTATCATTTATATCTAGTTTGATTCTGTTAGAGACATTTGGTATGTGATTTCAATTATCTGAAATGTATTTACACTTGCATTAGGCCCAAAATATGACATACATCTTTATGAATATTCCATGTATTCTTTCCGTACGCAGAACAGTGTATGCATATTCTGCACTAGGTATACAAAAAGCAGCACTTTCAGTGGTAGAACTGGTAGTAACAGCATTTTACATAATTTATTTACAAATTTTCTCAATAATGCTTATTTGAAGATATTACCAAAAACATTAATAGTCTCTGAATGGAGAAGAAATGAGGAGAGTTTGATGTTATGGCCATTTTTGGACACAATGAATGGCTTTACTTTGATTTGATTAGCTGATAAAATATATTCCAGCAATCTTCCAGAATGCATAATTTCTTAATTAGTATTTAAAATATCATTATGCCATACTCATGGAAAGCAAACTACTAAAAACTTTATGATATAAAAATTTAAATAGCCTTGCTATTAAAATTTTTATAAGCAGGTTTTTAAAACTATTACTAATCAGAAAGGACCTGGATTTTCATCCTAAGATGGCGGTGGCTGCGGCAGTTGGCGCGGAGTAGCTGAGGTGGATAAGGTGGCCACTGGGCCTTAGGCAGCCGGGAAACTTGTGGAACTTCCTCTTGCCGTCTCTTAAGGGAGGACCGCTGCAGGTGGCCGGTCGTGGGGGCTGACCACCACTTTGCCCTTGGCAGGAGAGGCTGCCTCATTTACAGGCAACAGCTTTGAAGTATGGAGCAGGAAAAGAACTGTTTCTTAGCTGCAAAAGAGAGTCTCTAAACAGGGAACATGGTGCCGGGGCTGTTGTTGATGCAGCCAGGATCCCGGAGGCTGGGGCCGTGCTGAAGGCGGCCAGATGCCCTATTCAGGATTCAAGGTTTCAGGCCGGCATAAAAGAAGATTCCTGGGAGTGCCCGAGCCACGCCGTGGGACCGACTGAGCAGCCTGAGGCAGCGGCAGCCAAGAACAGGGACAGTGACAAAGCAGAAGCAGAGAGGGAGCTGCCCGACCCAGCACAGCCCTGTGAGTGACCCCCAGCCTGGCCCTGCTCAGGAGGCAGATACCCGCCCGGCTTCCACCTGCCCCACCGGGCCACTCATCGCCCCCGGGGCTGCCTCCATTTTCTCAGGTGGTGGCAGCTCCAGCCCAGCTCGGCCAAGCCTGTCCTCCTCACCCGGCTTGGCTCCTCACTGAGCCATCCCACTTGCTTGCCCTGGCACGGGGCTTCCCGGGGCCTGCGGGCCGGCCTCCCCTCCCACTCCCTCCACGGTTCTCTGGCAGGGCTGGTGGCGTGGGGTGTCCCCGGCCAGCATCAGGAGGGCAAGGAAGTATGGGCTGGGCCAACTGTCACTCCACCGCACCCTGGGCTCCAGCCTCCAGTAAACTTCCTGTAACTGGGAGGCAGATACCATCTCTGTGGCCACCAGTTCAGAAAAACACCTAACCGACTTCTGGTTAGGAATAGTGTGGTTGGAGACTTCCCAAGTTTGCTTGAACCTGCTGGAGAGCTGACTGCGGGCGGGCACCGGACTCGGTCCACACTGGGGGGATTCAAAGGTGAACCGTGTGCTGTGGGCTCCTCCCCCGAGGAGCTCACGCTCTGGTGTGGGCGATAAGACAAGTACACAAATAACCGTGATACCAGGAGGAAGGTGATAAGTCTCAAGAAAGATCTACACAGTGCTATAAAGGCACCCAGAGCGACCGGTCGTCTGCGCCTAGCAGAAACCTGGTAGACTTCCTGGGCCAGGTGGTGCCGAGCAGGGTCTTGCAGGCCCAGCTGATAGACAAGGGTTGCAGAAGACACAGCCCAGCCCAGCCCAGTGCGCACAGAGTGGGGAGACGTCCAGCTAGGGAGGCGGAGACTCAACAGAAACCACACACCCTGTGGGGTCACCACTGCACAATCCAACAACCCGGGCCAGAGCGCACGGAACAGGGAGAAGTCATGCACGGGAAGTAGAAGCTCAGCAGAGACCACACACCCTGCGGTACCGCCCCGTGATCCAGCAGCCCAGCAGAGTCCAAGCTGACCGGAGAGGTGGCTCCCTGAAGAGGCCCAAGACCCGAGGCAACCACACACACAAGGCACTAGAGGCCAACTGAGCAGTCACGGAGGTAGCCATACCAAATTGGCAATCACAGCAACATCTTAGTTAGTCAATAGTCTCAAACCGGTGGACTGTGAAACCCCCTGCCACAATGAATAAACATCAAAAAAAAGATACCAGAAATACAAAAAATCAAGAAAGTACACCACCAAAAGTTAATAAATCTCAAACTCTAGATCCTATAGAACAAGAAGCCCTTGAAATGACTGACAAGGAATTTTGAGTGATAATTCTAAGGAAACTGAATGAGATACAAGAAAACTCAGCTAGACATCATGATGAAATGAGGAAAAGTATACTGGACCTGAAAGAGGAAATGTACAGGGAAATCAATGTCCTGAAAAAAAATGTAGCAGAACTTGCAGAACTGAAGAAGTTTTTCAGCAAAATAAAAAACACAATGGAGAGTTTAACCAGCAGGCTTGTTGAAGTTGAAGAGAGAACCTCTGAACTTGAAGATGGGCTGTTTGAAATAACAGAAGCAGACAAAAAGAAAGAAAAAAGAATCAAAGACATTGAAGAAAATACGAGAGAGAGATCAGACAACCTTAAGTGCTCAAATATCCAAGTAATGGGTATTCCAAAAGGTGAGGAAAACGGAGATTGCATTGAAAACCTGTTCAACAAAATAGTGGCAGAAAAC
Source organism: Cynocephalus volans (assembly GCF_027409185.1). Classification (NCBI taxonomy): domain Eukaryota; kingdom Metazoa; phylum Chordata; class Mammalia; order Dermoptera; family Cynocephalidae; genus Cynocephalus; species Cynocephalus volans. Next base: position 33,000,501 of record NC_084476.1, on the reverse strand, counting down.
TTCCCAGGTATAGGAAATATCACAGTTCTTCAGCTCCAGGAAGCTCAACGATCTCCAAACATATTAAACTCAAAAAGGCCTTCTCCAAGACATGTTATAGTCAAATTGGCAAAACTCAGAGACAAAGAGAGAATCTTAAAAGCTGCAAGAGAGAAGTGTCAAATCACCTATAAGGGAGCCCCAATCAGGCTAACATCAGACTTTTCATCACAAACCCTAAAAGCTAGAAAGGAAAGACAAAGATTGCCAGCCAAGAATACTCTACCCTACAAGGCTATCCTTCTGAAATGAAGGGCAAATAGTATATTTCTCAGACAAACAAAAACTGCGGGAGTTCACTACCACACGACCACCCTTACAAGAAATCCTCAAGGGAGTACTGGATTTGGTACCTGAAAAATAGCTACCACTGCCATAAAAACCCAAGAAAAATCAAAACCCACTAGTATAATAAAAATGGCATTCATGAAGAGAAAACAATCAAACAAAAATGCTATCTACAACTTAAGGAACCAAAAAACACAGAAACCAAACAGTAAATCAGAAAGCAAGGAACAAAAGACACCTAAGACAACCCAAAAACCAATAAAATGCTAGGAATAAATCAACACCTTTCAATAACAACTCTTAATGTAAAAGGCTTAAATTCCCCAATCAAAAGACACAGACTGGCTGACTGGATCAAAAAGGAGGACCCAACTATATGCTGCCTCAAGAGACTCACCTCACCCATAAAGACTCACAAAGACTAAGAGTGAAAGGATGGAAAAAGATTTACCATGCAAACAGAAAAGAAAAACGAGCTGGAGTAGCTATTCTTATACCTGACAAAATAGACTTTAAACTAAAAACCATAAAAAGAGACAATGAGGGACACTACTTAATGATCAAAGGACTGATCCATCAAGAAGACATAACAATCATAAATATGTATGTACCCAATGTTGGAGCAGCCAGATTTATAAAACAAACTCTATTAGACCTAAAGAAGGAAATAGACACTAATACCATAATAGCAGGGGACCTGAACACCCCACTGTCAATATCAGTAGAGAAGAATCAGTAGAGAAACACAAGATCTAAACAATACTCTAGACTAATTGGAATTGGCAGATACCTACAGAACATTCCATCCAACAACCTCAGAATATTCATTCTTCTCATCAGTACATGGATCATTCTCCAGGATAGATCACATAGTAGGTCACAAATCAAGTCTCAATAAATTCAAAAAATTGAATTATCCCATGTATTTTCTCAGACCACAATGGATTAAAAACAAACGAAACTCTGGAAACTATACAAACACATGGAAATTAAACAGCATTCTACTTAATGACATATGAGTCCAAGAAGAAATCAAGCAGGAAATCAAAAAATTTATTGAAACTAATGAAAATAATGATACATCATAGATGCTGAAAAAGCATTTGATAAGTTCAGCACTCATTCATGACAAAGACCCTCTACAAGTTAGTTATAGAGGGAAAGTATCTCAACATAATTAAGGCCATATATGACAAACCCACTGCCAATATCATCCTGAATGGGGAAAAGCTGAAAGCTTTTCCTTTAAGAACAGGAACTAGACAAGGATGCCCACTCTCACCACTCCTATTCAACATAGTGTTGGAAGTACTAGCCAGAGCAATCAGAGAAGAGAAGGAAATAAAGGGCATCCACATTGGAAAAGATGAAGTGTAACTGTCCCTGTTTGCAGATGTCATGATCCTATATATCGAACAACCTAAAACCTCTACAAAAAAACTGTTGGAATTGATAAATGATTTCAGCACAGTAGCAGGATACAAAATCAACACACAAAAATCAGCAGCATTTCTTTTCTCCAATAGTGAACATGCAGAATAAGAAATCAAGAAAGCCTGCCCATTTACAATAGCCACCAAAAAAATAAAATACTTAGGAATTGAGTTAACCAAGGAGGTGAAAAATCTCTATAATGAGAACTACAAACCACTGCTGAGAGAAATTAGAGAGGATATAAGAAGATGGAAAGATATCCCATGCTCTTGGATTGGAAGAATCAACCTAGTGAAAATGTCCATACTACCCAAAGTGATCTACAAATTCAATGCAATCCCCATCAAAATTCCAAAGACATTTTTCTCAGAAATGGAAAGAACTATCCAGACATTTATATGGAATAATAAAAGACCACATATAGCCAAAGCAATGCTGAGCAAAAAAAAAAATAAAGCTGGAAGCATAACACTACCTGACTTTAAGCTATATACTGCAATGCTATAATAACCAAAACAGTATGGTAGCAGCATAAAAACAGACACCACTGATCAATGGAATCGAATAGATAATCCAGAAATCAACCCACACACTTACTGCCATCTGATCTTTGACAAAGGCACCAAGCCTATTCACTGGGGAAGGGACTGCCTCTTCAGCAAGTGGTGCTGGGATAACTGGATATCCATATGCAGGAGAATGAAACTAGATCCATACCTCTCGCCGTATACTAAAATCAACTCAAAATAGATTAAGGATGTAAATATACACCCTGAAACAATAAAACTTCTTAAAGAAAACATAGGAGAAACACTTCAGGAAATAGGACTGGACACAGACTTCATGAATATGACCCCAAAAGCACGGGCAACCAAAGGAAAAATAAACAAATGGGATTATATCAAACTAAAAAGCTTCTGCACAGCAAAAGAAACAATTAACAGAGTTAAAAGACAACCAGCAGAGTGGGAGAAAATATTTGCAAAATATACATCTGACAAAGGATTAATATCCAGAATATATAAGGAACTCAAACAACTTTACAAGAAGAAAACAAGCAACCCAATTAAAAAATGGGCAAAAGAGCTAAGTAGGCATTTCTCTAAGGAAAATATACAAATGGCCAACAGACATATGAAAAAATGCTCAACATCACTCAGCATCCGGGAAATGCAAATCAAAACCACACTGAGATAGCATCTAACCCCAATTAGGATGGCTAAACTCCAAAAGACTCTGAACGATAAATGCTGGCGAGGTTGAGGAGAAAAAGGAACTCTCATACATTGTTGGTGGGACTGCAAAATGGTGCAGCCTCTATGGAAAATGGTATGGAGGTTCCTCAAACAATTGCAGATAGATCTACCATATGACCCAGCTATCCCACTGCTGGGAATATACCCAGAGGAATGGAAATCATCAAGTCGAAGGTATACCTGTTCCCCAATGTTCTTTGCAGCACTCTTTACAATAGCCTAGAGTTGTAACCAGCCCAAATGTCCATCATCGGAAAAGTGGATATGGAAAATGTTGTACATCTACACAATGGAATATTACTCAGCTATAAAATCGAATGAAATACTGCCATTTGCAGCAACATGGATGGACCTAGAGAGAATTATATTAAGTGAAACAAGTCAGACACAGAGAGAAATACCACATGTTCTCACTTATTGGTGGGAGCTAAAAATTAATATATAAATTCACACACACACACACACACACACACACACACACACAAAACTGGGGGGGGGGGGAAGAAGATATAACAACCACAATTACTTGAAATTGATATGACAAGCAGGGACATTGGTGGGGGAGGGGGGAGGGAGGAGGGAGGGAGGTTTTGGTGATGGGCAACATTAATCAGCTACAATGAATATTGACAAAACAAAATTTAAAAATAAAATAAAATAAAATAAACAGTACCCCCCCCAAAAAATAAATAAAGGACCTGGATTTATAGTACAATATTTATGTGAAATTTAGACCTATATAGAAAAGTTAAGAAAAACTAAATTGTCTTCTGAAGTGTTCTGTTCTAATATCTTTATCATATTGTAATATGATAAAATCAGACTTTAACTCTGAATTTTAGAGATATAGAGATGTAATATTTAAATTGCCGCATTCACTTTTATTAATACTATTCTATTCCATATGATCTCTTAGCACAGGCACTGTAAAAGAACTAAATGTCCTCTGATGCTGTGCTTGCTCTGGGATATAAGCAAGATGTTTAACAGTTAGGGTGTGAATGGAAATGGTTTAACTACATATATGCAAAAGTATCACCTTCCTGGGGCAGGGGAGGGACTTTTGTTATTACCATAAGTGTGTCACTGATATGAAATAGGCTACCTAATAAATAACTAGACTCCAACAAACTTATACCTAAAACTTTGGAATTCCTTTAGATGTTAAGATGGGACCTCTAATGGACAGATAACTCAGAGAACAGTTTGGTACTAAAATATTAATGTAATTAAAACCTCACTAATTCCCATATCTTTCATCATTTTGGAAAGCACCTTACAATCAAATTCTGTGTATTTCATTAGAAGTTTTTCATTGCTCCTGCCATCCCTCTTATTGTACTGAAATCTTTATATTTTGCGAGGTGAAGGAGGTGCCTCACTGCACAACATATGATGGTCCCTGCAGTCACTGATCCATTGAAAGAGCCCAGCTTGTATACAGATAACTATGACACACACAGAACAATAAGCATTATACTTTAAATTTGAATAATGTACATTAATAGAAAAAAATTGTGCATTCTATCCCAAAGTCTACAAAGATTGTCAGAAAATTCTTCTGGGTGAATGTGACATATATTTCTTTTCAAGATGTACAGCTAAGTACAGAGGGAAGATAAGTAAGGACAGGGAGTAGTAGCAAAACTTGTATCTCCAGTCCCCCCAGGTATTTAATAATATATTTTCCACACCATCTAAATATACTTATCTCTTTTTAAAATAGCCCTAGGGGAGGCAGGGCAAGATGGTGGACTAAAGGTGCTCAACATATGATCCTCCCACAGAAAGGGACCAGAGCAAGGAACGGACTGCTAAGTAGGGGGCAGAGCATTGGTGGGAGAGAGTGGGAGGGCAGTGGGAGACTGGCGAGGGCCTTGTGGAGTATAAAAACCAAGCAGGGTAGTGTAAAGGAGAAAGAAGCTGTTGGGAAAATAGAATATTTTAATCAGACTCCCCTTGCCTCAGGGCCAGGTGGGGGTGGTTCAGTGCATTCTCTGTAAACAAATTGGGGAGGTGGAGTTAGTGCGCTTGTGGGGTGCTGTGACCTTGGCTGGCGACTGCCTCAGGTGGCCACCGCCTCAGGTGGCCACCGCTCTAAGCAGCCATGCTTTCAAACCTATGGCTTCCAATGACCTAGCTCATAGACCCCTGTGTGTGGTGTCTGATGACCCAGCCTGATGTATGAAGGGTTTGTGACCCAGTCTGAACAATAGGCTTGAGGGGTCTGTGAGCTCCAGACCCAGCCCTAGCTCGACAATTGTCCCAGTCGGTGCAGGATTACGGGCAGGTAAAAGAGCTCCATAATTGGCGGCATTGGTGGGAGTCTTACATTATCCCTAGCTTTACAACTGGCATCACAAACAGAATTAAGAGTGTGGCAACTGGTGACGTCAGCAGGATTCCAACATTAGCCTAGTGCCACAGAAGCACATGGCTTCAGCCACTACCACTTCTCCCAAACCAGAAGTCTGCTCAGGCCATAAGCACTTCCCAGGGGTAACCCTCCTCCTGCTCCTGCCCCAGCCATCATCCACTACAATCATGGTTGCCTACATGATTGCTTAGTCCAAGAGCCATGGCCCTTCTCCCTGCACAGGAGTTCTTCCTGCACAGCACAACCCACCATACAACCCATATTGCCCATGTGGCACCAGGTGCCCGTGCGGATCCTGCCTTCCAACTGCCTTGGCAGGCTGGCAGCCCAAATGATCCCAACAGCCCTCCTGCCAGCAAGACCCCCACCTGCCTTCCTGGGCTCAGCTCTTCAGTCACCTAGGGGACCCTGCTTGCCCATGTGACCACAACTGCCTAGCCACCTATGAGACCCCACCCTCCCATGTGGGCCCTGATGTCTGGCTGCCTTCATGGTCCCAAGCAGTAGCATGGGCCCAGTTGTTTAGCCACCCTTGCAGCCCCAACGCCTAGCTAGCCCCATGGCTCCACCTGCCCATGGGACCCCAACTTCCCAGCCATCCATGCAGCCCGACCCACCCACACAGGCCAAGCCATCAATTCGCATATGTAGTCCCAGCCACCTGGCCAAATGTATGACCCCAGACATCCAGCCACCTGTGCAGTCCCAGCTACCACAGCTGCCCACACAGCTCCCACCTACCTGACTGGGACCAGCTGCATACATAGCCACCAGCATCCCCCAGAAATACTGAGACTACCCAGAACCAAAATGAAAACATCCTCCACAAGGGGCAGTATATAACAAATCAACAGGAAGGAGTATCTCTCCTAAAAATCCACCCCAAAGTAATAGAAGCAGCAGCTACCAGATGATTAAACATTAATGCATGGATAGTAGAAATAAGAAAAAACAAGAAAATATGGCATCATCAAAGGAACACTATAATTCTCAAATACCAAACCGCATATAACAGGAAACCTTTGATATGTCAGAAAGGAAATTCTGATTGACAATCTTAATGAAACTCAATGACATACAAGAAGATTCAGTTTGACAACACAACTAAATGAAAAAATCAACCCAGGACATGAAGGAGGAAATTTACAAACAGATAAATACCAAAAAAAAAAAAAAAAAAAAAATGAACAGAACTCCTGTAATTGAAGGACCCATCCAACAAAATAAACACTATAATTGAGAGTGTAACAGCAGGCTAGAGCAGTGGAGGAAACAATTTCTGATCTCCAAGACCGTCTTTTTGAAATAACCCAAGCAGATAAAAAAAAAACAAAGAAAGAAAAAATAATTTTAAAAAATAAAGGAAAGCTAGGAGAGCTAGCAGACCACTTTAAGTGCACAAACATCAGAATCATGGGTGTTCTAGAAGGGGAAGAGAAAAGAAAAGTCATTGAAAACATAGTTAATGAAATAATAGCAGAAAACTTCCCAGGTATTGGTAGAGATATGGACTCCCAGATCCAAGAGGCTCAAAGATCTCCAAACAGATTCAATCCAGAAAGGTCCTTTCTGAGACACATTGTAGTCAAAATGTTAAATGTCAAAGACAAAGAGAGAATCCTAAACATAGCAAGAGAAAAGCATCAAGTCGCCTACATGGTAGTCCCTACCAGACTAAGAGCAGACTTCTCAGCAGAAATCCTGCAGGCCAGAAGAGAATGGAATGATACATTCAAAGTATTAAAAGAAAAAAGAATGTCAGCCAAGAATACTACACCTGGCAAGGCTATCCTTCAAAAATGAAGTGAAAATAGTGTATTTCCCAGAAAAGCAAAATCTGCAGTTTAACAACATACAACCAGCTCTACAAGAAATTCTTAAAGGAATCCTGAACCCAGAACTCAAAAAAATGATAAGAACCACCATAAATACATGAGAAAGAAAAAACAACACAGGTAAAGCAGATATGAAGTGAGAAAGAGAAATAAACTGTACCATACCACATCAAGAAACCAACCAACATTGAGGACAAACAAAAAAAGGGAAAAAAGGAACAAAAGATATTTAAATCAGCCATAAGAAAAGCAATTAAATGTCAGGAGTAAGATAATATCTTTCATTAACAACCCGAAATGTAAATGAATTAAATTCGCCCCTCAGAAGACACAGACAGACTAATTGGATTAAAAATTGTAGACCCAACTATATGCTGTGTACAAGAGACTCACCTCACCTGTAAAGACACACACAGACTAAAAGTAAAGGGATAGAAAAAGATAAACCATACAAATGGAAACCAGAAATGAGCAGGAGTAGCTACTCATATCATATAATAGATTTTAAACCAAAAACCATAAAAAAAGACAAAGAAGGCCATTATATAATGATGAAGGTATCTATCCACCAAGACGACATACCAATCATAAATATATATGAACCCAATGCTGGAGCACTCAGATATATAAAGCAAAAACTATTGGACCTGAAGAAAGAGATAGAACCCAATATGATAATAGTTGAGGATCTGAACACATCTCTGTCAGCATGGGACAAATCATCTCGGCAACAAATCCACAGAGAAACACAGGATTTAAACTACACACTAGACTAATTAGACTTGGCAGATATCTACAGAACTTTTCGTCCAACAACTATAGAACATACATTCTTCTTATCAACACATTGAATATTCTCCAGGATAGACAACATTTGAGGTCAAAAATCAGGTCTCAACAAATTCAAAATAATTAAAATAATTTCAAGTATCTTCTCATATCACAACAGATTAAAACTAGAAATCAATAAAAAGTGAAACTCTGTAACCTATACAAGTACATGGAAATTAAATAATATGTTTCTGAACAACCTATGAGTCCAAGAAGAAATTAAGAAGGAGATCAGAAAAATTGTTCAAACTAATGAAAATAAAGATGCATCATACCAAAACCTATTAGATACAGCAAAAGCGATACTAAGAGGTAAGTGTATTGCAATAAATGCTTATATCAAAAGAATAAAAAGATTTCAAATAAAAATTCTAACACTACACTTCAAAGAACTAGAAAAACAGGAACAACCCAATCCCACAATTAGTAGACAGAAAGAAAATCAGAGCGGAACTAAATGAAATAGAGACCCCCAAAAATGACACAAAAGGTCAATGAAACAAAAAGTTGTTTTTTGAGAAGACAAACAAAATAGACAAACAACTAGCTAGACTAACTAAAAAAAGAAGAGAGAAGATCCAAATAAGAAAAATCAGAAATGAAAGAGGAGACATTACAACTAATACCACAGAAATACAAAAAATAATTAGAGATTATTTCAAAAAACTATACACCAACAAATATGAAAACCTGTAGGAAACTGATAAATTTCTGGACACATACAACCACCAAAACTGAACCAAGAAGACATAGAAAACCTGAACAGAACAGTAACAAACAACAAGATTGAAGCAGTTATCAGCAGTCTTCCAACAAAGAAAAGTCCAGGACCAGATGGCTTTACTACTGAATGCTACCAAACCTTTAAAGAGGAATTAATACCAATTCTCTTCAAATTATTCCAAAAAATTTAACAGAGGCCATTCTCCCAAAGTCATTGCACGAGGGAAGCATCACCCAGATACCAAAACCAGACAAAGCTATCACAAAAAAAGAAAACTACAGGCCATTATCTCTGATGAATATAGACACAAAAATCCTCAACAAAATACTAGCAATCAGAATACAGCAACACATCAAAAAAGTTATAAACCATGACCAAGGGGGATCTTTCCCAGTGATGCAAGAATGGGTCCACATATGCAAGTCAATAAATATGATACACCATTTCAACAAAATCAAGGACAAAATCCATATGACTATCTCAATCGATGCAGAAAAATCATTTGACAAAATTCATCATCACTTCATGATAAAGACTCCTAGCAAACTAGGTATAGAAGGAAAATATATCAACACAATAAAAGCCATATATGACAAACCCATAACCTCTATCATCCTGAATGAAGAAAAGTTAAAAGCCTTCATCTTAAGAATGGGAACAAGACAAGGATTCCTACTCTTACTACTCCTATTTAACATAGTACTGGAAATTCTAATCAGAGCAAGAGAAAGAAATAAAGGGCATCCACAGTGGTAGAGACTAAGTCAAACTGTCCCTGTTTGCAGATGACATAATCCTATATACAGAAAAACCTAAAAAATCTACCAAAAAACTCTTAGAGCTGATAAATGATTTCAGTAAAATTTCAGGATACAAAATCAACAGGCAAAAATCAGTAGCATTTTTATACTCCAGAAATGAATTAGCAGAAAAAGAAATCAAGAACATATGCTAATTTACAATATTCACCTAAAAAATAAAATACCTAGGGATACATTTAACCAAAGAGGTGAAAGATCTGTACTATGAGAAATGTAAATCACTACTGAAGGAAATTAAAGAGGATGCAAAAAGATGGAAAGACATCCCATGCTCTTGGATTGGAAGAATCAACATTGTGAAAATGTCCACACTACCCAAAGCAATCTACAAATTCAATGCAATACCCAGTAAAATACCAATGACATTCTTCACAGAAATAGAAAAAAACAATCCTAACATTCATATGGAGCAACAAAAGACCCTGAATAGCCAAAGCAATCCTGTTCAAAATTATACTAATGATGATGATGATGATGATAATAATAAAGCTGGAGGCATTACACTTCTTGTCCTCAAATTATACCACAAAGCTATAGTAACCAAAACAGCATGGTAACAGCATAAAAACAGACATTCAGACCAATAGTACAGAACAGAGAACCCAGAAGTCTATCCACATACTCATGGCCACTTCCAAAAAGGCACCAGGAACGTACAGTGGGGAAAAGACTGCCTCTTCAATAAATGTTGCTGAAGAAACTGGACATCCAAATGTAGAAGAATGAAGCTAGACCTGTATCTCTCACCATGTATGAAAATCGACTCAAAATCAATAAAAGACTTAAGACCTGAACCTATTAAACTACTAAAAGAAAACATAGCAGAAACACTTCAGGAAGTAGGACTAGGCAAATATTTTATGAATAAAACCCCATAAGCATAGGCAACAAAAGGAAAAATAAACAGATAGTATTAAATAAAACTAAAAAGCTTCTCCATGGCAAAATAAACAATTAACAGTGAAAAGACAACCTACAGAATGGGAGAAAATAGTTGCAAGCCATGCACCAGACAAGGGACTAATATCCAGAATATAAAAGGAAATAAAACAAATTAATAGTAAAAAAACAAGTAACCCAATTAAAAAATGGGCAAAGGAGATGAATAGGCATTTCTCCAAGGAAAATATACAAAGGGCCAATCGGTACATGAAAAATTGTTCAACATCACTAATCATCAGGGAAATGCAAATCACAATCACATTGAGATATCACCTCACCCCAGTTAGACTGGCTGTTATCAAAAAGAGAATAACAAATGCTGGTGAGGATGTGGAGAAAGGCAAGCCCTCCTACATTGTTGGTGGGACTGTAAATTAGTGTGGCCATTAGGGAAAATGGTATGGAGATTTCTCAAACAACTTTAGACAGAATAGCCATACAATCCAGCAATCCCACTGCTGGGTATATACTCAAAGGAATGGAAATCATCATGTTGCAGGGATACCTGCACTCCTATGTTTACTGCAGCTCTATTTACAAAAGCCAAGAGTTGGAACCAACTTAAATATCTATCGACAAATGACTGGATAAGGAAAATGTGGTTTATATACTTAATAGAATACTATTCTGCTATGAAAAAGAATGAAATTCTGCCATTTGCAGCCACATGGATGAACTTAGAGAAAATTATGTTAAGGAAAATAAGCCAGGTACAGAAAGAGAAATACCCCATGTCCTCCCTCATAAGTGGGAGCTGGAAAAAAATAAAAATAAAAAATAAAATTTAAAACATGAAAAGAAAGATACAATAATCACAATAATACATTGAACTTTCAAAAGGAGAGAACAGTACTGAGGTTCTCTCACAGGTGGAAAAAGGAGAAGGGGAAAGGGGAGTGAGTGAGAAATTGATAAAGGGCCATGAGAAATGATTACATTGTGTAATATTTAATATACTAATTATCCTCATTTGAGTATCACTTATTCCACACAGGTATTTGTAACAATGCAGTGCCCAACAGATATGTACAATCAATTATGTTTCAATGAATGAATGAATGAATGAATAAATAAATATATATATATATATATATATAAATTTTAACAATATTTCCAGGATATAGATGTGGATGTATCATATTTGTTGATCCACTTCAAGATTTAAATCCCTACCAAGAAAGGGAAAACTGCCCCCATATGACTTATCAGAACCAAAGGCCATCATGTTTGCCGTTTCTGGCCTCTATTTTGCCAGTGTCCTGCTTTTCTGCTTCTGTGTACTTTGTCCCCTCCCTACCACCACCACCACCACTCTAAAAATAAATAAACAATAAATAAATGTCTCCAAAGGACCAACATATGTGAAACGTATATCCACCTTGAAATTTTCATACCATCTCTCTTACCTGGGTGGCAGCTGCATCCCAAAGGTTTTTAGCTTTCTCTTTTGGATAGCATCTTTATCCGTAGACCAATACTCCCCTGTTTAAAATTCAAGAGAAATGCTCTGGTCCTGTCTATGCCTTGACAGATTAAAAGCTTCTGTATAAGTGTTTCTATTTTTTTCTGCTACGTAGAGGGCATATCCTAAAACCTTAACTATTTTTTCCTTGAAATTGCAATTGCTACAATTGTAACTCTTTATAATTAAGTATCTCCAATTCATGTTTCAGAAGAATGGTTAAACTAGGTAAACTTTAAGGTACCTTCCAACCCCAATATTATTTAATTCTATATGATTTTCTTGGAAAAGGAGAAATTCGTGGCAGAGGGAGCTTTTACATTTAATTCCCCATAATTTTAACTGTCCAGTGTCAAAAAATGACAAGTGAACCAATCTGTGTCCTAGAGGAAGAAAAAGAAAAGGAAATAGTGCTTTCATACCTCAGTGAAAAATTGTGACCCACTTTTAAGGCAAATATAATAGAATGTTAGCGGGATAATTACATTCAACGTTTTATCTAAATACGTTATTTGTATAATTTTTTAAAAGACAGACTCATATTAACTACTTACACACCTCCTTGAATGCCATCTAAATAATTTAATTACCAGAAGAAAGTGCAGCAATTTAGGATTTAATCTGCTTTTAATGTAAAAGCAGACCATTGAGAGAGAACAAAGTTTTAGTATTGCTTCAAAGACTTCTGAGATATGAGGAAAACTGTTTTCCTCCCATCCATGGTTTCTTCAAATTTATGATCTTTTAAAAAGGAATAATAATAAGAATCTTGATACTCCTCATAAAGGTCTGAAGATTAGAAGGATAGGCATCTTTTCCTACTCTAAACACACACCCTCACATGGTAGTTTTTGGGAAATTATAGAAATAGTTTGAAAACACAAAGGAAAGAAGATGTATTAAACTCTGAAGTTACACTCTTATTTTTTTGGCAGCTGGCCAGTGCTGGGATCTGAACCGTTCAACTTCAGCGTTGTAACACCTTGCTTTAACCAGCCGAGCTAATTGGCCAGCCTGTGAAGTTGTCATCTTAAGTCCTTTGCATTTGAGAGAATTGTTTGGCTCACTGTGTAGATCAGTTTTTTTCCTTTTATCTAATTTAACAGATAATATTGTGTGCATTTATCATGTACAACATGATGCTTCAAGGTGCATACACATTGTGGAATGGTTAACTCTAGCTAATTAACGAGTGCATTACCTCACACAGTTATTTTTGTGGTGAGAGCCCTCAACGTCCATTCTCTTTGCATTTTCCAAGATAACAATAAATTATCCTTAACTATAGCCACCCTGCTGTACAATAGATTTCTTGAATTTATTCCTGCTTTATAACTGTAATTACGCATTCTTTGACAAATCTCTCCCCACTCCTCCTCCCCGCTACCTACCCCATCCTCTCGTAACCACTATTCTATTCTCAACTTCTATGAGATCAACTTTTTTAGATTTTACATATGAGTGAGATCATGTATTTTTCTATCTGTGTCTAGCTTATTTCACTTAACAATGTGCTCCAGGTTCATCCATGTTGCTGCAAATGACAGGAATTCATTTTTTTAATGACTGAACAGTATTCCATTGTGTAGTTCATGGTTTCTTAAAATAGAGTTCATGTGTTCTCTAGGGCCTTGCTACATTTTTAAATGTACAGTTCAGTGCCTTTAAATACAGTTAGCACCTTTAACACATTAAGAACATTGTCATGCAGCTATTACCAGCATTCTTTTTCAGAAGTCTTTTCATTTTATAAAACTGAACTCTGTACCAATTAAACAATAATTCCCCATTCCTCTGTCCCTTCAGAACTTGGAAATCACCACTTTATTTCTGCTTCTATGTATTTGACTACTGTAAGTACCTCATATAAGCCGAATCACAAAGTATTTGTCTTTTTGTAACTAACATTTCATTTAGCATGATGTCCTCAAGTTTCTCCATGTTGTAACATGGATCAGGATTTTCTTCCTTTAAAAGGATGGGTAACATTTCATTGTTGGGCGTGTGTGTGTGTGTGCGCGCGCGCGCGCATGTTTCTCTGTGTCCATGTGTACACCCACACACACATACACCCACATTATTTTCTTTATACATCATGCACTGATGGACAGTTAGGTTGCTTCTACCTTTTAACTATTTTGAATAATGCTGCTATGAACATGGGTGCAAATATATCTCCTTAAGACCCTGCTTTCAATTATTTGGGTATATATCCAGAAGTGAAATTGATAAGCCTTAATTTTAATTCTACTTTTAAAATTTTGAGGAAATGCCATACTGATCTCCACAGTGGTGGCACCATTTTAAATTCCCCAAAACAGTGCACAAGTCTTCAAATTTTGCCACTTCCTCATCAATATTTGTTATTTTTATTTTTTTGTTTAAAGTAACCAAATGTGGTTGTGAGGTAGTATGGCATTGTAGTTTTGGTATGCATTTCTCTAATGATCAGTGACATTGATCATTTTCATATGTATATCTAAGCTTATTCACCATTTATATATCTTGTTTGGAGAAATGTCTATACAAGTTCTTTGCCCTTTTTTATTTTTCTTTTGGTGGCCAGCCCAGTACAGTGATCCAAACCCTTGACCTTGGTGTAATAACACTATGCTCTAACCAACTGAACTAACCAGCCAGCCCTTCTTTGTCCATTTTTAATTGAGTTGTTTGTTTTTTGTAGTTGAGTTGTAGGAGTTCTTTACATATTCTGGATTTTAACTCCTTATCAGATATATGGTTTCCAGATATTTTCTCCATTCTGTGGGTTGTCTTTTCACTCTGTTGAGAGTATCTTTTGGTACACGGAAGTTTTAAATTTTGTTGCAGTCTAATTTATCCATTTTTTCCTTTGTTTCTTATACCTTTGATGTCATATCTAAGAAACCATTGTCAGGTTAAATGTCATGAAGATTTTCCTTTATATTTTCCTTCAATAGTTTTATAGTTTTAGTTCTCACATTTTGGTCTTTGATCCATTTTGAGTTAGTTTTTGTATATAATGTAAAGTAAGGGTCCAACCTCAACCTTAAAAATGTGGATATCCAGTTTTCCCAACAACATTTGTTGAAGACTGTCCTTTCCCATTATGGTCTTGGAACCTTGTCAAATATTATTTAATCATATATGCAAATGTTTATTTCTAGTTTCTCCGTTCTTTTTTGGTATCAAACCAATATTTTCATTTATTTATTTTTAAGATGAAAATATACTTGACTTTATTAGAACTATCAAATGAATTTAATACAGTCTTTAAAGAAATGTATAAATAAAATATGTATACACAGTGCGATACTATATGAGGGTACCTCAAAAAGTTCATGGAAAGATTTATATTATCATTTAATCATATTATTCCACAGATTTTTTTGAAGTCCCCTCACATAGTTTTATAAAAGAAGAAAATTCTCTCATTTGTAATGTGGATGAACCTGTGGGACATTATGCTAAGTGAAATAGGTCAAGCACAGAAAGACAAATACTGCATGATTCCACTTACATGTAGAATCTAAAAAAAATCAAATTTGTAGAAGGAGATAGTAGAAAGATGGTTATCAGAGGTTGGGTCTGGGGGCAGATGGAGAAAAGGAAGATGTGGATAAAAGTATACAAAGTTTCAATTAGACAGCAGGAATAAGTTATAGTTATCAACTGCACAGCATGGTGATCATAGTTAATTCTAATGTACTATGTATTCCAGGTTCTCTATTCTATTCCATTGGTCCTTATGTCATTTTGAGAGTACCACAAATATTATAGCATTGTGATGAGTTTTGAAAACAGAAAATATGTGACGTCTGTTTTTATGCTAACACCATGCTGTTTGTTTATATATTTGTAGTATATTTTGAAGCGGGTAGTGTAATGCTTCCAGTTTTATTCTGTTTCTCAAAATTGCTTTGGTTCTTTGGTGTTTTTTGTTGTTCCATATAAATGTTAGGGTTGATTTTTCTATTTCTGTGAAGAATGTCATTAGTATTTTGATGAGGATTGCATTGAAACTATAAATTAGTTTGGGTAGTATGGACATTTTCACAACATTAATTCTTCCAATCCATGAACATGGAATGTCTTTCCATTTTTTCTGTTCTCTTTAATTTCTTTCATCAGTGTTTTGTACTTTTTATTGTAGAGATCTTTCACCACTTTGGTTAAATTTATTCCTAGGTTTTTTTTGTTTTATTTTATTTTATTTTTTTGATAGCTACTGTAATGGCTTGCTTTCTTGATTTCTTTTTCTACTTGTTAATTGTTGGTATATAGAAATGCTACCAATTTTTACATATTGATCTTGTATCCTGCAAATTTACTAAATTCATTTGTTAGCTCTAAGAATTTTTGTTGGAGTCTTTAGCTTTTTTCTACATGTAAGATCATGTCATCTGCAAACAGGGACAATCTGACTTCATCTTTTCCAACTTGAATACCCTTTATTTCTTTTTCTTTGCATCTGACAAGGGATTAATATCCAAAATATACAAGAAACTCAAATAACTTAAGAGTAAAAAAACAAATAATCCGATTTTTTAAAAAAAGGGCAAAAGAGATGAATAGACACTTATCAAAAGAAGACATGCAAATGGCTAACAGGTACATGAAAAAATGCTCAACATCACTACTCATCAAAGAAATGCAAATCAAAACCTCATTGAGATATCATATCACCCCAGTTAGACTGGCTATCATCAAAAAGACAGAAAATAACAAATGCTGGTGAGGATGTGGAGAAAAGGGAACCCTTATGTACTGTAGGTGGCAATGTAAATTAGTACAGCCATTATGGAAAACAGTATGGAAGTTTCTCAAACAAATACAAAGGGAACTTCCATATCATTCAGTAATCCCACTACTGGGTATATTCAAAGGAATGGAAATCATCATGTTGAAGGGATACCTGCACTCCCATATTTATCACAGCTCTATTTACAATAGCCAAGGTATGGAAACAACCTAAATATCCATCGATAGATGATTGGATAAAAGAATTGTGGTGTATATACATAGTGGAGTACTGCTCAGCCATAAAAAGAATGTAGGGCCGAGCCAGTGGCGCACTCGGGAGAGTGCGGTGCTGGGAGCACAGTGACGCTCCCGCCGCAGGTTCGGATCCTATATAGGAATGGCTGGTGCACTCACTGGCTGAGTGGCTGAGTGCCGGTCACAAAAAAGACATAAAATGAATGTAATTATGCCATTCAAGCAGCATGAATGAGCTTGAAAAACATTGTGTTAAGTAAAATAAGAACAAGAACAAAGAAAGAAATACCACATATTTTCACTTGAAAGTGGGAGCTAAAAGTAAATAAATAATGAATTAATTAATTAATTAACAAACAATAATAATAACAAGTTGAGATTTCAGAAATAAAGAGCAGAACTATGGTTACTAGAGGCAGGAAAGGGGAGGGGATAGGGTGGATACTGAGAGGTTGGTTAATTGACACAAAACAGCTAGATAGGAAAAATAAGTTGTATTGGTGTACAGTTGAGCTAGGCATCTATAATTAACAGTAATTTACTGCATGTTATCAAATAACTAACAGAGAGGAGATTGAATGTCTTCATCACAAAGAAATGATTAAGTTTTGTAATGATGAATATGCTAATTACCCCAATTTGATCATCACACATTGTATAAATGCATTGAAATATAATTCTTTACCCTGCAAATATGTGTAATCAATACTTTATCATAAAATATTTTTAAAAAAGAAAACATGTGGCCTCCAATTTGTTCTTTTTTAAAAAAATTATTTTGGTTCTTTGGGGTTCTATTAAAATTCCATAAAAGTTTTATGACAGATTTTTTTATTTCTATGAAAAAGTGTCATTGGGATTTTGATGGGAATTGCTTTGAATCTGTAGATCACTTTGGATAATACTGTTATTTTAACAAAATTAATTATTTCAATCTACACACACAGATGTAGTTCTTTTTTGTGTGTCTTCTTGAATTTCTTTCAGCAATGTTTTGTAGCTTTTGACTCTTTAAGTAAATTCTTAAGTATTCTTTCTGATGCTACTTCTAATAAAATTGTTTTCCTAACTTCATTTTTGTATTATTCATTTTTAGTATATGGAAATGAAACTGATTTTTTGTGTTGATTTGTGTTCTGACACTTTGTTGAACTCACCTATTAGTTCTGACAGTTTGTGCGTGTGTGTCTACAATATTTAGGATTTTCTACATATAAGACCATGTCATCTGTGAATAGAGATAATTTTAGTTCTTCCTGTAAAATTTGGAGGTCTTTTATTTCTTTTTCTTGCCTAATTTCTCTGGCTAGGACTTCCAGTGCTATGCTAAGTAGAAGTGGTAAGAGTGGGCATTCTCATTTATTCCTAATCTTAGAAGAAAAGCTTTCAAACTTTCCCCATGGAATATGATGTTACCTGTGGACTTTTCATATATAGCTTTGATATTTTGTTTGTTTTTTACCATAAAAAAGTGTTGAATTTTGTCTAATGATTTTTCTGAATCTTTTATCACACTTTTGCTGAAGATTTTTGCATCAATATTTATCAGAGATACTGGTCTGTAGTTTTCTTTTATCATTTACCTGTGAGCTTTTTGAGATAAAGAATTATGGCTACATCCCGAACCTAGAGAGTCAAAGTTTACACTTTAAGAAGATTGCTAGGTAATCTTTCTGTATTGCACTGGGACAGGTTTTCTTTTTCACTTTTATTGTTTGTTGGGTTTGTTTTAATCATATATACTTCTAGTAAAATATGTATTAAAAAATTCCCTCTCTCTTATCTTCAATCAAATTCTGATCAAGACCTAGGAAACAGGTGACCCTTTTCTTTCATACCTTCATTAAGAATTATTGCTATAAATGTTCCATTTTTGGTTTTACCAGGTCTTTGCCATTAGAAGATTTAAGAGAAATTTTGTTCCTAGAAGAGTTTTTCTGCTGACTTTAGCTTTTGTCACATTCTCAAGTCAGCTTGAACACCCCTAACTGTTCAAAAATTACAACTCTAGTGAAAATTATGTAAATTTGAAGATCATAGTTAGCTGGATTGGCCCCCAGACTTGCCATTTACTCTGTGGAGATTTGGGAACATTAATCAACCTACCTATGACTCTTTTTCATTGTTCAGTTTTGGCAATTAGATGGCAAAGCCTATGTAAAGACCACTTGGACAGCCTTCCTTGTAGAGGCTCAGCAAATTTCAGCTACCACCCACACTTCCATTTACATTGCATTAAGCAGATGAAGTTTAGCTCTTGTTTGATTCTGCCAGTTGCCCCCATTTCAATTCTTCCCTTCTTGTATAGTAATAGAATCTGTGACTTTTATCTGGGCATACAGTTGCATAGAATAAAGACTATTCCTAGGTTTCTTGACTGTGGTCATACAAAGAAAGAAGAATGTGTAGGCAGTCGTATTAAAGCAAATGGCATTGTCTTTTTCTATTCCCTTTCCATTTTCTTTTACCTGCTGTTTAGAATGTGAATGTGTTACCTAGAGTGGAGCTGATGTCTTGAATCACAAGTTGAAAGATTCCTGATGAGAATCACTGAACAACAATATGAAGTAAATTAGACTTCTGGGCATCTTAAGCTTTCAAATTAGCCCTGGGCCACTGGTCTGACTTTAAATAAAGGATCTATTTTTATCCTATTTAAGGTTTTATTATTTTGTATTTTTGTTCATTAGAAGCTGAAATTATTCTTAACTAGTACAAATACTTGACCAAGAGGAGAATAAGTATAATGGTAAACATGTCAAGATAATATGGTTTCAAATCATAGCTCTACTTTTTATTAGTTGAATGATAATATACTTAAACAATATGTTCCTCAATATTATCATTTTCACATGAGGAATAGTAATATATACCTCACAGATGCTGTGAGAATTAAATGAGATAATTCAGGTGCAGTGTCTGTAACGAGGTCAGCATATTAAGGCTGGCAGGTTATGTACTGCTGTCTGCCTGCTTCTGTGGACAAATTCTAAAAATAGATTTTAATTGGAACACAGCTGCACCATTTGTTTATGCATTGTCTTTAGCTGCCTTCATGTGGGAATGGCAGAGTTGCCTCCTTGCAACTGAGACATGACTCACAGAGCTTAAAATATTTATCTGGTCCTTCACAGAAGAAATATGCAGACCCCTGATGTAGGAACTGATAATTTGATTACATCATTTCTCTCTTTGAAACCATTGTAGTGAAGTGTCATATTAATTGTAAAGTGATTACACCACCAATCAAACTTCAAGTAGGCATATGCTCGGGGATGGTATTAAACAATGGATATGACATTTACTAATCCAACAGTGTTTACTGACCTAGTCCCTTTAAGGCCTATGGTGTACATCTACCACAGGCTGATAGGAATTACACCTTCAGTTTGCAGCCTTAGAGCAGAGGATAACAGATTGGTCAATCCCAGATGAAACCCATGGTCCATTAATTACTATTATAGGTTAAAAAGCCAGACTCTATATAGTATAAGCTCTTTTTTTTTTTTTTTTTTTTCTTTTTTCGTGACCGGCACTCAGCCAGTGAGTGCACCGGCCATTCTTATATAGGATCCGAACCCGCGGCCGCTGGGAGCGTTGCCGCGCTCCCAGCGCAGCACCCTCCCGAGTGCGCCACAGGCTCGGCCCATAGTATAAGCTCTTTCTCAAGCAATCTAAGATTCTTCTCATGGGATGCAATCCACTAATCACATATTAGAAGGCTCTCAGGTGAAATCAATCAACTTAAACCCAACTGAACTGATCGGCTTCAGGCCATAGAAATCAATGATTCTAATTGTTTTGGTCCGTTCTGTGTTGCTATAACAGAAATACCTGAGACTGGGTAATTTATAAGGAAAAGAGGTTTATTTGGCTTATGATTCTGGGACAGCTGCATCTGGCATGGGCCTCAGGCTGCTTCTACTCATGGCGGAAAGTGGCAGGCAGCCGGTGGGTACAAGCAGATCACATGGCGAGAGGAAGCAAGAGAGAGAGAGAAGGAGCCAGGGTCTTTTTAAAC
The DNA here is from genome assembly GCF_027409185.1 of Cynocephalus volans. Taxonomy (NCBI): domain Eukaryota; kingdom Metazoa; phylum Chordata; class Mammalia; order Dermoptera; family Cynocephalidae; genus Cynocephalus; species Cynocephalus volans. The sequence goes on along the minus strand of NC_084476.1, from coordinate 32,979,494 downwards.
AACAAGCTCTTGCGAGAATTAATAGAGTGAGAACTCACTCACTACCCCTCCTCCCCCAGGGAGAACATTAATCCATTTGTGAGGGATCCGCCCCCATGACTCAATCAGTTTCCAACACTGCCACATTGGAGATCAAATTCTACATGAGTTTTGGAGGAGACAACACATCCAAACTCCATCACTAATGAAATAAATATCTTGAAATAACAACATGTGGGAATGTTAAAATATCTACCTCTTTCTTAGACAGCTAACAGCATTTGATTTGAAGGAATCCTTTTTATCCTCATTAAAAATCACCTTAGTGTTTTCCATGTATCTTGCTCTGGCTCCAATTGCAAAATTTTCCAGGTTGATTAACTAAAGTGAGTCTAGCAGTCATTACAATAGTATTTTTAAACTAGAGACAGACTTTGTACCTCAAGAACTATACCCAGGCAGTGCATCACTTCTCAGTAAACTATTTAAGCACTGACGTTTTAGGCTGAATTTTTTAATAGATCTGTCCCTTCCCCCATTTGAAATTATGTACTATATGTTTAAATGAATCACATTTATCTCTCTTAAAGATTCAAAACTATTACGTCCTTATTACAATAATGAGATTTTCAGTGTAGCTTTTGGTACAATTTAATTTACAAGACTGAGAAATTTAATTAATTTAATTCAATTCAGTAAAAATGTATTTTGTCTCACTTATGGCAAAATACTCTGTGACTTTGATATATAAATCTAAATTACACATAGTTTCTCCTCTGTGCTAAAAATGTCATGCTGTAGACACTTATAGGCATATACACATAGTTAAAGATAATGAAATGTGGGAGAGACCTTAATCTGGCATCAGTTGATCACACTTCAAATAACAGCTTTTATGATTGCTTTTTCTATGACATTGGGTAAAGCTTTTCTGAGTATCTGCTTCTTATCTGTAAAAAATAAAGCTGGAATTAAATAACATGGCATATGTTAGGAGTTTGGCATTTGGATGGCCCCTGATTAATATTGGTTCACTTCTCTATTTGCACCTAAAAGAATGGAAGAAAGAGACATTCTAAGGAAGAAAATGTTAACAAAAATGCAGAAACCAAATTTAAAAATAGATATGGTTTTATAGGCAGAAATAGACCATTACTGTAAACCTACAAAGAATTTGGACATGGGCTTTAAAAATACAGGGCAGTCTTCTTAATTTGAACATAATGTTTGTAGAATGCTGAAGTAGGAACTAAGGTGACTAGTTTAGTGAAAAGGGGAGTAGAAAAAGTTAAAGGAAAAGAAATGTGTAAAGAAATAACACCTTATTGTAATTAAAATAATTAATAAAACATAGTAGCATCTCAATAAATCTTTTTGGAACAGATGTTGAATAAATTTTCACATGTGTATATTTACCCTACTTCTATGTGTCCATTATTACGAATGTAAAGGCAATAGGTTCCTACTCTTTGGAAAACATTTGTAAATTATTGCAATGAGGTAAGTCTAATAAACTGCTATGTAGGTTACTCTCTTTTCCCAGAGTGATTGATGTTATGTCAATTGCAAAACAGAAACTGGGCAATAAAACACACACACACACACACACACACACACACACACACACACACACACACACACACAGCTTGTAGCAATGTCCTTCAAAAAAATACTTACGATGACATTGCTACTGTTATCTTCTTGTTCTTTTCTGCCACTTTTCTAAAAATGTGACTATCTCAACAATTCCTTGAACTGGAAGAGAGAAGGGAGAAAGAAGGAATTGGTAAAGGGACATGAAAATCAACAACATTGTATATTGATAAATTAGAATAAAAAATAAAATTTAAAAAAATATGTAAATCTTTAGTTTCCCAAATAAGTATATGTCACCCACTGTGGCAGTCGCGCCAGAGCAAAAACATCTATTATTTTTCCTGACTGAATCCGCAAGTAACGCAGAGGTTGTGGTGAGAAAGAAGGGGAGCAAATGAGAGTCACAAATGTAGAAATAAAAGAAGAGGGTGACTCCTGTTCAGAAATCTTTAGTTAACATCAGAAGAAGGGATTTGTCTCTAAATAGGCTGTTCTTTTCTCATTTCTAATTCCCCTGTAGTGATGATCTGTAAACTATTAAAAACATAATTTAGAAGTAGAGAGTAGAACTGTGGTTAATAGAGGTGGGAAAGTGAGAGTTTAGTTAATGGACACACAATTACAGCTAGATGGGAAAAATAAGTTCTACTGGCATAAAGTAGTGCTAGGCATCTATAATTAACAATAACTTATTGTATGCTGCTAATCAGCTAAGAGAGAGGAGTTTCAGTGTTCCCATTATGAAGAACCATCAATGTTTACAATGATGGATTTGTTAACTACCCCGATTTGATCACTACACATTGCATACATGTATTGAAATATAACCATAGCTCAAAAGTATGTACAATTACTGCATTTCAATTCAATTTTTAAAAAGTGAAGGATCTGTATGCTTGTTTTGATGAAACCAAAGAAGAGAGAAAAGATTGAAAGTTTGCTTGCTACTCTGTAGCCAAGCTTAAAAGGAACAGAACCTGAAGGCATCAGGTCTGAAGGGAGGCCTCTTAGGCCTGCACCATAGAATAAAGGTAACATGGAACAACTTCCGTGAGAGGGTGAAGTGGGCCGGAGCAGTAAGTAGATAGACCTACAGGATTCCCAATATAATAAAAGCTAATTGTCGATGTTATCATAATGGAGTAAAGATGAGTAGTGACCTCAGTGAAAGGAATGGCATATTAATTTTGAGGAGATCTGGGATTTGATCCAGTTGTTTTCCCCCTTCCAATGATGTGACCTGGGACAACTCACTTAACATTTTCTGGTACTATTGGACTAGATGATTTTCAAGAGCTGTTCCTGCTCTGAAGTACTCTTTGATGCTAGAATGTGGATTGGCAGAATCCATAGAGGCAAAACCGAACAGAATCTCAATTAAGATGCAAACAATTTGCAACATTTAAAGATGTTGAATTTCAGAATAACTCCCATTCCTCTGGTAAACAGACTAATGAACAGTGAAATGACCAATTGTGAGCAACAGATGGAAAACAAGGAAAAAAAAAAAAGGTATCTGAAAATGTTCATCACTTAGATAATCAGTCCCCGAATAATTCAGTGACGACTGCATTTCCTTTTCTCACGGGCTACACATTTAGCAAAACTCACTGACATTACTTCTCTGATTCTCATGAGGTGACTGTTTTCAAAACAAATGCTCCTCCATGATGGACCAACACTAAGTAAGAAAAGAGCGTCAAAGGAGGCTTTTCCCATATATCAGTCTTTGGTGGTTTTTGCCACTAGACAGGTTTTCACCGCCTCCTGTTTTTTGAATCCGTTCCATCCTATCTGACCCTATTACCAGTCCCTTACTCTACATCATAATACCTCTCTCCTAGATTTTTGCTGCAATGACTTAGTAGCTTACTCAGACTCCAGTCATTTTTGCCATCGATCATGCTAAGTACAAAAAAAGTCTTCTAAAATTCAATCCTCTTTTAAAATGCCCAATATCTCTCCCTAGAGCAAGTTTGTATTACAGCTTTAAACCTCCCTTTAGCACTAATGCTCATCTCTCCTCAATTCTGCCTTTTTTATTCCAATAATAGAGAACTACTCAAGCCTGCTTACACTCAAAGTTTATTTTATGTCCTTTATGCAAATAGATATATATGTACTTTCACATAAAGAAAAATAAAAAAGGAAAGAAAACACTAACGCAAAGTAATAGTGAGAGGACACTGTGGGGAAATATATTGATTTAACTGAATTTACTCATGCTTAGAGGACAATAGATGAAAATAAATTTGAACTTGAACTCCAGATGATAAAATATCTAAATAGATTGTTTTAAAAATAAATTTTCATTTTAGCCTGAAAGTATGGAAGCAAAGAAATTGTACATTTACTCTCAACACAGGTTTTTAAAAATTAAATCCTCTTGGAAAAGTTAAACTATGTATGAAAGATGGATAGGAGAAATTATGAATTTTATGTCAGACTCTAATATACCCAGAACTTCTAATAAAAAAAAATTGTTTGACTTTTCATCATGTTAATTGAGCTTACAAGGCTGGGTAGCACCACTAAACCTTTGAATTCCAGCAACTTGTTTATTTATATACAATTTTTCCTGTACTTGGCTGACAATAAATAATGGAAAAACATTATATTTTCCTTCTTGCCCAGATTACTGTACTCTAACACTTTATTCTATTCTATTTATAACTGTTTGAATACTATCATCTTCTGTGATGAACAGAGACTATCACTTTACTTTTTTTTTTAATAGCTATGGATCTATACCCAGAGGATAATGCATTCATTCTTTTGTAGAGAGAAAGGAGTAGTTTTAATTTTTATTTTATTTTTTTTTACTTTTAATGTATTTATTTGGTAATAGCTACTATTATTGTTAGAACTGAGCATTCTATGTTGGGTAAACATGAAGAAACTATTGTTTCACGACAGCTCTTCATAACATACACTATCCCCTCAGTTGAGTCAGTGATATAACTCTGGCAGGGTAGAAAGTGATGCAAATATTAGCCTGAAATAACTGCTCTATGTGGCCAAGGCCTGCACTTTTGTCTACCATTAGGAGGTCTGTGGTATATTAGGCTTGTAACCTTTGGCTGATATGTAGGCAAGCTGACAATATTTTAAGTCTCTGAAGTGCCACTGAAATGTCAATAAATGTAAATGTAACAAAGCAATACATGGCAAAATATTTTTTTAAAGTAGCTTTTTCAGCACTCCTTTGATTGAACTTGTTTAACTAACTAGTTAGCAATTTATATCTATCTATTATTATTGTCATTCCTCACATTTATTGTGATTAAATTTAACAAATTCATGGCTAGACCTGGGTCTTTTTCAATGTCCCTTAGGCAGTATGGTATCAGTGCCTGGCACATAATTATTTTGTAAATGTTTAAGTAATGAAGTCTGTATTAGTTTCCCAAGGATGTTGTAACAATTTATCAAAACCTTCGTAGCTTACAACGACAAAAATTTATTTTCTCACAGTTCTGGAGGCCAGAAGTCTGAAATCAAAGTGTTGACATGGTTGATTATTTTCAGAAGCTCTGAAAGAGAATCAGTACCATACGCCTTTCTTCTAGCTCACTGACTTCTCAGAAATTGTTGACTTTCCTTGGCTTGTAGATACATCACTCCAATCTCTGCCTCCATCCTTACATCGTCCTACCCCCGTGTCTCTGTGTGTTTTGTTCTGTCTCTTAAAAGGACACTCTCATTAGATTTAGGTGCCGTCCTAATTCAGTATAATCTCACCTGAAGCCTTACCTTAATTACATCTACAAAAACCCTATTCACAAATAAGGTCACATTCTGAGTTTCAAGGGTAGGCACGACATTTGGGGGACTAATATTTAACCTATTGCAAATTCCATAATAAATTATTTTGGTGTAAGGTAAAAATCCTCTTCTACCCTTTCAGGATCTTTGGCTGGGCCTAAGAATTAAACTGTCATGAAACAGATTAAAAGGAGAAAATTATACAAATTTCATTTAATCATTTTTACATGTATGTGGAAGTCCTCACAAGAAACAAGGAAGACACAAAGAAGGAGTCGGGGCCCTAAGTTTATATTCTAGGTTGAACAAAGAGTAGTAAATTGCAAAAACGTGACAAGAGTTTAGGCTATGGCAGTTAATTGTAGAAAAATGACTAGGAAGATAAGGATCCTTATCCTAAGATTTATTTGCAAGATTTCTTTTGGCCTCAACTCCCTGATAAGAAGGTCTTCCTTTCTCCAGGGAGGGCTCCTTTTACATGAGAGTTTTATCTTCAGCTTTCAGGAAGTAAAAGGAACATCAGAGCGCCCTTCTTGCATCTGCTATATTTCAAATGCCTTTAACACAAAATAGTAAATATGCCAAAGTGGCAAATTTTGGGGTGGCATAGTCTGATTGCTGTTGTCAGCTAAGGCATTTCTAACTTGTAGGCACTTTTTTCATCACTTATTTCTGAGAAAGGAGACTGATTAACAGTACCAAGATCTGAGAGAACTCAAAATATATAAAGACAAAGAAGCGTAAATTACACTAATACCAAGGTAACAAGAGAGTTTTTGATGCCTCAAGCAAAAGCAATTGCAGAAGGGTATGAAACAAATCGACAGGCATAAATTGAGGACACAGTGATATAAGAAATGAGGTCTACATGTAAGATCATCCTTGAAAGATGTTTATTTTTTATCTAAAGGGGATGGAGCGGGGGAGGGGTGATGTGAAGTTTGCACTAGAGGGTTCCATGGGAAAATAGAACCCATAAAGGGATCCAGCCTACTCAAATAATAATGATATGGATCTCACTGAAAGAAGGTTCTGCAAAATATTTATTTTGTATAATTATTTGTACAATTTTCTGGCTCTCCTATTGCAATGAGCTCCTTGGAAAAGAAACCAATTAAAACTTTGCTGCAAGTTTGTAGCGCATACTCCAAAGCAGGTATGCTGTCGCTATTGAAATACATATTTTAAAAAGCAGGTATGAGAATACAGAGATTAAAATGAATATCTTTCAAGAAATAAAATAGTCTTGGAGAACGTAACAGAATACCTATTTCTGGGCATGATCAGAAGAGCAGGAATTTGCTATAACTCAAAAAGAAGGGAAGGTATTGAAGGCAAAGACAGTACAGCTAACTTTTTTCATCTCACTATCATAATAACTCCTCTTTTACTTAGCCTGTGATTCACTTGTTTAGTGGATTGCAGAAGAGGCAGATGCAACTGTATTAATTAGAAAAAGAGTCTTTTTTGTGTTCTTAATACAGAAGTTCTGTAGTTAATTCTGGCTTCCTAAAAGCCCCTGTGCACAAATACTTTCTGACACAATTACGCAGGTTGTTCTGTTCGTACTGATTACCAAACACATTTATTTGAGAAAAGAAAGCACGTGTTATAAAACTCTGAATGTGTTTTATTTATCTACCAGAAATCAGTGTATGTGATTAGATGGTAAAAGAAAATTGTATATGCTGAAGTCATATGAAAGTTCTTATCACAAATGTAGTAAAATGCAAGGGCCTTAGTGCACTGGGCCTGGTAAGACCAGATAGTGACAATGCTGTATCACCCCTGTCTTTCAAACTTTATTACCTTATTTTGGGTTTGATGAGGAGGCTGGGCATCATATCTAGAGAGAATACCTTGTTGACAGAGGGAAAGTCACATGGGAAACAATGCATAGTATTTAGTAATGCAGGCTTTAGAGTTAAACTTGCTATGATTGCTATATCTAATTTTTACTGAAAGGTAGTTCGAACAAGCCTCCCTCACAGATGGACTGTAGAGTCTCCTTTGAAGGTCTGTGGCTTAAAACCCAACAGCTATGCATTCTTCCTTCTGCAAAGCATAGAGTTGAAGTCAAGTTTGAACAATTTAATACATCATATTGAAATAAATGTCAAAGGGCACTGATGCGTACTAACAAAGTTCAATTGCTCATCACTCTTTCCTACCTAGAGATGACAACTGTAACATAAAATGCATGAACACTTTTAGTAGCTCTAGTTATGAAATGTTAACCATCATTAAATTGAAAGAATGAAGGGAAAAAAGGCCTACCTCTTGATATTATGCATTCAGATGGCACCAACATTGGAAGGAACAAGCTTTTTTAAAAAAAATCACAGCACAGATAAGATGAAATTTTTATCCTGGACAGAAAAGAGGAAAACAAAAGTGGGAGATCTTTGCTTGGAATTCAGTGAAACCTCATTTACCTAGCACTGTAAAGGAGAAAAAAAAAAAACATAGTAGAATAAAAACTGGTTTTTTTCATAGTTATAATTGCAATAAACCTGACACTAGATTGTTCAGCTGGGAAATTAAATATGTCTTTATGAATGATTCAGAAGTCAATGACAAAAAAGCTCTAGGACAGCAATGCCACCAGGCAGAGCATTTTTCTAATCCAGAGAGTGTGCACCATGATTAGAAATCAGAGAAATGCAATTAGTGACAAAGATAACTTTGTCAGACTTTTAGTAGAATGTGCTAATTGAAAGGACACAGTGACAATAGAAAAATCAAAGGAAAAAAATTATTTTTATGTGTAGGCTAAAATTGATTAATTTTAAATAATAAAGAAGTGATTTCATTCACTAGAATATTGTATTTGCTAGGAAAACGGAATATAGTGATTGTCTTTAAAATATAGAGCAGATTTAATATTGAGATATTACATGTTGAAATCACGAGCAAGCAGCAGTGATAAAGTACATATTGACATAAATCTATAAGAAAGTTCTGACACTGTGACTCTTAAAAAAAAAAATCTGATCCTTAACTTAGTAAAAATAATAAAATGACATTAAAATTAAGTAAGAACAAAAGATACTCATATTATAAATGTCGGTTTGTTAACTGCTTTCAGTGTTCTAAGAAGGATGACATGTGATTTTATCTATTATTCCAAATCTGTTCCTGTAAACTGGAGACAGGACATGACTCATAAATTTGTGAAAACAAGTATGTACTATTATATGAGGCAACAGAAAAGCACAAAATTTTAATGTATTATTTAATATTAATAGTTGCCAAAGTTAGAATTGGAATCAATTTGGAAGTTATCTTGAAATAAATCTAATTCCTCCTACTATTTTTTTTTTCCAAAAGAACTGGCAAACAAAGAAGTAAGGTGAAAAGAGCATGAATTGAGGAGACAGGCAGACACAGGATCAAATATACATGCTTCAAGTAGAATAACATATCAAATACAGAAAATATATTAAAGAATAGATAAAGAATTTACTCTAGGATTCTCTAACTCTGTTGTGCAAAATAAAGTTTTTAAAGTGTTTGTTTCAATATTTGTTAAAAAAAAAAATGAAGGAGTGGATATCATTATTCAATTACTAAGCACAAAGAATGAAAAAATATAAGCCATAGTCCTACTCTCATTTTCTAAAAGGGAAATGTAAATAAAAGAACAATTATAATTTACCATGTGGAATTACTTATGTAGTTCTAGTTCATTCACCTTCTCCCCTTACCAACCATACTAATATAGATATTGTTTTTTCTTGTCTTTATCTATGTATGTGAAAGTGTTTCCAAGAGTGTATGTTTAGGAGGTTAACTGCTAGGCTAAAGAGTGTGTGTATTTTCATATTGACTTCAACATTTACTGAATATTGCCAAATTGCTCATAAAATGATTGTACCAATTTACCTTATATAAATAGAATCCTCCCAAATGTATATTAGCAGACTTTTAAAATTATTTTTCTCACAGTCTTTCTTAAATAGGATTTCTTATCTGAATCACAGAACACAGAAAATGAATTTGAGTCACTATCTACTCAATTCTCCCATGTATGGAACATAACCAGTACCACTCTAAATGACCTGGAGAGAAGTAAACTCGATACATATGATAAATGCCTTGAGGGATTATGTCTTAATACTCTCCTGAATGTTGATTGAGAAAAGCTGCATCATGGATGACAAATGATATGCTATTAAAGAAATAGTTTGCATTTTGCTGATTGGAAATGAGGTTCACTTCCTCATTGTCACTGTCCTACATATGACACATTTTCAATGAAGCCAACACATTAATTATTTGAAATTCCAAACAATCCTCCTTTTACCATCAATTCTACTCCATCTTTTTTTAAATCTTTTTTTAATTGACACAATAATGGTATATATTTGTGGGGCACAATATATTTCCAACAAAACCTGCTATAGTTCTCACTTTTTAAATAATAATTGCACCTTCTAAAACACTATAAATAACTTATCAGCATAGTCCTTATTGCTTATCTGTTTGCACTAGATGTAACCTGATGATGGCAATCTTTGTATGTTTGTTCACTGATATACCTAATCACAAGTATTTGGAAAATAGTTACTACTCAATAAGGAGTTGTTAAATAAACAAATGTTGAACATTTATTCATATCTATGAGTCATTGATTTTCCCTTTCCAGTGAAATCTGTGTTCATTTATTTTCCCTATTCTTAATTTTTTAAATACTCATTAGGAGTTTTTGTAATATGTATACTAACCCTCTTTGGTTTTGAGCATTGCAAATATTCCACTAGTCTGTTGCTTCTTTTCAGTAGTATCACATAACGTACAACATTTTCATACAATCCAATTTTCATATAAGTAATATATAAAATTTAATTATACATTGTTTAAATTGTAATATAAAATACTATTATTTAAATATATATAATTTTCATATAATCCAATTCATCAGTGTGTTCTATTATGAGTTTCACATTTTACTTTTGTATCTTCTTAAGTCCTCATCTTCATAGTTTACATAAAGATATTGATACTATATATCACAAATTATAAAGTTTTACTAATCATCCTGGGATTTATTTTTGTATCCACTACAACAAACTAATTCAATATATTTAGCTATCAATATAACGAGTTTCCCCTGCATCTTTTATTGAATGACCCTCTTCTTCATTAATCTGCAACCCCCACTTGTGGTTTATATTATTTTTTTTATATATGCAAGGGTTTGTTTCTAGTTTTTTTATTCCATCAATCCATTGAATATAGCTGACCTAATAGGAAGCTCTCAAAATTACTATAGTTTTATGATAAACCTCAGCATTTTGTCGAGTGTGTTTCTCTTCTTTAAAATATTCTTGGTTCTTCATGTAACTTGGTAATTAGCACCTCGAGATCCACAATTTTTGTCTACTTAGGCCTAAATGTGTATTTCTTCTTTAGACCTTCTTAAAGGTTTTAAAATACAATGTATACAAAGAATAATTATGTTTTGTAATGATGAATATGCTAATAATCCTGATTTGATCATCATATATTGTACACAAATCCTTATGATATATAAACATAATATAGAATTGCAAAGAAATTTTGTAAGCTTTCTGGTTATAAGATCAATAAAATAATAATTGATTTCACTTCTATTAGCAATAAGAATAATTAGACAATATAGTAAAAAGTTACCATAAACACTAATAAAATATGTATGCAGAAAAAAACTAACAAAATATATGCTTGCAACTTACACAAAATATGTTCAAATTTTTTGAAATATGTTAAATAAACAAAAATTGGAGAGAAGAACTTGTGTGGTTAGAGAGACTCAAAATTACAATGCACGAGTTCTAATCAAGCTAATCTCTGTAACCAATATAACTTAAATTAAAAGTTTCAAAATATTTATTAAGAAACTTGATAAATACTTAAATTTATATAGAAGAGCAAAGATCCTAAAAGGGTCAACAATCTTTAGGAGGGAGGAATGGCTCTCTCAGTGCTATGATATAGTTTAAAGTAAAAGTTATCAGAACAGTATGGTACTAGATTGAGGACAGTTAAAGACATATAGCAGGCAAAATAAAGAATTCAGAAACAGACACACATAGAAACATTTCTGAGCCAGCAGTTTCTGTAAGAAGAATTTTCTTTTTATCTAGCACTTTTAAAAGATACATCATTTCCAACCTACTTAAACAAATCAGGAACCAATTTGAAGAGACTCCTACTGGTCAAAGATGGAACAATTTGAGTGGCAAAAGCCTGGTAACTGTACTGAATTGAAATGTATAAAATGTCTTTAAATCCATGAGTTCATAATGATATTAAAACAAATTCATAGTAGCCTTTGGAGATTTCTGGGAACAAATTTATATTTTCAAAAATTATTAATGATAAAAGGAATAATCACTTATCCTTTCTTTAAAAAATGAAAAATATTGTTGATTTAAAATTTTTTAAAAATGAGGCAAGTTTTCTTATTATAGAACTATGCCCGCTAATAAAAAGTTAAAAAAATGTTCAAATTCTATTACTCTCATTTTCAAAATCCAGTGAAATAATGGATCTAGTCTGTGATCGAAAATGGCTGCTAGTATCACACAAAAAAATTGGCCACTGGTTATTATGTGCCTTGTGATAGTAATATGCAACTGAGGAAATAGCCTTCCCAGGAAACAAAAGCTGACTTTAAGCAAGTGTCTATCCCATCAGCTGATTTTAGGAAAAACCTGGGATAGAAGAAAATACTACAGCTAAAAAAACAAAATTTGATATATAAATAATATAAAATTTGCTAATCCAGAATATGAAAAAGTCTATCAAAGAAACCAAACACAGCAAAATATTTTTTCAACAAAAATTTTTTTTCCAACAAATAAGTTGGAAATTTAAGAGATAGGATGAGATAAGCCAAATTTTTCTTAGACTCTTAAAACACATACCAAACAAATTCAATGTATATGCTTTGATTGCATTAAAAGCTATTTTGAAAATTACAATTCATGAGACAATTGTGGAAATTTAAACACTGACTAAATATTTGATGATATTAAATAATTATTAAGTTTATTTGAGTATGACAATTTATTGTCTTATTTTTAAAAACAGAACCTGATCTTTTAAAGTTACCTATTATTATTATTATTTCATTATCAATGAAATGCTACAAAGTTTGGAATTTGTTTCAAAATAACCCTGTGCATGTGAGAGAAAGTGGAAGGGCGATGGATTGGCTATGAGTTGATAATTGTAGAATAACCACAATGGTGGTTGCCTTATATTTCTCAGAAATTTGGGTAATTTAGATCACTTAAAGGTCTTGGTGGTGGTGTGTGATGTCTTTCACATTGAACATTCCCTAAATTTCCACTTTCCACTATGGTAGCCACTAGGCAAATGGGGATATTTAAATTTTAAAAATTAAATTTAAAAATTCATTTCCTAGGTTGTACTAGCCATATTTCAAAGGCTCAATAACCACATGTGGCTAGTGGCTATTGCATTGGATAGCACAGATATAAAATATTTTTATCATCAGAGAAAGTTTTATTGGATGGTACTGGTATAGGGAATTTCTCTTGATAGTCAATCACTGGTGAAAGTTGATATATGTAAACTGTTTTGACAAGCTTCTGAGGGCAGCTGTTATGCAATAAATATCACGCTGTCTTTAAGGCTTTTAAAATACAGTATGCTTTCTAGTATAAAGGGTTTTTTTACATTACGTGTAAGACTATATACAGCAAATTTTCATCAGTTGTGGTGTTTAGGATAATTATCACACCAATTTTACAAAATTTCATACTTGATAGACATGACCTTTACAGAGTTCAATTCATTTATTTACAATTCCACAGACAAACAGTGATAGGTAAGTTGTCATCCCTTCACTTGATTTTCAGCACTAAACAGTCAAGATTACCCTTCCCCATAAATGAAATAGCACATGTAAACACTTTGTCACTGTGTATATTATGTAGTAATTATTAGATAAATTCAAGTTATTATCATTATTTTAATACTTTAGAGAATTAATCCATAGGAATTGCTCAAATATTTTTTAAATCAAACAATATGAGTAAAAAATACATATCAAATGTGTTTCATAAGATACAAAAATATAAATATGTCATCAAGTTTAAAGAACATAGAGTGCCATTAAATGAACAAAGATTCAGGGGTAAGAGAAATAATGAATAATTCAACTAAAATATATCATTAGAAATGCTTAATTGGAGTCTTAGATGGATTTTCTAGTTTATAGCTACTGATATGATGTAAAGTTTCCATGAGCTTGGTAAAATATTCTCGTATTGTTATATTCACAAAGTAAAATTTATTCAGATATTCAGGTCTCAGAAACTTTTTACTATCATCATCTGCTGCATTTTCTTTACCTTTTTTTATCTTTCTAACAAAACTACGTCAACGTATCGTGGTGCAGTTCCTGAGTACTGGAAAACTTCCAAAAATAAATTTACAATGTTAAAAATATTTTTTCTCAAAAAAGTTGCTTTGTCCTAATGAAGATGACTCCTTTGGTATCAAGACTTTAATATTTTTTTTTATTGGAACGTAGTTGATTGTACATATCTGTGGGGGATAGCATTGAATACCAATACCTGTGTGCAATATGTGAACTTCAAACAAGGATAATTAGTAATTCAATATTACACAATGTAATCAGTTTTTGTGGCCTTTTACCAATTCCTCCTTTACCCTCTTCCCTCTTCCCCTTTCGCACCTATGGTAACCTCAGTTCTGTTCTCTTCTTTTGAAAGTTCAATATATTACTGTGATTGTTGTATCTTTCTTTTTTTAAATTTATTTGTTTTTTATTTTTATTTCTTTTAGCTCCCACTTATAAGTGAGAAAGCAGCCAGGCATATAATATTTTGTATTATTAATAATGGATATTAAATAGAAATTATAAAAAGTACTTTTAAGCCTGCATTTTAATTAATTTACATTCATGACTTGATTTTAAAGTCAGTAGTAGATTTGTGACCAGCTATAAAAGGAATTGATTATAAAATATGTCTGAAAAACTATTTGTGTGATTTTAATTGAAATAAAACCCAATATATATATGTAGAATATAAAATAGAGCATTCTCTGGGAGCATTCTGTCTCCCATGCCCTTAAAATTTGTAGAAAGATTGAGAAAAGATGAGTAGACTTAAAGCTGCAAGAATATCTAATGATAAAAAGGTGACAAAATTCAATACCATTTACATTTCCAGTACCTATATTCTTTCTTGGGAGAAATATTCCAAAACAAGAATATACAAATTACACCAAAATAATGAACTGTAAACCTTAAAGAAAGGTTTCCTGTTTTAGTGACAATATCATATGTAGCATAATCCTGCCAATGACACCAATTGTAGAGCTAGGGCTGGGTCTGGAGCTCACAGTCCCCTTGAGCCCATTCACAAACCCTTCACATGCAGGTGTACAGCTAGGTAACCAGCAAAATGGTCCTTGGAGTCTTGTTTAAAGAAGGAATAGTCTTTATTCTGCACACACAACACTCTGAGCCAAGCAGTCCACAGAGAAACTCAGAAACTCAACTGCTACCAGCAAAGTCCAAAGAAAAACTGAAACTGAGCAGCTGCCAGCAGAGTAAACATGCTCTATTGTTAGATGCAAGCTGTCTACTGGCCAGCCTGCTTCAGAAACTGCAGAACACATAATAGCTACAAAACTAAAAAGATACATTGGCGCACATGTGCACTAACTCCACCCACACAACTTGTTTACAAGAAATGTGCTGTTGGATCCCCCAGCCAGACCTGAGCTGGGAGAGCCTGACTAAATTATTCTATTTTCCCCACATCATACGACTCAAATTTTAATCAAAATAAAAGAAACAACATAAAATGATCATATCAAGAAGCAGAATAGTATTCTACTTCCTGTAATGTAAAAATAAACTTAGCTAGACAAATGTGGTTATGCCAGTAATTATTATTAAGAGAAAATCACTGATGTTGTCCAAGATCAGAATTTTATCCACACAGTAGGGAAATCGGAAAGGTTTTGATTTCTAACTCAGATAAAATAGTGAAGTTTTTACACTGTAAAACATCTGCATTAGACACATATTTTAAAACATTACCACCTAATTCATGTCAAAATAAAAAAAAAATTAGAAAATCAGCAAAACATGAATATGTATAACCCACAATAAATACTAATCATCCCAAACATTTCATATTTCCTTTTCATAATATTGTTAGTGTATTTTAGAAATACAATGTAGGGAAGGGGTGGGGTGGGATAAATATCGAGGGGAAAAAACTTGGTTTTAAAGTAATAAAAAAATAGCATGGCTTTTTTGAATTGGTTCAAATTTGAAAAGATTAATATATTCTCAAATGGTACTTGTGTTGGTATTTGAAACAATATAACTGATTTCTTTTGAAGTATCTTCCCTGCATGTTTGAATATTAGGTCTTTTATCCATAGAAAGTCATGATTTTTATTTAATATACGTGGGAAGTCCACAGCCAGGGATCACATCTGGTGAGGGCCTTCTTCTTGGTTGGGGCTCTGCACAGAATCCCGTGGCAATGCAGGATATCTAAAGTGAGAACCCCAAGAGCTGGATAGGTGCCCTTTTCAATTGCTCTCCTTAAAAAGCCATCAGAACCACACCCATGACGACCCATTAAACTATCAACACATTAGTCTGTGAATGGATCAATCCATTCATAAGGGCACAGTTCTCCAGATCCAGTCACCTTTCAAAGGCCTCACCTTTCAAATACCATAATTGGATTTCCTACTCTCTTACAATGGAGATAATGTTTCCAATGCATGAGCATTTGGGGGACACATTTGATCCATAGCAGTGTGTGTCATTATATAATTAAAAGACATGTCATTATATACCCACTAGACTGACAACAAGAAAAAAAAATTCATATAATGAAGGAATAAAAACTCATATGATCCTGGCAAAAACATTCATTGATACAATCACTTTGAAAAATGTTTGGTATTACCCAGTAAATCTTATAAAATTGTATAGATGCATATCCTGCATGTGTTATGATGATAGACTAGCTTTATACTGGTTGTGATAGCCAGAATTCGAGTAATAGCACTCCAAGATCTCCCCCCCAAAACGCTGGGACTGTGAATTTGATGAGATATCATGTCTATAAATAAGTTAAATAACAAAAGGGATTTTGCAGGTGTTATTAAGGTTACTAATTAGTTGAACTTAAAATAGAGACTATCCTAGATTACCTGGTGCGCAGAATTGAATCACATGAGTTACTTAAAGGCAAAATGTTTTCTCTTCATGGCAGAAAAAAATGTTAGAGAAATTAGAAGCGTGAGAAGAACACAATGTGCCCTTGCTGTTTTGAAAATAGAGATATCCATTTGAAATAGAATGTGCATGACCTTAAGGAGCCAAGAACAGCCCCTGGCTGGCAGTGAGGAAATTAGAATGCTAGTCATCAAACCACAAGCAACTGAATTCTGCTGATCATAGGAAAGATTTCGTAAAAGAACTTGGATCTGCAGATGAGAATGCAGACAGCCAACACCTTGATTCCAGATTTGTGTGCTCCTCAGGGGGGTTTAGCTACACCATCCTGGACTTCTAACAGACAAAGCTGTGAGCTAATCAATGGATATTGTTTTAGTCCATTGAGTTGGTAGTAATTTGTTGCACAGCAATAACAAATGCATAGACCAGGTTAAAAGTGCTTTCGATATCTCAAAGGCTACACACATAAAAATGTGTTTGTTAATCTCCCCTCCTCCCAAAAATGCAAAGCTGTTGTGGGTTGAGGAATGAGGTGCTCTACTTCACGTGCTCATCCTTAGACCAAGACTGGCAGAGTCCTCACAATCAAAAATATCATTGGCCATAGAAGTAAGAGACAACAACAAACCAAAAAAATTTAAGAGTCCAGAATTGACACATATCACTTCTGTTCATGTTTAATTGGTTGGAAGTAAACAAACTACCCTTAAAAACTGCCCAAAAGACTGGAAAGTATGATCCTACGTATTCTCAGGAAGGAAAAGAGATCTTGTGGAGTATTCTATAAAGCAAATATATTTTATAGGACCTAGTTTCTTATGCTTTCAGGTTTAGTCTAACTTTTTAAAAGGACTTATAAAATGTTGACCTGGCAAAAACCATGAAATTTTCTCCAGGCTATATAGTCTCTGTTGTAAGATAAAGAATTGTAACACAGCAAGGTTGCTGGTTCAAAGTCAGACAAGTTACTGATTGATATGTAAAGATACTGGGAAGCTGTGAGGAGAGAGAAGGAATGTTTGCTACGGTCAAGCTTCTCTTGGTGAATCACTTAAATTGCCTTATGGAATGTCACTTTGCTTGTTTTACTGAATGTTACCAGCCTGTATTGTTAAACTATAACCTCTCCTGTGTTCTCTTCCTGTAACTTCCTGGTCTGGAGAATAAATGTGGGAAGAGAACCCCAATTTGTGTTTAATTTCCCAAATGAAAGGAATGCCTTTCTCTTGAGGGTTCCAGGAGATTAACCACTTCGTGGCTTCTCACTGCTCAGAGGAGATGCTTTGAGTAATCCTTTGCGGCTCTGTCACCCAGGGGAAAAGGGGTGACAAATCCGTGGGAGACAAAGCAACAAGATCTGGATAATGGTAAGTACTAACACATTCTACCTTTAAGGCCACATAATAATTGATTACTATTTTTCTCATTCATACTACATGTTTACCTCCAAAAAGTGGGTAATCTAAATTCCATCAGTGGGCCAGTAACCACGCCAAAGTGCATGGAAAGATAAAAAAATATATATATGTGTATATACATATATATATATATATATACACACACACATACATATATACATGTATATGTATAGCTACTTTATTTAGTTGCTTCTCAGTTTCAGTAATTCTCTCAAATTATTCTGAAGCTGCTCTTCTGTTGGAAAGATATACCCTTAATCTGATATTTCCTTAGGTTAAAAAAAAAAAAAATCAGAGTTAAAGAGTGTACCTCACACAAAATTGTATCTTTGCAAGAAGCAGTATTATATATTTACATTTTAACAGTGGATGGGAAGGTCACACTCTTGGCTAATCTTTGTCCCCAAATTGAGTTTGAATAAGTCTTGGTTTCTCAGAGCCTTTCACAATTTTATTCCTTACAATTTGTTATCCAAAAGCAGTTGGTTCTTTCAATATTGCAAATGATCAAATTTTTGGTGTCTCTCTAATCCCTTTATTTCTGCTTGCAAATTAGACAAATCTGCCTAATAACCTTTTTCTTTTAATACCTTGCTAAGTATAGCCAATAACAACTAACATATACAACTAACATTCTTTATTCCTGATATTTTTCTTTCAGTCACAAGTTTAGATAGATATATGACCTACCTTCTTAAGTTACCTCAGACACCTTTTTAATTAAATTTCTTATTTTGAGATAATTATACATTCACATGCAATTGTCAGAAATAATAGAGATACTATTGCTCTTTAATCTGTTTCCCCCAATGATAACATCTTGAGAAACTATGGTAAAATATCACAACCTACATATTGACATAGACACATACAAGATACGGAACACTTCCATTGCCATGAGGATCCCTCACGTCACCCTTTTATAATCACCCAGATGCTCCCTACTTCCACCCCCTCCATAACCCCTTGCAACTGTTAGTCTGTTCCCATTTTCTATAATTTTGTAATTTCAAGAATGTAATGTAATTATGCAGTGTGTAACCTGAGATTCATTCAGGTTGATGTGTGTGCCAATGTTTCATTCCTTTCATTGCTGAATAGTATTCCATGACAGTGAGGTACCACATTTGTTTAACCATTTACCCATGAAGGCCACCTGGATTTCTTCCTGCTTTTCCCTACTATTTAATAAAGATGCTGCAATATTTGTGTACAGGATTTTATGAGAACATAAGTCTTCATTTATCTGGAATAAAGGCCCAGAAGT
This sequence comes from Cynocephalus volans, assembly GCF_027409185.1. Taxonomy (NCBI): domain Eukaryota; kingdom Metazoa; phylum Chordata; class Mammalia; order Dermoptera; family Cynocephalidae; genus Cynocephalus; species Cynocephalus volans. Next base: position 32,960,215 of record NC_084476.1, on the reverse strand, counting down.
GCAATTGCTGGGTCATATGGTAGTTTAAGTTTAGTTTTTTATGAAACTTCAAACTTTTCTCAAGAGTTACATCCACTCTGTTTTACACACATTCATTTTACATGCCCACAGTTTTTGCATGAGTGATCCAGTTTCTCCACATTTTTTATAGTATTTGGCATCATTGCTATTTTTTTTTTATTTTAGCGATTTGAACAGATGTGTAGAAGTATCTCACTGTTCTCTTAATTTGAATTTCCCCAGAGATTAGTAATTTTGAGCATTTTTATATGCTTATTTGCCTTCTATTTATCTTCTTCCGTGAAATGCAGCCATTTTAGCGAAACGAAGGCTTCAACTAGGTATAACCATATGATTCCCTCATAAAATATATTTGGGATAGACAGAGAGATGTCAAAAATATCACAAAGATTTTGACCTAATCAACTGGAAAAACTGAATTGAGATGAGGAAGGCCAAAAATAGAAAAAGAATCAGAGATAAGATCAGAAGTGAGGTTTAGAAAAGTTTATGATGAAATTTCTATTTTTATTTAATGTCAGTGTTAAATATGCAATTGTATACATGAGTCTGGACTTCAGGACTAAAATCAGGCTGGAAATATAAACTGTGATTTTTCTTCATAGAGATAGGATTTAAGATTGGATGAGATCATCAGACAAGTGAATTTACCTTCACCCTTGATATCTAATCAAGTTCCCTTGATATCCTTCATGCTTGATATCTAATCAAGTTCCTCATCCCATACCCTTGACATTTAATCAAATTCTTCTTCCCCCACCTTTGATATCTAATCAAGTTTCTCTTTCTTGACCTTTAACACCAAACCAAATACCTCTTAGTAGTTTTCCGTCCACTGACCTCCTCAATATAAGTCTGAACCTGCCTGTTCAATGTAAGTCTTAGCTGTCTCTGTTATAATTCAGAGTTGAACTCAGTTCCAAACTGAAGTTTTCTCTCCTGCTAGAGTAGCTGGAATAATATATCATGCCATTTTAAATAAGTGTTTTGTGTAGTTTTTCTCTTTAACAGTTCTGGTGTATTTTGCTTGTATTCATCATTAGACCCACAGAGTTCTCACCTAGGACTCCAGGTATACACCTTTGAAGTATTTGTTTTCACACCTCACTCACCAGTCCATGCTATGGACTGAAAGTTTGTGTTCCCCCCAAATTCGTATGTTGAAATCTAACCCTCAAGGTGATGGTTTGGAGAGGGGGGACTCTTGGGAAGTAATTAGGTCTTGAGGTTGGATTACTCATGTGTGGGATTAGTGTCTCTATAAGAAGGGATTAGTTCCTTTTCAACTGGCTTACTATTTTTCTGTCATGTTAGAATACAAAAAAGCCAGTGGTTCAGAACCAAAATGAGGGCCCTCACCAGAACCTATTCACGTTGGCACCTTTATCTCAAACTTCCAGGCTCCAGAACTATGAAAAATAATTTTCCATTGTTTATAAGCCACCTAAGTCGACGTCACTTTGTTATAGCAGCCCAAACTGACTGAGATAAAACCATTGGTTTAATACATGGGAGATTCTCACCGAGATCTTATTTGGTTAAATTTTGGTTCTTAGGTATTTAGAGTCTCCTTTCTTTCAAACAAGTCAAGATCTTGTTTGAATTCTTTTTCTTTGTAGAGATCTTATTTGTACAGATCTATTTAGGATGTGTTTCTTTGTTTCTAGTATTTTCCTTCTTTGTTGTTGTTATTTTGGAGCCTCCCTTCCCCATGGGAAATTTTCACTCTTCTGATTGTTCTCCTCTGAGGACTTCTGTTGGCTGTAGCCACTATAGCACTAACTCTGTCTACCTCCTTCCTTCTTGGCATGATTTTACTGAGGATAATTAGAACTCCAATGGCCTGTTTGATAAGCTTATGATCTCTACAAACTGGTTTATCTAAGACCTCTCCCTTTCCATCCCTTGTGCTTCTTCTTTCTTTTACCATATTTGATCTTCTCATTGGCAACCTCGAATCCTTTGATTTATTTTCCTTCAAAACCTCTATCTCCTCCACCGCTTTGTTCACCCTACAAGATCTTTCTTTTCCAACTCTATCCTCTCAGCTTCCTACAGTGCTGAGCCTTCTCTCCTACCAGAAACTCTCAAGGGACTAAGGAACCCCCAAGGCAACCCCTTGAGGCTGAAAAGGCTATTGGGAACAGGCTGCATATTTCATCTACTCAGATGAGCTTTGGAGACACCCTGATGGCTGCTTGGGTATCGCCTCAGCAACTCACACAAAATTCAGTCCACAGCCTTCATAAGATTAGATTGTTTTGCCCTTCATATCAGGGCAAAAAAAATCTTAAAAATCTACTTCAGAGGTATTGGTGTGTAGCTTTAGCCCTTATATTGTGTATGTAACTTCAACTTGTCTTGTCCACAAGAAACATAATGCAGATAAAAAAATAAAGTGTGGCAAAGATGAGAGTTAACGCTTTCATACAAACGAGTTTTTATTACTGTGATTATGGCTGACTCACGGCTGAAGTTTGGGAATGAAAGCTGTAATGTATCTACTTGTGTCTGCCTGTATGTTTGCATATGTGTAGTATGTATGTTTGTGTATGTGTATTTTAGGCATATGTGATATTTTTCTCTCTGAATAAAATTAACAAATTAACTTATAAAATTTCTTAAAGGAGCTATTTTCTAATTGGCTTAGAGTTAAATAAACATTTATATAAATTTATATTCCTAAAACTCCTAGAAATAAAACTAACCAACATGTTTTTCAAGTATGCATAATTTGGGCAAAGCTTGGGCAAATAAGGTTAGTGTAATATTCTCTGTTTTATAAAAACAGCTATGTTTTCTGAGAATTATCAGAATTAAGTACAACACAAGCATATATTTTCATCCTACTTTGGTTCATTAGTTAAACTAATATAATATATACTACATATTTAAGATTATAAAAATTATAAATTTGATTTTAATCAAATTGAATCATTATTCTGACAACGTTCATTTCACAATTGTGCTTTTAATATGTCTGTTTAAAAATAATTTCCAACATCTTTTTGGTAACTTGCAGCCTTAGACTTATGCTAAATTAAGTTAAGTAGTATATGTTCATTAAATAGCTAGATAATTTCTAAGTAATAAACTATTGAACATTTATTTCTAAGCACAAGTTTAAACATATATACTTTTGGCTTTTTATTTTTATATGCTATAGAGAGGCTAAATATATTTGAAACTGTTGATAAATATGTTCTTTTTTCCACACTGAAAAATTATACTTTGAGGAAGCATATACCTACGTAAATTAAGAGATAGTATATTCATAAATCTTGCTAATCTGCTACAAAATGCTGGTATATGACAGACAGTACACAATGGTCTACTTCCTAGTTATTTCTGTAAAATTAAAGTTACCAAGGGTTAAAAATCATAATTGATATATGAAAATAAACTACATGAGATCTTAAAACCAAATATGGCATCAGGTATTGTATAATCCCATAAGTTCTGCTCCTGTAATTGTTTAAAAGAAATTACAGACAGATACCATCTTGAATATTCAGTGACAGGTTATCTTGAACTTAAGCACATTTTAAGCTTTGAGCACTGCAGAAGTGGATTTTAGAATATACTGTTACTTCTCATTCATATCCCCTCAGAACATGTCATTGTGAAGGCACAATGGTTCAATTTCCAGCTGGTAGCATATGCATTTGTTTTATTCAACATTCAACCATGAACAATACCTCATAAATAGCTAATTAGAATTTAGGTGTACATACCCTAGTTCCTTGCTTCTCAGGTGAAATAACTCTGAGGAACATGTTCTCCTGAAGAATTCAAACAATGCTGTCATGTTTGACAGCAGGGTTTGTGTTTGTTTACTCACTAATGTAGCCTGAGTGCCTAGAACAAGGTCTAGCACATAATAGTCATTCAATTGATATAAGTCCTAACATATTGTAGAAGGTAGCATATGATCCATTAAGTGAATTAATTGATAAATTTTCTACAAAATGACATGTAAGCCACAAGACAGTGGGAAAACTTGATTACATGTGTTTGTGAATTCTATTTTAATTATCTTGGTGTTTTTGTTGTTGGTTAATAGGGAGTGTCAGCATTTGTCTATAAATGAATCACAGTAACTTTAGCAGCCAATGCTATGGTGAAGAAAATACACATGGCATTAGTCGCAACTAGACATAACACGATCAAACTTATAAACAGCTAATAGTTGTAATTAAGTGAACGTGACTATTAATCCTTCCTCATCTTAGTAGTGAATAGTAAAAATAACAAGATTGAATATTCGCCTACTAGTTTTAGGTACTCAGTTGCCTAAAACCAAAGGAATAGAACTAAATGGTTTACAAAGGTCTCTTTTAGCTCTTTGAATAAAAGCATAGTCCAATCCTAACTAAATTAAATGTGAGGAGAAGATCTGATTTAAAATAGAATTGGTTATCAGCAGCCTATATTTTTTCTTCCAACTTATTTCTATATATCTGTGGACATGAGGAATAACTAAAACAAACAAAAATATCTACAGAGCCTAGAAACCCATAAGTAAGATGAAAGAAAATCTAATTCCGGAGTTTTGAAGAATTCTTACAAATAGGTAGATAAAACTGAATTGAGAAAAAGATGACCTAAGCTTTTTTTTGTGAAATCTACAAGCTACACCTCATAAAACAGAATTTTTGATAAAACGCAGAAAGAGATTTTATGCCTCAACCACCTCTTCTGACAGTAAATCCCAGTGTTTGGAAACAAACACACAAATACACAAACAGAAATAGAGAACTGGGCAGCCTTTTCTCTATTGTGCAGATACTCCCCTTTTGGAAAAATCCAAATCTTGTTCTTTCCTTTCTTCCCATTGTTTTTCTGTATTCACTCAGAGAGAGCGATTTCTTCAAGGAAGACAAGTGGGAGATAATTATCCTACCTTAAGTGTGTGACAAGACAGGGAAGAAACTAGTAGTGTTGCTAGAATGAATTAGTTCGGTACATCTAGGAACACATCATCAAATCTTGGTGAAATTTGCCTTCTGAGTATTTCATAATCTTTTCTACTGAACTCTTTTTCCCCATACACAAGCACTTGACCACTTTAGTAATTTTATAACATTCCCAACTCCTTTCCTCTTCTAACGTTTTTTTTTTTTTTTCTCAAAGACGTTCTGAAATGCAAATCTCAACAGATTACTCTTTTGGTTAAAACCATTTCATGGCTTCCCAAAGGACATAGAAATAATAAATAAATGAATAAATTGAGTAACTTAGTCTGTGAGGACCTGGAGGGCACGGCCCCAGCTATGCACTGAGACTCATCTCATGCTCCTCTGTACCTCAGCCACACACACTGGTATTCTTTCAGTTCTATAAACAGGACATCCTTTCTTCTGCCTAATGTCACTTTACATTCATTGCTTTTTCAGGAAATTTTCACTCCCACCTTTCATTTAATCTAGATAATTTGTTATTCCTTGACATCTCAGGTCAAAGGTTACTTACTTGAAGAAGGTTTCCTTGGCCATCAAAACACAACAACGTTTTTCATCCTTTTATATTTAAAACTCTTATAACATTTTCAATTCTATCTTTCTGTGATTACTTGATTAATGTGTTTTCTTTGCTCCCTTAAACACGCACTCTGAGAGATCACAGACTGTTTGTATTTATTCACCATTTGATCTTCTTCAATTAATACCATGCCCAAAACTTGGCAGATGTTTAATATATGTATGTTGAATGAATGAATGAATGAATGGAAATAATAGAAAAAACTGAAAGTTTATCAGAGTGGATCTGTATTAGATAAAGCCCTGTGAAGAAAATAAACATTGTACATATCAAGATTGACTTACAGTTGTAGATCAGAGAAAGAGAATTGTCATATGATACATTCAAATACTGCAGGAACAATAGAAGTTCAAACATCATATCAAAGAATTCTGATTATATATAACTTGTTCAAGAGCAACTTAATGCTCAACATAAATATTCTAGGAAAAGCTACCACAAAATGCTATCCTAAAAGAACAGAATTAAAGCATACCACTAAAAACTCTCCATTATGGATCAAATATAAAATTAAAAGGAGTAAATATTTAGTAATTTTCAATAGGATATATTTTTTAAATGGTTCTATTAATCATGAGCAGAAAGCCTTATGGGCAGAACCAAAACAGTTGAAAATATGAGGTTTTGAGATAAAAAGACAACATAGGATGATAAGCATGATGAATAAGATAAGGAAAGTGAATAGAAAAGTAAACATATAAGAACACTTAAAATGAAAATAAAGTAAAATACACTTCAAATTAAAGAAAAGTAAACTAGTAGCCATCAACCACCAATGTTGTTTGGAATGGATAAATAGAGCAAATTATGAAAAACATACTTCTTAGAAAATAGGCATAGAATTGTTGTTCTGTGAAAATGATATGATTATCCTGGAGATTCATGTCAAAACTGTGAAGAATCTGAGATTTTACCAATCCTTACATAGTTCCATGAATTCTGGGAAAAGACAGGAGACTCCTGGGTCAGAAACAAGGGACTTATTTTTTGTAGATCAACATGCATCATGAGCTTTATGTTTTCATCAGTTCCTCTTACCTTGCCAAATCTCACAAGTGTGATGTGATGCTGCGTACAAAGTAGATTGTGTTACAGCTGAGGAAATAAATATTTAGGAAATCTCAACTTTTTAAAGGAGGCTTCTAGCAAATCTTCCCAATCTTCTCTCCAGAGGGAGACAATATCTTTATTATCCTATAAAGCAAACAAATCTGCCTTATGCTCAGGAGGGAGACACTACTTCTATATTACAAGGCTTTCAGCTATACAAATATCTTTTAAAAAATAATCTGTTAAAAAATCTGTAAAGCCTCTGCTCCAAGGATATCCAACAACCCCAAGACTCCATGGAGAATTGGTTGCTAACCAAATAATAATAATAATAACTATTATTTTAATTATAAAATTTTTCTGCATATACAGGATTAGAAACACATAACAATAGGAATATATATATCTTGTTTGTAGATTGGAAGGCTTAATATTGTAAACCACACTTGGTTGATTATCATACATGTTTCTGTGTGTGTGTGTATGTCTGTACACAATACCTATCTATCTATCTATCATCTCTGTCATCAACATATATAAAGAGAGAAATCTGTAGTTTAAGCCAAAAGAGAGTAAACGGTTATTGAATCTTGGATTAAGGATGTCTTTCTAATTTCATCTCCACTTTCATATTTAAAGAAATAGAACAATAAATTTAAGACCATTAATGTCAAAAAATTATTAACAAAATGAAAAAATACAATCTGAGAAACAGTTTAATACTGTAAGATAGATAAAGTGTTAATGCCCTTAATATGTCTTGCATTCTTATTATTAAATTTGAAAAGTTAATCTCTTAATTTCTTAATATTACTAAGTCAATCAGAGAAAAACATAAAACAATGACAATTAACTGGAAAGGATTATAAATGGTGGGTTCAAAATAAAGCAACAATATTCAATGTACCTATTAAGCAGAGAGATATCAATTAAAATGAAAATTATTTTTAGACTATAAATTTGGCAAAGATTTAAAGAATCAAAAAGGCTAATATTAAGAAAAATATATGTAACCATTTTGTGTTGGGAAAAAGTATCAATTAATCAAAACTTTAGGGAGGAAATTTTGATTTTACATATATACATATGCATATGTGTATATATATATATATATATATATATATATATAATTTATATGTAGCTGTGTAATACAGTCCATCATTCAATCACATTTCAGAGCTGCAGTAGTCTGATGGTTTGGAGCTGAAGGAGCACTTACTAGGTGGCTTATTCACATGGCTGGCAAGTCAGTACTGGAAGATTGTTTTGTTTCCATCTGGGCCTTTCTGAAGGGCTGCTTAAGGATCCTCATGACTTGGCAGCTGTCTTCTCTCAGACTAAGTCAGCGAGAGACCAGCACAGGAACTCTTATGTCTTTTATGACCTAGCCATGGGAGTTATGTACCATCATTTTGGCCTTATCTTCTTGGTCACAAAGTCAGTCCAATTTAATGCTGAAGAGTACTACACAAGGGCATGAATACCACAAGATGAGGATTATTGAGGGACATCTTGGGATTTGACCATTACAGTCTCCTCTGGCCATGAATAATTTTTTCATCTCTCCCACATGTAAAGTACACTTCATTTCTTCTCCAAGGTCTACAAGTGTCTCAGCCAACTATAGCATAAACATGAAGTCCAGGATTTCTTCATCTAAGTCAAATTCAGGTACGGATGAGACTTCTTGGGTACAACTCTTCAATTAAAATTCTTGACCTAAACATCTGTGAATTAAATATAAATATTCTGTCTCCTGTAAATGTAGCATACAGTGTTGAAACAGGCATAGGAAAACAGCTATAAACACTCCTGTTCAAAATGGGGGGAAATAGAGGCACAGAAAAATCATTGGCCCACAATATTAATGAGAACCAACTGGGAAATTGTAGGCAGTTTTTTTTGACTAGGGCTCAAAACCTGGAATGTTACTGCTTTATAGACCCTTATTTTTGTCTTTAAGTAAATTTTCCTTTTCTATAATGGTAGCCTCTATTTACAGCTGAATAGTTTATTGAGCCCAAATCCTGCCTGTGGAAGTTCAGGGGTCCAAAGTTCTTTTCATTTTGAACTGCCTCTACCCCTATCAGTCCAAACTAGTGTTATGTCTAATAATATGTCTCTTAAAAACATTGATTCTTTTATAAATTTTTGTCACTTCATTAGACAAAAACCACATCAATAAATTCCTTTAAGATAAGACCTTATCTACTTTGACCTTTTTTAGAATATGCCAATGGGTCATGCCTTTAAGATCCTAAGAAAACCTGTTATTTAACACAAGGATTCTCTGAAGTATCCTGAGTTCTTAAAAAAGGATTTTACTGTCACTCTCTTGTGTTTATTTTAGCCTATGTTTTCCTGAGAGTACTCTGGATTTGACCTTTCCCAGTAAGTCATTCCTTAATTTTAGCCCATTTGCCATCTGAAGAGGCTGAGGATTTTCAAATTTAGTAAATCCTGTCTTTTTTATATTTAACAATAGTTCCTCAGTTTCTCTTTCCTCATATGTACTGCACATTATTTTATATAAGCTGCAAGAGGTATCCAGACTGAAGCTCCAACATTCTGCCAAGAAATCTCTACATTAATTGCTTAGTTCATGTGTATTTTCTATCTTCCACATTACCATAAATGGTAGTGATACTAATCACCATTATGTAACAAGAATCTCCCTTTGCCTAAAAAAAAAGTTAAAAAAAGCTATTGGGAGTTTAAATGCTGACTGACATCCTCTTTAAGGAAAAGATAGCTTCTACTAACACACTAACAGTCTCTCTTTTTTTTTTTTTAAACATAATAGACTGTACATTTCTTTGGGGTACAGCATTGAATATAATAACTATGTGCATTATGTGATGCTCAAATCAGGATAATTAGTATATTCAGCATTACACAATGTAAGCATCTTTTGTGGCTCTTTACCAATCTCTCACTAATCCCTCCCCTTTTTCCCCTTTCCTACCTGTGGTAGCCTCAGTTCATTCTCTCTCTCTCTCTCTCTCTCTCTCTCTCTCTCTTTCTACTCCCATTTATGAATGAGGACATGCAGTATTTCTTTTCCTCTGCCTGGCTCATTTCACTTAACATAATTTTCTCTAAGTTCATCCATGTTGCTATGAATGGCAGAATTTCATACTTTTTTATGGCGGAGTAGTATTACATTGTGTATATATATACCACATTTTCCTTATCTAGTCATATGCTACTAGCATTATCTTTATGACCCTTTAGAACTTTACTGACACTATCTTCATGACCTTACAAATTCAACTCAGTGTCAAGCCCCACAGCCACTCCACATTTATTCATGTTCTTTTTTTGCTATGGCGGCATCCAATTTCCAGGTATCTAAATATGGATCAGAGGTGATGTCATCATGAAGGCACTAGAGGTGTGAAATGCTCACTCCTCCACAAGAAGGACCAAAACAACAAATAAATAACTACACTTCAAATAGTGTCTAAGGGGAGAGCACTAGATTTTAGCAAGAAAGTGATAAAAACCCTCTGAAGAACAGAACTCAGGATGGCAGCATATAGAAGGAAACAAAGCACCCAACTGGAATCAGCTTGAAGCCAAGAGGGAATTCCCATTGTGAGAAAAAGATAAGAAAGAGATCCTCACTTGTCCCCATTACCACCACAGATATCTGAATCCTAGGTACAGGGGAGCCCCATAGTTCTCACAGGCCCTGAGCCTAGTATAGAAAGCTGCCCGAAGTCCACATAGTTCCATTGCTCCAAAGAAGAAAACTATGATGGTTCTCCCACTCCTACACAGGACCTGAGCTGCTATAGCATGACACCATTCTAAGAACAGAGCCAATGATAGAGTGTGTTCTACAGAGGTGGTCCCTTTGATCTCCACACTACTGGAGCCCAACTCTCATCCCACTATGCCCACACAAAAAAGACTACAAAGCCACAACCCCAGCTACACCCAGCAATACAACCATGACCTTGGCACCCAAGACTATGCTGTGCCCTGCACCCCCACCTATGCATTGCCCTGCACCCCCAAAACAGCCAGTCAAGAACAGTGGGGTAGTCACATTAAGGAGCAGGGGAATTGATGCCCACCCCTCAGAGACTGAGGACTGCTGGCTCAGAGCCTTCTTCCACTAGTGGGCAATGCTGTACCTGCAACTGATAGAGACAGTGCACCTGGAACATATTCCTTTAGGGCCTGAGAACCAGCCCACACAGTAGCCCCCCCCACCAACAAATCTGTGCCACTGATTCCAAAAACATCCAATGTCTAGGCCACTGAGGCACTATCTCGCACTGCTGACATTGATAATAGCCAAAGAAATCACATGAACATTACACTACTATACCCACCCAAAATCAATGCCAAAGCACCCTACTGCACCAACAATATTCAACAGGTCTATGGGAAAATGTCTTTTCTTATGAAAGCTATTCCAAAAAATTGGAAGAAGCAACTGTTCCCTCAGATGTGCAGATATTAACTTAGGGACACAATAAACATGAAAAAGTGAGAAAATGTAAAACCCCCAAAGTAACACAATAATTCTCTAATAACAGACCCCAAGGAAAAGACAATCTATGAAATGCCTGAAAAGGAATTCAAAATATAATCTTAAGGAAACCCACTGACATATAAGAGAATGCAAATAGAAAATTCAATAAAATCAAGGAACACTGATCTAACTAAAAAATTCATATCACTGGAGTTGAAGAATTCAATGAATAAAATATAAAAATATACAATAGAAAGATTCAAACTTAACAACAGACTGAAATATCTCAGTCAGACAATAATAATTAAGATTTAAGAGAGAGAGAGAAGCAGGCAGCCAGCAGTGGGTACAAGGAGATCACATGGTGAGAGGAAGCAAGAGATAGAGAGATGAGGTGCCAGAATCCTATAAACAACCAGCTCTTCTGGGAACTAATATAACGAGAACTCACTCATTACTCTCCCCACCTCGGGAGAGCATTAATCGATTCATGAGGGATCCACCCCCATGACCCAATGAGTTTCCAACACTGTCACATTGGGGGTCAAATTTACACATGAGTTTTGGAGGGGACAACACATCCAAACTCCATCAAAGGACAATAGCCACATCATGAAAACATGCAAAAGTATAAAACTCACTGGTAAGGGCAGATACATAAATGAGATAGAAAAAGGAATCAAACAATGTTACTATATAAAACCACTAAACCACAAGGATAAGCAACAAAAGAAGAAGAAAAAACCAAAAATATTAAAAAAAATTGAGAAAAAAATTAACAACCACAAAAAGAGTAGGTACTATCTTATTAATAATAACACTGAATGTAAACACATTAAATTTCCCAATTGAAAGATATAAACTGGATAAATGGGAAAAAAAGAAGATATTATATGGTGTCTATAGGAAATTCACTTCACTAATAAAGACACACACAGGCACACATAAACCAAAGTCACAAAAAGCAATATTCCATGCAAAGAGAAATAAAAAGCAAGCAGAAGTAGCTATACTTATATTAGATAAAATAAACTTTAACTCAAAAACTTCAGAAAGAGATAAAGGTTATTATATATTAATGAAGGGGTCAATTCAGCAAGAGTATATAACAATTGCAACCAACATAAGAGAACCCAGAAATATAAAGTAAATATTTCTAGACCTAAAGAGAGAGATAGGTTCCAATACAAAATAGTTGGGAATTCAATATTCCATTCTCAGCATTGGCCAGATCATCTAGATAGAAAGTCAACAAAGAAACATAAAATTTAAACTGCACTATAGACCAAATGGACCTAACAGACATTTACAGAAGATTTTATTCAATAGCTAGAGAATACATATTTCTCTCAGCAGCACATGGAACATTTTCCAGGATAAATCATATGCTAGGTCACAAAAAAAATCACAACAATTTTTTTTTTAATGGAAATATCTCAAGTGTCTGTTCTAACCCTGATGAAATAAAACTAGAAATCAATAACAAAAGGAACTTTGAAAATTGTACAAATGCATAAAAATTAAAAACTTGCCCATGAACAATCAATGGGTCAATAAACAAATTAAGAAATTTTAAAATTTCTTGAAACAATAAAACACAATCACAGCATACCATATGATCCAGCCATCTCACTACTGGGTATATATCCAAAGGAAATTAAATTAGTATGTCAAAGAGATATCTGTACTCCCATGTTTATTGCAGCACTATTCACAATAGCTAGGATATGGAATCAACCTGTTGCTATTAACAAATAAATGGATAAAGAACATGTGGTAGATATACACAATACTCTTTGCAATATATACAATACGCTTCAGCCACAAAATAGAATGAAATTCTGATTCACAGTAACATGGCTGACCATAGAACATGTTATGTTAAGTGAAATAAGCCAGACACAGAAATGCAAATACTGTGTGTTTCACTCACATGGAAACTCAAAAAGTTTATCTAAAAGATGCAGTGGGTAAATTAATGGTTTCTAGAGGCTGGAAAGGTTGGTGGGGGTAGGGAGAGGTTGGTAAATAAATACAAAACTAGATAAGAGTAATAAGTTCTAATGTTCTATAACACTGTAAGGTAACATTAGTTAGCAAAATTTTATTGTATGTTTTCAAATATCTAAAAGAGAGGATTTTGAATGTTCCCAACACAAATAAATGGTAAATGTTTGAGGTGATGTATATGTAAATTGCCCTAATTTGATCATTACACAGTATATACATGTATCAAAATATCACACTGTACATCATAAATATGTACAATTATTATGTCAATTGAAATAACACAAATTCTGTATCAGATATCTATTGCTATGTAACAAATTGCAGCAAAATATAGCTGCTTAAAACAATAATCTCTCACTGTTTCTGTAGGTCACAAATTTGGAGCTGTGTGGCTGGTAATTTGGACTTCAGGTTACTCATGTTTTTTCTCATGTCAGCCAGGGCTGAAGTCAACTGAAGGCCTGACTGGGGCTGGGAAATCTACTTGCAAGGTGGCTCAGTTACTTGGCTGGGAGGTGGTTCTTGATAAGTTGGTTTCTTTCCATATGGATATCCCCAAAGGAATGTTTGTATTTCTTCATTACGTGGTAGATGGCTGCCCCCAGAGTAATAGCACTGAAAATCCAATGTAGAAGATACACTGTCTTTTATAACTCATCTGCTGAAGTCTAACACTGTCACTCTGTAGTAGCTTACTGGTGACACAGTTCATCCCTATTTAACATGGCAGGAGGTGGGAGGTGGATAATATAAGGGCATGAATATCAGAAGGCAGGGCTCATTGGGGGTAATGTTAAAGGGTGCCAACCAGAATATATCAAAAGCCTTTTAAATGCTCATGATACATCTTATATATATTCCTACCTTTAAAAATTAAAAAAAAAAAATGATTAAAAAATAATTTCTATTATTCAAATTTTTCTCTTCTAAATTCATGTGCCTCTTATCAACTTAACTGATAAAATCCATTTCTGCATCATAAAATGGAATACATCTTTTTGCCGTGACCTTTTATTCTTTTATTTTTCCTGCATCCAATTTGTTTTGGATTTATGTTTCTCTTATTTGTCCTTATTTCTAAGGTCAATGTTGTCTGTTATTTCAATAATACTTTCTTTAGCATCCTAGTTCACCTCAAGCTACTGACTTGTCACCACTTTTACCCAGAACCTGAGAAAATCCTAACATTTGTTTATCATTGTGCTTAGTATGAGTGCCTGCAAACCTTCTTATAAAATTAAGCCCTTACATTCTATTGACTTAAAAATGTTTCTTCTCCATTTTATTAGTTACATAAAATCAGTTTTAAAAGAAAGCAAGACTTAAACTTGTTAAAGAATAAAAATAGAATTTCCCAGACAAATGAGATAATGGTATGTCTTTATGAGGTTTACTAAATTGTTTCTTCCAAAGAGTTTCCACTTTTCCTTGCCTGATGAGAAGAAAAAAAAAAAATCAAAACAAGCAGCAACAAAAACCAGACAAAATAAAGAGAGACAGAAAAGAGTAAACATTGTAAATTGTGTGTTATTTTTTTTCATTTAAATGCCCTTATATCTTTTAGAATTTAGACAGATTATCATTAGGGTTAAGGATATAGGCACCCGGGAACCGGACTGCCTAGGTTTGAACCCCAACTCAAGTTCTTACTAAATGTGAGATCTAAGGTAAGAATTTAAATGCCTCTTTATCTTCATTTTCAAAGGGAGTAGTATTATTACCAATTCTCTAAGACTGTTGGTAGCATTAAATACACAATACATGTAAAGTTCCTATAAAAGGACATGGCTTACTGCAAGCACTCAATAAATAGTAGTGATTATTATTTTCACTGAAGTTGCCACTTTCTTTCACTACCATAACCCTATTAATAACAAGTGTGCAAAATGAGATATTCACTGAGTGATTTTCATGGAATATATATTTTGCAATAAAAAAATAAACACACTCCTAGTCAGCCACGTGATCACAAGGGTAAATAACCAATACTCTACAGTGTATTAAATGCATTTTCAGCTAAAGATATTTTCAACTTGTAGTGGGTTTATCAGGACATAACCCCATCATACATCATGGAGCATCTGTGTGTGTGTGTATGAATTTATGTATTTATGTATGTGTATATATGTGCTATATTGGTTAAGTTATAAGTGAGATATTACTTTTATCTCTCTATCCAACTTCAGTGAGCTGAAAAAGCAAGATTGTTTCCCAAGTACCAAACTCCCATGGCTAAACCAAAATTTGATTCTTCATTCTTTCTATAACATCCTTCTCATATGTATTAGATCCTGACTTTATGACTTTTATGTGTACCAGGGGAGAAACTGGTGCTCTCTGTCACTAAAGCAAGGGCTGATTTAACATGATGGTAACAATTTGCTCCTTGGAGCCCCTGCTAGGGAGTACTGAGTTTCTGAAATTGGCTACTGCTGATAGAAAATTGCTTTTAGGGATTACACCAAACTTTCCTAGCACAGCAAAGGAAACAATCAATGGAGTGAATGACAAAAAATATTTGCAAACCATGTATGTGACAAGGAGTTAACATGCAAACACCTTAATAACAAGCAAACAAATAACTCAATTAAAAAATGAGCAAAGGACTTAAATAGACAGTTTTCAAACGAAGGCATACAAATAGCTAACAGGTATATGAAAAAATGTGCGATATCACTAATCATCATGGAAATGCAAATCAAAGCTACAATGGGATAACACATCACACCTGTTAGGACAGTTATTATCATAAAGACAAACACCAAGTGTTGTTGATAAAGTGGAGGAAAGAGAAACTTGTACATTGTTGGTGGAAAAGTAAATTAGTATAGCTATTATGGAAAACAATATGAAAGTTTCTTAAAAAATTAAAAATAAAACTACCACATGATCCAGCAATCTCACTACTGAGAATTTATCCAAAAGAAACAAAATCAGTATGTTGAAGAGATATCTGCACTCTTCACAGTAGCCAAGATAAGAAATCAGCCTGAGTCCATCAACATTGATTGGATAAAGACAATGTGATGCACGCACACATATACACACACGCAATGGAATACCACTTTACTTAAGATGAAAATTCTGTCATTTATGACAAGGTGAATGAATCTCGAGAACACTACGCTAAGTAAAATAAGCCCAGCACAGGACAAGTACTGCATGATCTCACTTATACAAGGATGTTTCAAAAAGTCCCTGGAGGAATAGAATTAAAAGACAATACAAATCTTTTCATGAACTTGTTGAAGACTCCTAGTATGTGGAATCTTCAAAAACATTGAACTCACAGAAACACAGAGTGGAATGGTGGTTGCCAGGGGTCTGGCAGAGGTGGGGGAAGGTGGAAGGAAATTAAGAGGTTTTGGTCAAAGGGTACAAAGTTTTGGTTAGAAATCTATTGTATACATTTGAAATTATACTTAATACTAATGTCTTGTACGCTTGAAAATTGCTGAGAAAGTAGATATTAAATGTTCTCACCACACACAAAAAAAATCTAAGTATGTGAGGTGTTGAATATTTTAGTTAGCTTAATTTAATAATTTACAATGTATTCATATATCAAAATATCACATTGTACACCACACATATACAATTTTTTGTTAGTTATACCGTAATAAATCTAGAGGAAAGAATTGCTCTTAAATGGGACTAAATATGCTTTTCTAAAATTTCAACCATATTTTTAAAACATCAATTTTGTTTCTTTATGAAAATGGGTGTTCAAGATGCTGTTATATAATTATCTTAAAACAAACTTTGAAAATGACTAGTTAGGGAAGAAACTAGATATCAAAGTCTAGACACAGTTAGAATGTCACCAGAGAAATGGCCTCTGAGCTTGCTTAAATAAATGCATGATAGGTCAAGATTAGATTTCTATATTGAAAAGATTGAGAATCATTTAAATTTTTTCCTTGTTTCTTTCTCTCTGTGTATGAAACTTTCTTTTAATAGAATTATAACTAGTTAACTTACAAAAATAAACATAACAATCAAAGGAACTGGTATCCTTACATGACAATGTCCATTTCCTCTTTATATAGGTATAGTCATATAGAGGGGTTTATTATAAGAATAACTCTTCTGAGCAACTGTTAGAGTTAAAGAAATTATTCAACTGTTTAAGTGTCTCATCCACTGTAGTGATAACATACTTCTTCTTTCAAAAGGAGTCAAGTATTGGAGCCCTTAGATCAGCCTGTCAACTCACTAAATGGAGACAGCCCTAGGTCAAAGGTTCTAAAAGCGTGGTACCAGGAACGACAGCATCAGCATGATTTGGAAACTTATTAGAAATGAAAATTCTTGGGCCCCACCAGAGACCATGTGAACCAGAAATGCTAGAATTGGAGGCCAGCAATCATTTAATAAGCTCCTTAGATGATCCTGATGAACACGGAAGTTAATATGCTGACCAGGATTAGTGGCAGTAAGGCTGAAACTTCTTCCAGTCTTCCAGACCTTAAGGTCAATTAATCTGTCCTCTAACTTAATGTGTATGTGTTACTTTTCTAAATGAAAATTTCAAATGACAGTAATTGTCCTTAATACCCATAAATCCTGATTTTTTAAAATTATTTTACTGTATAAATGATTGATTCTGCATTAAGATTCATTTTATTGTCAGTGTTTTGGTTACTTAATTCATTTTAATTTTATTTTTTTTGTTATTAAAGTGCACAGATT
Source organism: Cynocephalus volans (assembly GCF_027409185.1). Lineage (NCBI taxonomy): Eukaryota > Metazoa > Chordata > Mammalia > Dermoptera > Cynocephalidae > Cynocephalus > Cynocephalus volans. The sequence continues at coordinate 32,942,415 of NC_084476.1, read as the reverse complement.
TTTAAACGTGAAAATATTTCAATTTTCTGTCATCAAGTACATGTTATTAGACAATCCAAAAGGATTTTTTTTTCAGCTATGAAAAAGAAAACAAAATAAAGCAAAACAATACAAAACAATTCTATCCCCAACAAGCTTCTGTCATAGATTCAAAATAGAGTTAATGATTGGTAAACTGAGATAGTTATATAATTGTTATAGTTGTAGAAAGAGATATAGATACATATAGTTATGGATATATATGTTTCAAATCTTATTAATTCTGGTTGTTTATAACTTTAAAGTGATGCTAACAAACAATCTTTATTACCATTCATTGGTGGGAGGCAGACTTGGCTATATCTGCCCTTGAGAGAATATTTATTCCTGTAAATGGAAATTCATAGATATAGAAATGTGTGTATGTTTGTGTGTGTCTATATATATTTGAGTACTTACTGTGAATCAAGCACTGACGTTTCTTTTGTGGAGTTTACTTTCTGCTGTGCAGGGAATGATAAATAAAAATAAGAAGGCAAAAGGGTGAAAGTGACGAACTGTGTGGGGAGTTTGTCTTTTTAGGGTGAGGTTAGGCAGATCACTTGGATGAGGTGACATCTGAGCAGAGACTTAACAAAGCGAATGTGTAAGCTCTGTAGACACCTGAAGAAGGAGACAACACTTGTAGTAAACATCTGGAACACTGAATCATATCAACCTATGTTTATGTCTTGATTCCATTCTCTGTTTTTTTCTCTCACTTTATTTTTCGGCAGTTGGCCGGTATGAGGATTTGAACCCTTGACGTTGGTGGTGGTATAATACCACGCCCTAATCAACTGAACTAACTGGCCAGCCCCTATTCTCACTTTAAATTATTTTATTTATTTGTTTATTTATTTATTTATTATTTTTTAATCGGGATCTATTTATGGGTTACAAGGTTGACTATTAGCATTTGTGTACAGAATGTGAGGATTAAATCAACACTATTAGCATGTTCATCATTAAATATTGCAATTATGCCTTGTGTCCCTTACCCAATTCCTCCCTAACCTCCCTCATCCTCCCACTATCTCATCTCTAGTAACTATAGGCCTGTCTCTCCTTCTGAAAGTTTAGTGTTTTATTGTGGTCTTTCTTTCTTCATTTTTCTTTCTTTTTTTTTTTTTTTTCTCCTTTCTTTCTTGCTTAGCTCCCACTTATGAGTGAGGAAATCTGATATTTCTCTTTCTGTGCCTGGCTTATTTCAGTTAATATAATTTTCTTCAAGCTCATCCATTTTGCTACAAATAGCAGAATTTTATTCTTCTTAATGGCTGAGAAGTACCATTGTGTATATATACCTCTTCCTTATCTAGTCATCCATCTATGGATGTTTAGGCTGGTTTCTTATCTTAGCTACTGTAAATACAGCTGCAATGAACATGGGAGTGCAGGTATCCCTTTGACGTGATGGTTTCCATTCCTTTGGGTATATACTCAAAAGTAGGGTTGCTGGATCGTACAGTAGTTCTACCTTTAGTTGTGTGAGAAACTTCTATACTGTTTTCTATAATGGCTGCACTAATTTACAGTGTCACCAACAGTGTACAAGAGTTCCCTTTTTTCCATAGCCTCAGCAGCATTTGTTATTGTCTTTTTATTTATTTAAACAGCAGGATTGAAATTTATTTTATTTTATTTTTATTTTTTAAATTTTATCATTACACAATGTAAACATTTTTTTTGTGGCCTTTTACCAATTTTTTCCTAATCCCACCCATCCTCCTCCCCCTTACCCACCTCTGGTGGCCTCAGTTCCTTATTCTCAGTCTTTTTGATAATAGCCAGTCTAGCTGGGGTGAGACGATGTCTCAATGCAGTTTTGATTTCATTGATGATAAATGATGTTGAACATTTTTTCATGTGCTTGTTAGCTATTTGTATGTCTTCCTTTGAAAAGTGTCTATTCAGCTCCTTTTCCCATTTCTTAATTGGATTATTTGTTTTTATATTGTGTAGGCGTTTGAGTTGCTTATACATTCAGGGTATTAATCCCTTGTTGGATGTATAGTTGGCAAATATTTTCTCCCATTCTGTAGCTTGTCTCTTCACTCTGTTGATTGTTTCCTTTGCTGTGCAGAAGCTTTTTAGTTTGATATGATCCCATTTGTTTATTTTTTCTTTTGCTGCTTTTGGGGTCTTATTCATAAAGCCTTTGCCCCGTCCTATTCCTGAAGTGTTTCCCCTCTGTTTCTTCTCGGACTATTGATATCATTCTTTTTTTTTTTTTGCATATTATACCTTTTATTTTGTAATTTTTCTCACCAAACTTCTTTGAGGTCGATGGTTACAAATCAAATTCTTTTTAGTGGTGAGAGAATATTCCACTATATGAATGTACCACAATTTATTCAACCATTTACCTACTGATTAACATTTAGATTATTTCCAGGTTTTTTTTTACCCCCTTAGATATTTCAATAAATATATGTGTACAAACATTTTCGTGCATTGGTGCTTTTATTTTCATACAATAATTTCTCAAAAATAAGCTTGTTCACTGAAAGGTATATGTATTCAATTTTATTTATTTATTTATTTATTTATTTATTTTTTATTTATCACAGCACTCTTTACAATAGCCAAGAGTTGGAACCAGCCCAAATGTCCATCATCAGATGAGTGGATACGGAAAATGTGGTACATCTACACAATGGAATACTACTCAGCTATAAAAACGAATGAAATACTGCCATTTGCAACAACATGGATGGACCTCGAGAGAATTATATTAAGTGAAACAAGTCAGGCACAGAAAGAGAAATACCACATGTTCTCACTTATTGGTGGGAGCTAAAAATTAATATATAAATTCACACACACACACACACACAAAAAAAAACGGGGGTGGGGGGGGAAGAAGATATAACAACCACAATTACTTGAAGTTGATACGACAAGCAAACAGAAAGGACATTGTTGGGGGGGAGGGGGGGAGGGAGAAGGGAGGGAGGTTTTGGTGATGGGGAGCAATAATCAGCCAAAATGTATATCGACAAAATAAAATTTTTTAAAAAAAAGATATCATTCTTTTTTATGAACTCTATTATGCCTGAAACACTTACTTAAATTATATGAATTTTTGTATATCTCAATCCTCAAATTAAGATATAAGTATCTGTTTTCCCTGTTGTTATGGATACTAAAAGAATCTAAATATGTTAAGTGGCAAGCACAGTGCCTGAATATAGTAAGAATTTAAAAATATAAATTCCTTCACATTTTATTTCATTTTGAATATTCTAAGCTGCTTTGGGGTTTTGCAGTCTCAAAAACATCTATTTTCTTTCTTTTTCATTCACATAAATTAATGTAGCATCAATTTTCTAGCACCAACAAAGTGGCCCAGACACTTTTAAAAACACACGCCTTATAAACATTTAAGACAGAGCTTGGAACTGCTTGTACTTTCTGTCTAGCACATCCAGTGTTGGCACATTTACAATTCATATTACCAGTAAGTCATTTTATGTCTTCATATTGCCACTGGCATTTTCTAAGACACAAATTAGTCCTTGAGACCAATGCATGGTAGCCACATATATACTGTCAGAAGCAAGGACACTTTTCAATATGTTTTTGCCCATATTAAACCTCCACCTTTGTGGCCTTATTATATATTCCAAACAAAGACTTCCTTGAGTTATTTGACAAATGACTTGATTCTATATACACAGAGCTGTTCTGGCATGATTTAAATATTGCTTGCATTTTTAATATTACTTTTTTCTTGTGGAGGGGAGAAAGAAGGGAAAAAAAAAAGGCTCAGCTGTCCTAAAATGGTAAGTAACAACAGGAAGGAGCAGACGGATATAGACAAAGTTACCTGGGATGAATTTAGTATCTTACACACTGCATTATTATTTAACATTTTCTTTGTTTTCCTATTTCAAAGCACTGAGAGAATGTATACAATGTCTCATACTATTACAGAAGAAGGAAACCTATCCTTTACGTTGTCAGAGTGTGCAACTATCTGAGTGACCAGGGACAAAGCAAGGTGCTGAGACCATGTTTCTCATCTTTATCTTGTATATCCATTGCATTGCTTGTTTCCTGGTTCACTAGTGTACTCAAGTAAAAGCGACTTTACGTGAGGCCCTCCAAGCTTCCAACAGACAGGTACTTTGTGTTCTGGTTTATCCCATGTAGTGCATATGGAAAGATTAGCAAGAAGATAAAAGGTTCGTTTCCCCAACCCTGAATATCTAGTTGAAGGGATTCATCATATAGCATTTGGAAGCATCGGGCTACATCTGTCGAAGTCCTTTGTAATTTTATTGGGACAGTTTGGTAGTAGGCAGTTAAAAAAATCCTTTGTCACCAGCAAGGCCAGACCTCGAAGATGAATTTGGAGGCATGTGGCAAATAGTACATATAGGAGGCTAGTATAACAGCTGAGTGGGGATGAGGATGTGAGTTTAGAGGCCTTAGAATTAGTGACGGGACACACTAGCGCTCTTTATCACCATGTGGCTGCAGTGGTTCTTAACGGCATGTGCTGAGAGCTTGGAAAGCCAGGCTTGATCCACCTGTCCCTGGCTCTCTGAATCTTCCTTCTCCGTAATCTCATGGCAGTGCAGCTCCAGGGAAGGGCAGGGTTCCAGTGACAGCCTTTCTTTTTTTTTTCCTCCCAGCTGTATTGAGGTATAACTGACAAATAAAAATTGCATATATTTTAAGGTATACCACATGATAATTTGACATATGAGGGTACTTCAAAAAGTTTGTGGAAAAATAAGATTCAAAGATAATGTGAATCTTTCCATGAACATTTTGAAGTACCCTCATATGTATACATTGTGAAATGATTACCACCATCAAGCTAATTAACATACCTAAAACTTTATATAGTTACCTTTTTGTATGTGTGTGGCAAGAACACTTAAGTTCTATTCTTTTAGCAAATTTCAAGTATGCAACACAGAATTATTAGCTATAGACACTATATTGTACGTTAAATTCCCATAACTTATTCGTCTTACGACTAAAAGTTTATACCCTTTAACCAACATCACTCCATCGCTCCCCAGCCCCTGCCAACCACCATTCTACTCTCTGCATCTATGAGTTCAACTTTTTCTAGATTCCACACGTAAGTAAAATCATACTGTATTTGTCTTTCTGTTTCTGGCTTTTTTCACTTAGCATAATGTCCTCCAAATTCATCCATGTTATTAAAAATGGTAGGATTTCCTTCATTTTTATGTCTGAATAATATTCTTCTGTGTGTGTGTGTGTGTGTGTGTGTGTGTGTGTGTGTGTGTGTGTGTGTGTGTTAAATTTTCTTTGTCCATTCATATGTGGACAGACACTTAGCTTGTTTTCATTTCTTGGCTATTGTGAATAATGCTGCAATGAACATGGGAGTCAGATATCTCTTTGCCATAATAATTTCATACAAATGTTGAACAGGTATATAAAAAGGTGTTGAATATCACTAATCATTAAGGAAATGCAATTTAAAAAACCCCAATAAGATATCACCTAACACTTGTTAGGATGGCTATTATCAAAAATTACAAGGAATAATAAGTGTTGGTGAGGATGTAGATAAAAGGGAACCCACGTACAGTGTTGGTGAGAATGTATATTGGTACAGCCATTATGGAAAACAGTATGGAAGTTCTTCAAAAGATTAAAAATAGAACTACCACATGATACAGCAATTCCACTTCTGGATATATATCCAGTGACAGCCTTTCTGTTGTCTTTCTCTTGATCACAGTTTCTGGCAAGTTTATCATACCTCTACCAATACAACACTTCAGTGGAAACTAAGCACCTAATATCAACTTGGAGAAAACCTCTAAAAGGTGAGATTGTTTACCAGTGTTCCAGATTTCATTACTGAGACTAACTATGATTTGATTAACTGGTCTTTGACGTCTATTAAGGACAGAAGATCCTATTCATAACTTAATGATTTTATTCCATGAAGTCTAAACAGGGCACAACTTTAGGGAAAGCAACTTACTTGGGCTCTTCATCTGTACAACAGGTTTATTTGGAAAATAAATCTAATATTTTTCAGAGAAAAAAAAAAAAAGAGTTGGCTCAACAGAGTGGGGGTCAGCTCAACAGTCAGCTCTGGGAGTACAGAGCCAAGAAGAAGAGTCTATAATTAAAAATGCCCCACCTGCTGCTGCCTATGGAGTTGGGTGGTTAATAGTGCCATGGCTATACTCTTCACAGCAAAGTCTTCTACAAATAATAAGAATGTAAATGAGATGTCCGCTCTAGTTCTTCAGAAAGAAACTTACTCTATGTAGATGGATGGGCCCTGAATGTCGCAGTAAAGTACTAGGTTGCTTTTTGCTGTAAGATGCTGAGTCCTGGCAGGACCCATGGAACCTATCTAAGGGCAAGATTCTGAGCTGAAATACCTGGGGTAGGAACTGATGTACATAATGCAGCACCCACTGTAAAGCATGAAACTAAAACAGTCATCATGGGTGTGGTAATGTAGACGCTACTGGAGACTCAAGAGTTACTGGACTGTAACTCCTAGTTATCTGAGATTGCATATATGAGTGGTTGTCCATAATGACACATTTTTAGTGCTCTTTTTAATTAATCCCAGTATAAATTTGATGTTTGGGCAATTGTTTCTCCTCTGAGGAGTCCTGGACTATGAGGTTGGCTTATTGGACTTTGAGATCTCAGGGATAAATGTAAAAAAGAGGGCTGTCACAATAAAGAAGGAACAGTGCATCTCAAATTAAAAACTGGTTTCAGGGGCTGCTGTGGTTGTAAGGGACTAAAGCCCTTCTTTCTATAGTTGCTACTTCCTTTTTCCTTCTTGAAAATTAATGCAAACCACCAGGCAAAATATTGTTATTATTCTATGCATGTAATTGAAGGCTCACTTTATGGGGACTGTATTGGTTACAAACTTTTAGCCACGTCTATGAGAAATAAGAGAGGCAATCTGACCATTTTTAAATCCCTAGAATGCATATCCTCTATACTGCATATTTTCTACAATATGAAGCAATTTAAAAATACATCCCAGAATCATTTTTGCCAATTTTTGAATGCAGACAGCTATATCTGGTCTAGACAAGCACACATTTATGCGCTTAATTTTTGTTTACTTTATGATTATAAAATGACCATACATATTTTATGAGCTACTAGTATGAGTGTATTTCAAAAACTTCATGCAGAGATTAGTATTATCTTTCAATTCAATTTTTCCACTAATTTTTTGAAGTACCCATGTATAAATTTTTAAGAACCCATTTTGCATAAAGGACAATATCCTTTTGTGGAAAATAGCTCATTTTATTTTTAGAAATACTGGAACAAACAGGCTTAGTCAATTAGCATGGCTCAGTTGTCAAATAGATTTGCACATTTTAATTATACAGACAAATCTCCTATCAAAATGTTTCATCAGTCAAGTTTTCCTTAGATTTTTAAACAGTTTTATTAACATATAATTCATATACCACAATGTTCATCTTATTGAAGTGTACAACTTAGTGGTTTTTAGTACATGCAAATTTGTGGAATAATAACCACAGTCTAGTTTTAGAACATTTTCATTATCCCCCAAATAAACCCCCATGCTCATTAGCATTCTTCTCCCTATCACCCTATTGCTAGCTTCTGCTTTATAACACTACAATGTCGGCTATTCTGGAAATTTTAGACAAATGGAATCATACAATATGTAGACATTTTGACTAGCTGCTTTCACTTAGCATGATGTTTACAAGGCTCATTATGTTGACTCATTTTATTGCTTAATAATACTCCATTTTATGGATATACAATGTTTTATGTATTCATTTATAAGTTGAGAGGATTTAAGTTGTTCCTACTTTTTTGCTATTATGAAAAAAGTATTTCTAAGAATATAAAGTATTCGTGTGAACATACGTTTCCATTTCTCCTGAGTATGTATCTAGGAGAATAATTGCATTGAATCACATGGTAATTCTATGTTTAACATTTTGAGGCACTGCTAAACTGTTTTCCAAAGTGGTTTCACCATTTTATAATCCTACGAGTAATGTATGAGGGTTTCGTTTCTCAACAACCTTGCTTAGAATTTTTGTCGTCTGTCTTTTCAATTATAGCCACTCTAGTGAGTATGGAGTGATAGCCCACTGTAGATTTGATCTGTATTCGGTGGATGCCTAATGATGTTGAAAATCTTTTCATGTGTTTATTGAGCACTTCTATATCTTCTTTATAGAAACATCTATTGAATTCCTTTACCAATTTTTAAAATTGGGTTAGTTGTCTTTTTATTTATATATATAACATGAATATGCAAAATAATACATTAAACCAAGTATGTAAGTACTAAGAATAAAATGTTATATTTTCTTAGAGTGAGCATGCCCCAATTTACCAATGTTAAAAAGAATCAACTATATATTAACATAAAAATAATAGAAATTATGAAGTTTCACATCTGTAGGACAAAATACACTGTACAAATGCATAATATAAGGATATGTTAAAATCTACTCACAATATTAACAGTAAATATTAGCACAAAACATCAGAAATATTTTTTTTATGTACATAAAAGGTATACTTTATTTATTCATCTTTTTTAACAAATGAGTCGTAGTATGTCCTAGGCAATATTTTAATTTGTGAACTTTATGTACTGGTTAATATAGTGAATAGTTTTAGAGGGGGTGGAGAGACAGAAATAAAAAAGGAAAAGGAAGAAAATAAGACCAGGTACAAACATATACGTGGGGAAGCAATAACACACCTACTTTTTTTAGTGGTAGTTCAAGAGAAAACGATATAAAATATATGGATCCTAAACTCAAAAGTTGACTTTGAGGATAGATTGTATCGAACAGCAGCAGAGAATCATAACTTGTTATTCTCAGAAAATATTTTGACATTATTTGCTTATATATGAGCAATCATAATGACAGTGAAGCTAAAAACGCAGATATTATATGGTAACATACACGTACATCAGGACTTCACATATGGGAATTAATAAAATGAAACAAACAAAAGCCCAACAAATGGACAAATTGAAAACAACCAAATCATTCCTTGTGGTAAAGAAGAAAAATTTCATACAAAAAAATTAAAAAGAGAAAAATTAAGCCTTATTTCTATTTTAGATAAAATAGAAATAAGATTATTTAAAAATTAAAATAATAAATACAAAATATAGAGAATGCAGCAATGTTATATTTGGAGGCTAATGTGTGGATACATATTTGTGCTTTCTCAAAATAATTACAATAAAATGAATAATATATAAATTTCTATTTCATAAAACCTGAGAAAGAACAGTATGAAGGGTCTTTAAAAAGTTCATGGAAAGATTTGTATTATCTTTTAATTCTATTCTTCCATGAACTTTTTGAAGTACCCTCATATAAATCTATGGACAAAAGAAACAAATAATATTTAATACAAAGAAACAAAAACAAGATAAAAAATAAGCAAACATAAGAGGGAGTGAAAAATGACACATTGATCAGAAGAACATTTGAAAAAAGCCATGAGAATTGATAAATTAGTGCAATTTAAGATAAAGGAAAAATATAAAAAATAGGAATGAAAATGAGATAATAACCACTGAACAGAGGACTAAAGATAATAAGTTATATTATTTACTCCCTTAAAATTAATTTGAAAATGGTGATTTAACTGTCAAAGTACAGATAATCAGTATCATAAAAATTTACCTAACAACAAATTTAAAATCCCAAACTGGCCTACAGTTATGGAGGTAAATCTGAAAAAGTTATGAAAGAATTTCTTTCAGAAAAAATTGCCATTCCTGTTTAGAGGGGAACTCTTTGAAATTTTAAGAAATAAGTTTACAGAGAAAATAAAAAGATAAAAAAGATTTCAATACACTTAATTGAGCCAACAAGTTTCTGACCCTAATGCAGAAGAATAACCCAGAGACCAAGCTCACTTAAAACCTACTTAAAATACTGTAAATTGATTTCAGTAATATATTAAAAGTATATCTATGTATGTATATACACAAATAAAGCTTATTCCAGAATCATGAGTATTTTTATATAATAATATATCAATAATAGAGAAAACACTGAATCTTGATATAGACCAAAATATATCTTTACAAAATTCATATGTTGAAGTCACAATGGTCAATGTGATTGTACTTGAAGATAGGGCCCTTATGGAGGAAGTAAATGAGGTCATAAGAGTAGTAATCCTGTAAACGGGGTGTACTTATAAGAGGAAGGGACGCCAGACCTTACTCTCTTGATATAAAGGCACAGTGAGAAGGCAGTCATCTAAAAGCCAGGAAGAAAGCCCTCTTCAAAACTGAATTTTCTGGCACCTTGATAATAGATTTCCAGTCCCCAGACTCTTTAGGAAATAAATGTCTGTTTTTTTGAAGCCACCCAGTCAGTAGCATTTTGTCATGGCAAACCAAGTAGACTAATACACTTGTAGGCACTTAAAATGTATTTAATAAAATGTCTTCATTCCTGATTTCAAAAAATCACTAAATTGAAAATATTGGAAAGCCTTAATTAATAGTGAACAGTGTGTCAAGATCAACATGAGGAAGGCTGCAACCAAAAATAATAGTACCATTGTTTTGAAAGTTCTGTTAAACAGTTAAAAGAAGTTAAGATACATAAATAAAATGTATTCATATATTCTACAGATGAAGATCGATAAGGATTGACATATATAATTATCACTTGAAATAAAAAAAGAAACCGTGTGTAGTAAAACGAATGATTTAGTTAAGTAATTCAGTTGGATGAAAATTATACACTGAAAAACTTACACCTTCCAAAAGCAAACAATATCAATAGGAGCAAGGACGAAAACCATGTGATTATCTCAATAGACACAGAAAAAGCATTTGCAAAATTCAGTATCCCTTCATGATAAAGACTCTGAACAAATTAAGTATAGAAGGAAGTATCTCAACACAATAAAAGCCATATATGACAGACCCATTGCCAACATCATCCTGAATGGGGAAAAACTGAAAGCTTTTCCTTTGAGAACAGGAACAAGACAAGGATGCCCACTTCCACCACTTCTATTCAACGTAGTGTAGTATTGGAAGTACTAGCCAGAGCAATCACACAAGTGAAGGGCATTCAAATTGGAAAAGATGAAGCCAAATTGTCCTTGTCTGCAGATGACATGATCCTGTATACAGAAAAGCCTAAAGATTCTACAAAGAAACTCTCAGAATTGATAAATGACGTCAGTAAAGTTGCAAGATACAAAACCAACACGCGAAAATAAGTAGCATTTTTATACTCCAACAGTGAACTAGCAGAAAAAGAAATCAAGAACACAAGCCTATTACAATTGTCACACACACACACACACACACACACACACACACACAATACCTAGGAATAAGGTTAACTATAGGAGGTGAAGGCTCTCTACAACGAGAACTACAAATCACTGTCAAAATTAAAGAGGACACAAAAAAATGGAAAGGCATTCCATGCTCTTGGATTGGAACAATTAACATTGTGAAAATGTCCACACTACCCAAAGTGATCTACAGATTCAATGCAATCGCCATCAAAATACCAATGACATTCTTCACGGAAACAGAAAAAGCAATCCTAAAATTCATATGGAACAATAAAAGACCCCAAATAGCCAGAGCAGTTCTGAGCAAAAAGTAAAAATAAAACTGGAGTCATTATGCTACCTGACTTCAAACTATACTACAGAACTATAGTAACCAAACAATAGAAAGTTGGAACATGTAAAGGAAAAAATTTCAGAGACAACACAAATGTTAAAATACTTCAAGATAAAATGAACAAAACTGTGGGGCATTGAAGAAAAAAACCACAAATCTTTAATGAAGGATCTAAAATAACTGAATAAATGGAGAGGGCACAAAGCTTTCCTCTGGTTTTAAAAGTTTGTTTTTTTTTAAAATTTAATTTCCCTATTTAAATTATGTGTGGATGTGTGTGTGTGTTCAAATAATTCAAACACTACATGAAACTGTAAACATTATCTTACTCTTCTTGAAGAATTTTGGGGCAATTTAGGCATTGTGTTTGACATTCTTTTTCAAATTTTTAATATTCAAAGTAATTGAATGCTTATTTAGAAAAATATTTAAACGTATATGTTAATTTAAATTCATCACTAATTTGTAACCTAAAATACAAAGTGCAAAACACATGGCTACTCTGAAAAGTATCAAGCTCACACCACATATTTTTCCAATGATTCTGAAGAACCTATTGAAGAAAATTGCTAATTCTTGTGTTGAGAATATACTTTCTCAGGGCAAAGAACATATTTATAAAATAATTATATGGTATGCTACACAATATGTTGTAAGTGTAAAAATACAGTTGATTACAGGTTAAGCTAGCAATTGGCATTCAGTGGACTAGTTTGCAGAGAGCCCAGTCAAATACATCCTTTAGAAATTTAGTAGTATCCAGAGACTGTAAGAAATTGATGTTTTTAATTTATTTATTTTTTCTAATGCAATTTCCGGCTTACTTTCTGCCTCAGCCCATGTATTTTTCAGGCTGATTTCTGAAATGAATGACCACATGGTATCTTGTGAACTGAAACATTTTCTGAAGTTCTAACATTAATATTTTAAAAGGTCAATCTTCTAAAAAATGCAATTTAACTCCAATATTTTCTGTAGATACTTTAACTTACAGTGCATTTTTAAAAACCTTTTGAGATGTTTTAATTTCAATACCATGGTAGAAGTATTTTAACAAAAATTAAAGAGATAAAATAGAGCACATGTTCTTAATAAAATATTTCAGTCTAAAATGTTTAATAGCCATTTGATTCTTCATTTATTTATTTTTAATTTATGTAAGGAAATGACCTTACTGTGTGAGTACAGTATTGTTCTCACTCAACACATCATGTAATTCTCCAGTAAAATAATTGTGTAATATTTCATGTATGTCATGTTGTTGTGGGTAATTCCCTTTTTCTGAATCCTCCCTTAGTGATAATACATTTTCTCTCTTTCTCTTTCTCTTCCCCACCCCTTGTTGTTTTCTCACTAAGAAAACCTCACCCACTTTGAACATTGTTATTCTGCTTTTCTTTTAATTAACATATTTATGAATTATTATAAGCATATGAAAAAGCAGAAGAAAAAAAGACTATCTTGCACTTAAATCTAAAAGATGTGCAGTTATTGAGTACATTTGCTCAATATTTCTTTTGTTAAGTAAATTAAAAGTTAGATGACAGTTAATGTACTAACCTATTTATCAACCTTTGTATCTCTTTACATAGAGGTTGCTATCATCCTGAAGGAAATGCATATAATTTCCCTGCATTTTAATACTGTTAATGCTATACGCACACACACACACACACACACACACACACACACACACACACACACACACACACACACACACAATAATTGCTAGCATTTATTGGTTACTACCATGTGCCAGATATTGTACTAAATGCTTCATATGCATAAAATCATTTAAATGCCATGCCTTTCCTATGCAAGAGCTATTACATTGTTCCCCTATTTTAAAGATAAGGATACTCAAGATACTGTGCCATTTTTCTCCAGTTTTGAAAATATCACGTTGTACACATTCTTTTCCAACCTTTATTTTTTCATTCTACCTGCAGATTTTGATATTTTTCCATACTGAGAAATGTAAACCATTCATTTTAACTTGTGAATAAATCATAAGTAGTTTCCTGTTTCCTCATAGTGGAAAATTAAGTCATTTGAAAACCCTGCTATTATAAATAGTATTTTATCCATGGTTATGTTGTGCATATTTTTAAAAGTTAGTTTAGTATATAAAGTAGAAGTTATTAGTACTAATTATTTAGTATAGTAACCTATAAGTGTGATTGCTAAATGGCTATGTGTCACATGTGTCTGATTACCAATTTGAACCTGTAGCAATTAACACAGGTATTGTTAAATTCTTCTTCAGAGATATTCTACCAATTATACTCCTCCAACAACAGAATATGTGGCATTTTTTCTCTATATCTTTATAAAGACCCGTTTTAAAGATTTTTCTGCACTTTGCAAATCTGATGACATAAAATCTTACCTCATTTTGTAAATAATTCTCATTTATGTCATTCCAGTTTGACTTGATGCTTCCCCCCTCCCCACCTTGTATTATATTTTCTTTGGGGGGTTTTCTGGTACTGATCATGCTGTACTTGGCCTATTTTCCCATAATGCATTTTTTTCTTCTTTTTTTTTTTTTGTCAGTTTGGAACAATTTTACGCATAGTCTGGACTTGCTTCATCAGAGTAACAAGAAAGAGTAATAAGAAAAAACTCACAGTCTTTTATAGTGTAACATTAGAAGTGGCATTTGATCACTCTTTCTGTATTCTATTCACTAAAATCAAGTCACTAGGTCAGTGCCTTATTTCAACTATTCAAACAATGACTTTCCATCCTTGGCAGGAAAGAAAACACTGGTACTTGATACTCCTCTGATATACCTATATTGCCAAATGTAGAGCTAGGGCTACATCTCACAGACCCCTCGACCCCCTTGTCCGGATTGGGTCACAAACCCTGCACATGCAGGTTTATAAGCTAGGTAATAGGAAAAGGTCCTTGGAGCTTTGGGAGAAGAAATAACAGGCTTTATTCAGAGCTAGGAGCAGCCAACCTATTGGCTTCCTGGAGCGTCTCAGAAGCTTTGTTTATCTAAGCCGTTAGTCCTTTATACACAAGTCCACAATCCAAAACACCTTCAGGGACACAGAATCCAACCCCAGGAATGTAAGGAGCAGCGCTGGAATTGCCCCACTGTCTACAATTTCCATACAGATGACAGTGGTGGAACTGCACATGTGCAATCATATTAGACAATAACAAGGAACACCTGGGTGCACATGAGCAAAATTCTGAACATCTGAGGGGCTCTGACAATCCGTCTATATTTTCCCAGCACCAAAATATATCCAAAGTAGCAAAAGTTTGTTTCTTTCCACCTGTTTGCTGGAGCAAACAGAGAATGAAGTAGGTTATGGTGGCCCATCAAGACGGATTATTTGAAAAGTGCTAAACTACTGCTGTAGTTTTGAGGATAACATGCAGGAAGTTTGACCAGAACTTCCATTCATTTTTCCACAGTTGGCCTGGATCACAGATCTCTCTACCCTGTCCTGTGCAGGTCCTGAGCCAGGTGAGTGAAGTGAAAGAAAACCCAAGTAGCCGCTGGCAAAGTGGACATGCATTATTTTTAGATGTGAGCTCTGCCAACCAGTGGTTCAGAGCTTCTGCCTTTCGTACTGTAGAGTACACAACAGTAGCAGCAATGAGCCAAGGAATACACGGGCATGCATGCATACTAACTCTATTCCTACGTAACTCATTTACAAAGGATGTGCTGAACCATACCCAGCCAGATATTAGGCAAGGGGGCCTGACCAAACCAATCCCACTTTCTTCACACTCCACCCCTTCAGGGTCCCTGGCTATACAATCTACATGTTTATGATCTTCTGCAATGTTCCCTTAGTGAGGATAACTGACCTTTGCATTCACATAACCTCCATATCTATTGTACATTCTATACATCTTGAGGCTTGTCCCCATAGCTCTATCCTTTCAACTGTTAGCCATGAAAACCCCAGCCATACACATGTCCTGTTAGAAGTCATCATTGGGGTGATTTTCCACAGGAATCCTGCAGCCACACTGGTAGGAAACTAGTTGCATATTCAGCAAGTTGATACATTGGCCACATGAACGTATGTATGTCTCCAGTTGTCTCAGGTGCCTACAGCCACAATACTATGGGAGAAAAGACAAAAAGTTATTGGCACCAATGGAGTTCTCGTCCCTTTAGCAGAACACATGCTAGCTTACCATCCTGGAAAGAATGGTTGCAGGAACAGGTGCTGCAGCTCTATGCAACAGAGACTCCACTGGAGAGGGCCTGCCCTTGTGTAGTCTCTCATTTAAGATCCTGACTGTTGGCCATAACCGCCATGTCCACCTCTTCGGGGATGGAGTTTGGGTGGATAGCCATAGTCCCTTTTTCAGAAGACCCCTGTACCATTCAATCGTTCCCACTGCCTGGGGATGATACAGCATATGTAACATCCACTGAATGGACAACTGAGAAGCCCACTTCTATATTTCATGTCCAGTAAAGTGGGTTCTATTATCACTTTCTGTGACCAGGGGTCAAATGTACATGGCCATAAGGCTATTCAACACCTTAATAGTGTTTACCTGGTCTGGGGCCTTACCAGACCATACAAACAAAAGACTGGTAGACATATCAATTGCTGTGAAGATATATCTGTAGTTCTCTGACTTCAGCAATGATCCCATAAGATCCACCTGCCACCATGTTAGGAGCATCCTTTCGGGTTTTCTGCCTATCTGCATGTGGCACCCAGTGAGCCATCAAGGATACATCTGCCATCGGGGGCATTCTTTCTCGGGTTTATGCTGCACCCAGCAGGCCATTGACCCCACGGTCTTGCAGCCAGCATGCTGCATTCTTGTGTTTATGTGGCACCTGGCCAGCCATCAACCACACAGTCTTGCAGCCAGCATGCTGCATTCTCCAATGCAGCCACCCAGCTACATCAGCTGCTGGAGTTCTCTCCAACCACCTTGCCTTAGCCAATGCATCAGCTTCATCATTGCCTGGACTGACTAAGGGGGAATGTCCTGTGACATGGAAAAGACTTACTTCCTTTCCATGTCCTAATTCCCATAACTCTTGCCACATGGCTTGTCCCCACAGGGGTTGGTGACCTACCAGCCACCGCTGACTTTTCCAAGTATGTATCCAAAGGGTAAGACCCTTATATACGGTCCACTCATGTTGATCCAAAAGACCTAGCAGTGTTGGAGCCGCCTTGATTAAATCTGCAAGAGAATCAGAGGTCATCTATGTAATGAAACATTGTAACAATGCTGGGCCTAGTCCACCTGTCTAGGCCCCCAGCCACTAAACCATGACAAATGGTTGGGCTATGCAGATAGCCTTGGGGTAAACCCTGAAAATTCCAGTGCCTTCCCTCCCAGGTGAAGGCAAATTGATCTTGGCTATCAGCTGACATCAGGATAGAGAAAAAACCATTTGCAAGGTCTAGTACATAATGATAAGTTCCTAGCTGAGTCATCAGCTGGCCATTAAATCGTGAACTGAAGGCACGGGCCGAGTGCAAAGCAGGCACTACTTTGTTCAGTTCCTGATAGTCCACAGTCATCCTCCAAATCCCATCAGGTTTTTCCACTGTCCATACCAGGATATTAAAGGGACTGTGTGTGGGACCAATGATGTCAACCTTTTCTAACTCCAATATAGTGGCACTTATCTCTGCACGTCCTCCAGGCAAGCAATATTGTTTCACGTTGACCACACACCTTAGCTTGGGTAACACCTGTGGATCATGCTTAGCTTGTCCCCACAGCACAGGCTTTACTGTCTGGATCCACAACAGGAATTCTCCAACCATCATTTTCAGGTGTAACCCATAAAGTACATCTATACCCAAGATGTATTCAGCTACAGGGGATACATACAGAGAATATAAACGAGGGGGCAATCTTTCAATGCTCAGCGGCAAAGACACAGCTCTGACTGCAATAGAATGTCCTCCATAGCAATCAGCACTCACTGTGGCCCCTGAAAACTTATCTGGGTTGCCATGTATCAGGCTACATTCTACGTCGGTATCCATTAATGCTAACACACACTGTACATTTGCCATCCACCCCTAGGTCCCACAACTGCAGGAGCCAAGCAGCTAGGAGTTTGCCTGTTTCTGATGCACAACAGGTCGTTAAAGGAGACACACGTTCTGCCAGCTCACCCTCTGGAGGGGGAGGAGATGTGGCTACCCTCGAGCATGTGGTACCTGGTAGCAGTGTTCTTGTGGACTTAGGCTCATGGCTCCCTTACCTGCTCATCCTGATGAAACTATGCTAAATGTCGGGCTGGATCACAGATCCCTCTACCCCGTACTGTGCAGGTCCTGAGCCAGAGAAGTGAAAGAAAAGCCGAGCAGCCCCTGGCTGCTCCAATTTTCTCACAGCCACTTTTGCTGATATACTTGACTGACTTTGGCTATCTAAATTGTGCCTATCATTGCTCCATCATATTCCATCAAGAGATAATGTATTCAAAATAACTGTTTCTAGATATGTAGAATTCTTGTAAGAAGGGAAGTGTGGCATCTCACTTCCCAACTGGACAATTCTAAATTATTGGATGCACCTGAGATATCCTAAAAACTGGGAAAAGGGAATTTGACATAGCTCATCTGAAGACAAAGATGACAGGAAAAACTATACAAGCAAACAAACAAAAACACACACACACAAACTGTATCTTACCTGTTCAGATCATTCAATAAACTTTTTACACGAATGTTACAAAACGTGGCCATTGCAACACCCTAGACTGTAAACTATGGAGTGCAGGGATAATGTCTTACTAACTCTTGAGTTTTGTAGACACTGGTAAGACACTAATCTTAAACCATGGTCAATAAATAATGGTTGAATAAATTCATATCTGTGTGCAGAATTTATTTTTCCTTTACTTCCTCTTTTCATATCATAAGTTTCTGTCAAGCATGCTATTTTAAATTATTTTATAATTTTATCATTTTACATTACTTCTGGTATTGATTATTCCAGCCAATCTAGGAATTATTTACTTTCTGTTTATGCCTAAAAAGTTAAAAGAGGGATAAGCATTTTTAGTTATTTCTCCATTCTCTTTGGACAAGCTGAGGAATGAATTTTCTTACTATGTTCAACATTTTACTTTCAAACTACCAAACAAAAGAGAAATAAATACATAATACTGAAACCTTAGTTTATACCAAGCACTAACTAGGTGTACTTTTTATATAAAATCGTATTTAATTCTCACAACAACCATATGTGGTGGATATAATTATAACAATTTAACAATTATTTAAAGTTATGATTATAGGTGTAAGAAAGTTTTAAATTATATACTTGCACATAAATAACATATAGATAACTTCTCAGATATGAACCAATTTTAAACAGATTTCTGGCTCTATATACTTTCACACATATATAAGAATAAAACACAAATACTACTGCAAACATCAGCACTTGGGTACATCATAAGTACTAAACATATTCCCTCAGGAATTAGAGAACACTCAGAATAGCAGCTGTAGAGATGTATAACCATATGTACTCTACCAAAAATTTGTATTTAATTTATACATAACTTATTCATTTTATATAATTTAAGTGCTACAAAAAGAGAAAGAAATCTTTCATTTTATAAGCAATTATATGAAAAATTAATGACAAAGGGCTCATGGGCATCTTCTTGAAATAAACAAATAAATACATGCAAATAATTGTTCATGTATAATTTTAAAAGTTGGACAGCTTATTTCTATTATTCAGAAATCTTGCAAGAGAGGTGTTAATGGCACTGGACATTGTTATGAGAATTATTCAATATGATTTTTCATAGCTATTACAAAGTAAATACCTAAATCATAATAATCATTCTTTTAGGCTGACTATCATTTCCTTACAAAGGAATTTTAGAATAGTTTTAGCTGAGATTAGGAATGTGCTAATTCATTATTATTAATCAATCTGATTCAATTATCTGGATGTCTTTCCTTATTTTTAAAATAAAAGAAGGTTATACTGGATCAGTTTCCTTATTATTTTATTTTATCATATTGGCAGATTAAAATTGTATACTTTTCAATTATAATTAACAAATATTATAAATCTTGGGGTACAAAGTGATGCTATATGTATATAATGTGGAATGATTGAATCAGCTAATTAACATATCCATCACCCCAAATACTTACCATTTTTATTTCTCCTTCTAACTGAAACATTGTATCTTTTGACCAACATCTTCCCATTCCCCTCACCCCCAGCCTCTGGTAACCAACAGTCTGCTCTCTGCTTCTACAAGTTTGTTTTAGATTCCATATATAAGTAAAAACATGCATGTATTCGTCCATTTCTGTTGCTTCTAACAAAATACTTGGAACTGGATAATTTGTAAAGAAATGATATTTATTGCTTATAGTTTAGGAGGCTGGGAAGTTCAAAGTCCAGGGAAAACATCTGGTGAGGACCTTCTTTGGTGGTGATTCTACAGCAATGCAGAGTATCATAATTCAAAAAAGGCAGAAGCAAAAGAGCTATTAACCTCCTCACACAATCTCCTTTTAAAGTGTTCAGAACCGTGCCCATGACGACCATTAAACCATTAATTTATTAATCCATTTACTAGGACATGGTCCTCACAATATAATCACCTCTTCAAGGCCCCACCTTTCAATTATCGTAATAGGATTTCCCACCCTCTTAACATTGTCAAAGCAGGAGTTAAGTTTCTAATACATGGACTTTGGGGAAAAGAATTAAATCCACAGCAATGCAATATTGGTCTTTCTTGCCTAGCTTATTTCATTTAGCATAATGTTGTCAGATTCATGCATATTGTTGCAAATGACAGATTTCCCTGTTTTTAAGGCCTAATAGTATTTCATTGTATGTACATGTATCAGTTCATTTCTGTTGCTTGTAACAAAATACACAGAACTGGGTGATTTATAAGAAAATAAAATGTAATGCTTACAGTTTTGGAGGCTGGGAAGTCCAAAGTCCAAGGAACACATCTGGTTGAGCTGACTCTACAGCAATGCAGGGTGTCACATGGCACAAATGTCAGAACAGAGAGAGAGAGAGTTAGCTCCTCATGTGCTCTCCTTTAAAGCCCTCAGCACCACACCCCACACTACCATTATTAATCCATTCAGTACAGCATGGTCCTACAACCTAACCCCTTCTTCAAGGCCCACCTTTCAATTACCATAATACGATTTCCCACCCTCAACTGCTACAGTGGGGATTAAGCCTCAGTGAGGTTTTGGGGCATACAATCTACAGCATTCTGCCCCTAACCCCCTCAAACTCATATCCTTTTCACACACAATCACATTCATTTTGTCCCCAAAGCCTTAACTTGTTTCACCTCGAAAGTCCCAAGATCAAAGTTCCATCTGTGAAATCAATACAAGTTATCTAATGCCAAGATACAATGGTTGGACAAGCTTAGAGTACAAATTCCCATTCAAAAAGGGAGGAATGGGGCAAAAGAAAGGTATGACAGGACCCAAACAAGTCCAAAATCCAGCAGGGCAGGCATTACATCTCAAAGATGGCGAATCATGTACCTTGACTCCACATTCAATGTCTTCTGCATGCTGGTGTGAGGGTTGGGCACCCAAGTCCTTGGGCAGCTCTGCTTCTATGGCTTTCCTGGTCTCATGCAATGTTTTAGCTCCCACAGGCTGGTGTTGCACGCTGGTAGCTCCACAATTCTGGGGTCTCCATGGCGGTCCCACTCGCACAGATCTACTAGGCATGGCGCTGAGGGGGTTTCTCTGCTGCAACTCCAACACCACGTTTCTGCTCTGCATTGCTCTAGCCAAGGCTCTACAGGGTGAATTCACCCCTGCAACAAATCTCTTCCTGGGCCCCCAGACTTTTCCACACATCCTTTGAAATCAGGGTGGACGCTCACAAGCCTCCACAGCTCTGTCATTCTGCAACACTGCCAAGGCTTCTAAGGCTTATATTTTCTAAATCTGTGGGTCCAGTCACACTTGGGCCCAATTTAGCCACAGATGGAACAGTCAAAACAGCTAAGGTGCTGGTGCTACAAACAGCTTCCCAAAGTGGTCCAGGGTAGTGAGCCTGTAGAGGGCACCTCAAGCCTGTTCCTCAAGACCATTCTGTCTCCTTAGGCCTTTGAGCCTTGTATCATTCTGTTTCTGTTGCTTATAATGAAATTCATGGAACTGGGTGATTTATAAAGAAAAACAAAATTTATTGCTTACAGTTTTTGAGGCTAGGAATTCCAAAGTCCATCTGGTGGTGGCAACAGTGACCCAGGGGTCTCACACTGCGAGATGGTGGAAGCAGAGAGAGCAGAGAGAGCAAGAGACAGAGTCTCTTCTCTCAATTTTAAAGCTCTCAGAACCATGCCCTTGACCACGATTTTTAATCCATTCACTATGGCATGGTCCTACAATCTAATCACCTCTTCAAGGATCCACCTTTCAATTACTGTAATAGGATTTCCTACCTCCGAACAGTCGAAGTGGGGGTGAAGTTTCTAATACATAAAACTTGGGGGACACAATTCAAGCTTCAGTGAGTTTTGAGGGGACATAATTCAATCCATTACATTCCACCCCTGGCCTCCCAAAACTCACGTCCTTTTCACATTCAAATACATTCATTTCATCCCAAGAGTCTTAACTTGTTACAACTCAAAAGTCCAAAGTTCAAAGTCCCATCTGTAAAATCGTAACAAATTATCTACTTCCAAGATACAAGGGTGAAACAAGCATAGGGTACATATTCCCATTCAAAAAAGGAGAAATAGGCCATAAGAAAAGTGTAACAGCTCCCAAACAAGTCCAAAACCCAGCAGGGCAGGCAGTAAGTCTCAAAGCTGGCAAATCATGTACCTTTATTCCATGTTTGGCATTCTCTGCACTATGGTGTGGGGGCTGGGCCCCCAAGCCCTCAGCAGCTCCGCTCTTCTTGCTTTCCTGGTCTCAGATGATGCTTCAGCTCTCACAGTCTGGCGTTGCACACTGGTGGCTCTACAAGTCTGGCGTCTCCATGGCAGTCCCACTCTCACGGCTCCACTAGGCATGGAACTGATGGGGTTTATCTGCGGCAACTCTGACTCCACCTTTCCACTCACCATTGCTCTAGTGAAGAATCTATGCATTGAATCCGCCCTTACAACAGAACTCATCCTGGGCTCCCAGGCTTTTCTATACACCTTTTTTTTTTTTTTTTAAATTTTTTATTTTTTTTGTGACTGGTAAGGGGATCATAACCCTTGCTAGGTGTCATCTGCACTGTGCTCAGCCAGTGAGCGCACCGGCCATCCCTATATAGGATCCAAACCCGCAGCCTCAGTGCTCCCAGCACCGCTGTGCTCCCAGTGCCGCACTCTCCCAAGTGAGCCACAGGGTCGGCCCTCTATACACCTTTTGAAATCGGGGTGAAGGATCTCAAGCTTTCAGAGCTCTAGCATTCTGTGAGCCTACAGACCTAACACCATGTAGATGCCGCCAAGACTTCTGACTTGCATTTTTCAAAGCTGAGGGTCCAGCCACACCTGGGGCCAATTTAGCCATGGCTGGAGCAGCCAAAAGCAGCTGGAGTGCTGGTGCTAGAAGCAGCTTTCCAAGGTGGCCCTGAGGAGTGAGCCCATGGAAAGTGCCTCAGGCTTATTCCCCAAGACCATTCTGTCTCCCAGGCCTTGGGGCCTGAAATGGAAAAGTTGGTCCCAGAGGCTTCTGCAGTGCCTTCAGGGCCTTTCCCCCTTTCTCTTGATAATCCCGTACGTGCTAATCTTCTTAGTACCATTGAATTTTTCTTTTGAAAACACTCTCTGTTTCTCTACCACATGGCCAGGCTTCAAATTTTCCAAATCTTTACACTCTGCTTCCCTTTTAAATTCTGCCTTCATGTTGTGTCTTTGCCACCATAACAGCATAGGCTGTTACAAGTAGCCATGCAGCTCCCTTAATGTTTTGCTGCTTAGAAATTTTTTTCCACCAGATACTCTTGTTCACAACCCCTAAGTTCAAACTTACACAAAGTCTTAGGGCATGGACACAATGCAGCCAAGTTCCTTGTAAGTTCACAGCAAAGGTGATCTTTGCTCCAGTCTCCAATAAACTCCTTATTTCTATCTGAGACCTCCTTAGAATGGTCTTTACAGTCCATATTTCTATCAGCATTCTGCTTGCCACCATTTAACCAGTCTCTAAAACATCCCAAACTTTCCCTTGTCTTTTTCTCTTCTTCTGAGTCCTCCAAACTCCTCCAACATTTGCCTAAAACCCAGTTCCAAGTACTTGTTATAAGGAACACCCCACTTCTCTGGTACCTATTTTCTGTATTAATTTGTTCCTGTTGCTTATAACATAATATATGAAATTGGGTATTTTGTAAAGATAACAAAATTGATTGCTTATAGTTTCAGAGGCTGAGAAGTCCAAAGTCCAGGGAACACAGCTGGTGAAGGCCTTGGTAGTGGCAACAGTGACCCAGGGGTCTCACATGGCAGAAAATGGTGGAGCAGAGAGAGAAAGAGCTCCTCATGCAGTCTCCTTTTAAAGCCCTCAGAACTGTGCCTCTGACCACTATTATTAATCCTTTCACGAAGGCATGGTCCTACAATCTAATCACTTCTTCAAGGCCCCAACTTTCAATTAACATAATAGGATTTCCCATTATCAACAGTTACAGTAGGGATTAAGCCTCAATGAGGTTGTGGGGGTGGGATGGCATTCAATCTATAGCAATACACACACACACACACACACACACACACACACACACACACACACCACTTTTTTTTATGTATTCATCCACTGATTAATACTTAGGTGGTGGATTCCATAACTTAATGCTATAATAAACATGAAAGTACAAATGTCTTTTGACATATTAACTCAATATTTTAGATATATACTCAGCGGAGGGATTCTTGGATTGTATGTTAATTGTATTTTTAGCTTTTTGAGGAAGATTCATATAGTTTTCCATAATGTTTATACTAATTTACATTACTACCAACAGCATACAAGGGTTCCCTTTTTTTCTACATCCTTACTAACTTTTCTTATCTTTTCAAATTAAAAAATATATATATTGAAACATAATTGATTGTATGTATCTGTGGGGTACAGGGTTGAATATCATTACCTGTGGGCAATATTTGATGCTCAAATCAGGATAATTAGTATATTAAACCTTACACACTGTAATCATTTTTTGTGGCCCTCTACCAGCTTCTCACTAACCACCCCACCTCCACATTTCCCACTTCTGTTGGCCTCAGTTCTGTTCTCTTCTTTTCAAAGTTCAATGAATTACTAGGACTGCTATATTTTTCTTTCTTTCTTTTTTATTTGTTTATTTTTTTAGTTTCCACTTATGAGTGAGGGCATGCAGTATTTCTCTTTCTGTTGCTGGTTCATTTCAGTTAAAATATTTTTCTCTAAGTTCATCTATGTTGCCGCAAATGGCAAAATTTCATTCTGTTTTATGGTAAAGTAGTAGTCTATTGTTCTAACAGGTGTTATTTGAGAGCTCACTGTAGTTTTAATTTCTATTTACTAAATGATTAATGATCTTGAAGGGAAGCATGCCATTTCAATATGTTGGCCTTTTGGATGTTTTTTTGTGAGACATATCATATATCTATTGGTGATTTGTATGTTTTCTTTTGAGATATGTCTATTCATGTTCTTTGTCCATTTTTTAATAGGGTTATTTGTTTTTTTGTTATTACATTTAGTTCCTTATATCTTTTGGATATTAACCCCTTATCAGATGTATGGCTTAAAGATATTATCTCCAATCTGTAAGTTGCTTATTAACTCTGTTAATTGTTTTCTTCACTGTGCAGAAGCTTTTTATTTTCATGTAATCCCATTTGTCAATTATCACTTTTGTTGCCTGAGTTTTCGGGGTCAAATCCAAAAACTAATTGCACAGACCAATGTCGTGTAGTTTTTCTCCTTTGTTTTTTTCCAGTAGTGTGTATAACATTTATAGATTTGCATGTATATTGAACCATCCTTACATCCCTGTGATAAATCCTACTTGGTTATGGTGAACGGTCCTGTTAATGTGCAGTTGAATTCAATTTGCTAGAATTTTCTTGGGGATTTTTGCATCTATATTTATCAGGAATATTAGCCTGTAATTTTTTTTTTCTTGCAGTGTTCTTGTCTGGTTTTGGTACCAGTATAATGCTGGCCTTGTAGGAAGAATTTGAAAGTATTCCTTCCTCTTCAATATTTTGGAAGAGTTTGAGAAAGATTGGTGTTAACTCTTCAAATGCTTGGTAGAATTCACCAGTGAAGCCTTCGTGCCCTGGGCTTTTCTTTGATGGAAGAGTTTTTACTACTGATTTAATCTCTTTACTCAGTACTTGGCTGATCAGATTTTCTCTTCCTTCACAATTCAGTCTTGGTAGATTGTATGTCTAGGAATGTATCCACTTCTAGATTATCCAATTTTTTGGCATATATAACAATTCATTGAAATCTTTATTGTCCTTTGTATTTCTGTGGTATCAGCTGCAATTTCTCCTCTTTCATTTCTGATTTTCTTTATCTGATCCTCCTCTCTCTCTCTTTTTTCTTATTCTAGCTAAGGGTTTGCCAGTTTTATCTTTTCAAAAAACGACTCTTGTTCTCATTGATTTTTCTCCATTGATTTCATCTCTCTATTTCATTTATTTCTAATCTAATCTTTATTATTGGCTTTCTTCTTCCAACATGTGTACAATTTGTTCTTTTTTCTATAGTTCTCTGAGGTGTACCATTAGATTGTTTATTTGGGATCTTTATTCTTGTTTGATATAGGAATTTATTATTATAAATTTTCCTCTTGGAACTTCTTTTGCTGCATCTTGTAAGTTTTGGCATGTTGTATTTCCATTAGCATTTGTCCATATATATACTTATTTATTTATTTATTTATTTATTTTAATTTTCCTTTTGATTTCTTCTTGGACTCATTGGTTGTTCAGGAGCATGTTGCTTAATTTTCACATATTTGTGAATTCTTCCAGAAATCTCCTGTTATTGATTTCCAGTTTCATACTGCTGTGATCAGAAAAAATAGTAATATGATTTCAATCCTCTAAAATTTGTCTATACTTGTTTTGTGACCTAACATATGACCTGTCTTAGAGATTGCTTCATTTGCACTTGAGAAGAATGTGTATTCTGTTGCTGTTGGATATAATATTCTTGTATGTCTCTTAGGTCCATTCAGTCTAAATTATAGTTCACATCCAATGTTTTCTTATTAATTTTCTGTCTAGATGATCTTTCCATTGTTGAAAGTGAGATATTAAAGTCCAGTACTATAATTGTATTGCAAGCTATCTCTTCTTTTGGATCCTTTAATATTTCCTTTATGTACTTAAGTGCTCCAATGTTGTGCATATATATATTAACAATGCTTATATTCTCCTGATGAACTGAATCCTTTATCATTATATAATGGCTTTTTTAGACTCTTTTTAGTTTTTGACTTAAAGTTTATTTTATCTGATATAAGTTTCTATGGTTTCAATGTTTTCCTTCCAAAGTTTACTTGTTAAAACTTAATCGCCAATGTGATGATATTAGGAGGTTTGGTGGTTAAGAGGTGATTAGATCATGATGGCTCTTCACTTCCTGAATGGGATTAGGTGCCCTTATAAAAGAGCTTGATGGAAGGAGCTCATCCCTTATTTCTCTTTTGCCTTCTGCCATGTCAAATCACAGAATTCCACCCCTCTGTAGGGTACAGCCTCAAGGACAATCTTGGAAACAGAGAGTAGCCCTCGGCAGACAAGAAAGCTGCTGGCACCTTGATCTTGGACTTACCAGTTTCCAGAACTGTGAGAACATAAATTTATGTCTTTTGTAAATTACCCAGTCTTGGGCATTTTGTTATTCTACTACAAATGGACTAAAACATAAGTATGGCTACGCCTGTTCTCTTTTGGTTTACATTTGCATGGAATATCTTCTTTTTATTTTTTTCCCTTTCAGTCTGTGTGTGTTCTTAAAGAGTTGAGGTGGGTTTCTTGTTGGCAACATACAGCTTTTTTCAAACAGCTTTTTTTTTTAAGTCCATTTGTCTACCTATCTGTCTTTTGAGTGAAGAGTTTAATCCATTTACAGTCAATGTAATTATTGGTACGTAGGGACTCACTACTGGCATTTGGACATTTTTTTTTCTGATTGTTTTGCATATACTTTGTTTCCTTCTTCCTTTATTTATGTCTTCCTATGGGTTTTGATGATTTTCTGAAGTGATATGCTTTGAATTCTTTCTCTTTATGTTTTATGCATTTCCTGTAGATTTTTTTCTTTTTGGTTACCATGAGGCTTACATAAAGTTTCTCACACTTATAACTGGCTATTTCAAGCTCTTAACAACTTAACTTTGATTGTATACAACAGCTCTACACTTTAAACCCCCTTCTTCATCTTTTATGTTTTGATGTCAAAATTTACATTATTTTGTAATTTATATCCCTGGACAATTTATTTTAGCTGTAGTTGTTTTAATAGTTTTGTCTTTTAACCCTCAAACTAGAGATAAAATTGCTTTACACAGTACCATTGTAGTCCTAGAATAGTCTGAATGTGACTCTGTTCCCTGCAGGAAGATTGATGTTAGGTCACTTTATGGCATCCCATAATTCCTATAGATTCCTCCTGTAGGCTTTCCTTTTCTTTTTCTTTTTCTTTTTTTTTTTTTTTTTCTCCTCTTACTGGATAATTTCAAATGTTCTGCCTTCAAGCTCACAGAGCTCATTGCATCTTTCTGATTGATCTAGCCTGTTGCTTAAGATTTCTATTGCATTCTTTAGTTCAATCATTGCATTTTTGTATCTAGGATTTCTATTTTTTTTTATTGTTTCTCTGTCAAACCTGTCATTTTGTTTATGTATTGTTTTCCAAATT
Source organism: Cynocephalus volans (assembly GCF_027409185.1). Lineage (NCBI taxonomy): Eukaryota > Metazoa > Chordata > Mammalia > Dermoptera > Cynocephalidae > Cynocephalus > Cynocephalus volans. The sequence continues at coordinate 32,913,858 of NC_084476.1, read as the reverse complement.
TTATTTATTTTCTTTTTAAAAATTTATTTATCTGTCTATTATTAGCTACCACATATAACTGAGGACGTGGTATTTTTTTATCTGTATATTCTTGTAGTTCGCTACTCCTTTAAGGGAATTATTCCAAGTTCTTTGTCTTCTTAGATTCCTACTTCTTTAGGGTTCATTATTAAAGTTTTATTATTTTCTTTTAGAAATGTCATGATTTCCTAATTATTTCTAATCCTTATGTCTGTGTTGATGCCTACACATTTGAGGAGACAGCCAACACTTCCAACTTATATAGATGCCCTTTTTCTAGTATAAACCTTCACTATTTAGTCTGGCCTTTGATTCTAGTTGGTAAAAACCCTGGGCAAGCAGAGCTTGCTTTCAGATTCTCTGAATTGCTAGGCCTCTGTCTTTGCTCTGAGTTTAAATGGGGCTGCTGACTGGGCTCTACTTTCTAGTAGGAATACTGGCTAAGCTCTGTAATCAGGTGGAGCTATAGGCTGGGTACTGTAATTACCTTTTATTAGGCTGGGCTACAGGGTATGTTCTCTGGCCAGGTGGTACAGCTGTTTGAGTTATGCAGTGGGACAGGATTGTATGCTGGGTCACAAGTTTAGGCAAAGTTAATGCTCAGGATGGACAAGACCAGCTACTCTATTTGGTAGAAGTGCACAGTTGAAGTTTGACTCTGCCTAGGTCAGGACTTTGGCTGGGCCTTGAGACTGAGCTAAGCACTGTTTAAACTCCTGGGGAGGGCAGTTCTAGCTCATGCACTTTGCAAAAATGCACTGTGGTGGGTATCTCTCTCCCTGGGTGAGGCCCTGTGGTGGGGTCTGAGGCTGGGCATGGTGGTAGCCATCTAGGAATTCAAGCCAGGTAGAGCTTCCCACTGCTTCTAGGAGAGGCCAGCTTGGCATTTTGGGTGGGCTATGCCTTTAGCTGGTATCTCTAGTAGGGTACTACTGCTGGCAGGTACACAGAGATACTACTAAGAAATGTATGCTGGTCACTGTGAGTTCCACCTCTTTACTTTGTTTCTGCATGACTCCAGGCAATCTAGGTGTGTTGTTAACCCCTGTGTTCCCCATGAGGTGAGACAGGAGTGGGCTTCCTCAAAAGTATCTCTGAATGCTAGGGTAGCATCATGACCACCTCTGGTTCTCTTTTCGCACTGTAGGAACAATGAGGCCCAGTGCAATTCTCTCCATGTGGTGTTTTGCCAACTTGGAGGAAGGGGAAAAGTGACATGGTCAAAGTGAGATAATTTCTCTAACCCTTCTAATGTGATTTTATTCAGTTCTGTGACCCATGCAGGCATCTTGGGCTAATTTCCACATTTTGGGACTTTTACAAAGTGTTCTTACTTGTGAATAGCTGTTAGTGGAACATTCTGAGGAACATAATGAAGCCTAGGACCTCCTATTTTGCCACTTTGCTGATGTCTTGGATCATGTTTCTCTGATTTTGTTATTTATTTATTTATTGGGGGGGGGGGCGAGTTTGAGGGGCAGGTGGCCAGATCAGTGTTTTCAAAACCACAGTATATAAACTGTTTCTAGCTCACAGAATTTACTTAATAACCTATGAATCTGTGACCAGTATTTTAATTTAAGTAATAAGCTCGAATATATATGGTTACCATATTTGATAGAGAAGATCTAGAGGCTTGATTTTTTAAAACTTTTATATGCAAAGAATATTTCATAGGTGTTGCTGTATATGTCCTGTTTTAAAGTTCCCTGTCAACCTTTCACCAAAAAGATTTAGGACCCATTGGTGATCATTTCCAAGTCCATTATTTTATTAGGGATTGCAAAAAAAAAACCAAAGCTTGAATTTATTAGAATAGAATATAAAGTAGAACAGTATGCAATAGAATAGATTGGGATGGAATAAAAAGAAATTGAATGAAATAAATTATAATATAATAGGAAAGTATTGTTCATGTGTAGTAAGGGAAAATATTTTTTAATAAACTTTAAAAGTTATATATATATATATGTATAAGTGTACTGGGTCATAGGAAAAAGAGCATACTTGTTATTGTGTCTCATAAACAAAATTTTCTAAATCACTATACTAAATCACTGGGCTTTTGTAAAACCATATATTATTTTGAAAATCAGATGAAATTTATGCATATACAATATGTTCCATACTGATTAAGTTATGATTTTGCTAAAGTTCTTCCATGGATTAATCCCTTAAACTGAGAAACACAGGTCTAAAAACAATGCACTGTATGTGTTCTAATTGTTTTCCTATCTTTGAGTTTCCTAGTGATGGAATTTTTTACATTACATAAGCCTAAGTAGGAGATAGATGTCAGATAAAAACCATTGGTGATTGTAAAACTGAAGGAAGGGTTAAAACAAATTGCATCTGAAATAAAATTAGGTCACCTTAAATTGAGAGGTGGTAAAAAGGTAGCTGAGTTGAAGAAATAGTGCATGGGATCTAGGAGATGTGTATTTATGAGGAAGGTGACACAGTCTTACTGTTAAGATGTTTAGATTTTGTTTAGGGCTTACTGTCGGAGGGACCATCAAGCTTAGTGTTTAGCAGCTCTCCCATTTTTACAATGGGAAAATACTTCAAAAGCAATTTATTTATTTATTTATTATAAAATCTGACTTCCAAACTTCTTCTTTTATTACATTTTTAAAATTTATTATTAGCATATTCATTCTTAAAAATCATGATATTTCTTTATGCCCTTTATCCCATAACAATGTGTTGAACTTTCAGGAGAGATCAAAAGCAATTTAAAATACGTTATAGCCAACTGATCTTCGACAAAGGCTCCAAGAACATACATTGGGGAAAAGACTGCTTCTTCAATAAATGGTGCTGGGAAAACTGGACATTCATATGTAGAAGAATCAAACTAGACCCATACCACTTGCTATATACCAAAGTCAACTCTCAATGGATTAAAGAGTTAAATATATGTCCTGAAACTATAAAACTCCTAAAAGAAAACACAGGGGAAACACTTCAGGCAGTAGGACCAGGCAAAGACTTTATGAATACAATCCCAAAAGCACGGGCAAAAAAAAAAAAAAAAAAAGAAAGAAAAACAAACAGATGGGATTATGTCAAACTGAAAGCTTCTGCACAGCAATAGAAACAATTAACAGAGAGAAAAGACAACCTACAGAGAGGGAGAAAATATTTGCAAACTATCCATCTGACAAAAGATTAATATCCAGAACATACAAGGAACTCAAAAAACCTAACAGTGAAAAAAAGAATAACCTAATTAAAAAATGTGCAAAAGACATGAATAGGCATTTCTCAAAGGAAGATATACAAACAGCCAACAGACACATGAAAAAATGCTCACATCACTAAGCAACAGGGAAATGCAAATCAAAAGCACTTTGAGATATTATCTCACCCCAGTTAAACTGGCTATTATCAAAAAGACAGAGAATAACAAATGTTGGCAACGATGCAGAGAAAGGAGAACCCACCTGCACTATTGGTGGGACTGTAAATTAGTGCAGCCATTATGGAAGATGGTATGGGGGTTCCTCAAACAACTACAGATAGATCTATCTACCATCTGACCCAGTTATCCCACTGTTGGGTGTATATCCAAAGGAATGGAAATCATCATGTTTAAGAAATATCTGTACTCCTAGGTTTACTGCAGCTGTATATATAATAGCCAAGTGTTGGAATCACCTAAATGTCCATTGTCAGGCAACTGGATAAGGAAAATGTGGTATATTTACACAATGGAATACTACTGTACCATAAAAAAGAATGAAATACTTCCATTCACAGCAACATGGATGAATTTAGAGAAAATTATGTTGTGAAGTAAGCCAGGCCCAGAAAGAGGAAGACCACACGTCCTCATGTATAACTGATAGCTAAAAATAAATAAATAAATAAAAACAAATAAATAAAAAAGAAAGATACAACAATCACAATATTACATTGAACTTTCAAAAGAAGAGAACAGAACTGAGGTTACCAGAGGTGGAAAACGTTGAGTGGTAGAGGAGTAAGGGAGGAATTGGTAAAGAGCCACATAAATTGATTACATTTTATAATGTTGAATATACTAATTATCCTGATTTGAACATCACATATTGCACACAGATATTCATATTCAATTCTGTACCCCACAGATACGTACAATCAACTATGTTCCAATAAAAAATTAATTAATTAATTTTAAAAACCACATTATATACAAAAAAAGAAAATAGTTCTTAAGTTGAAATATCAGTACAATATTAGAAACTCATTTGTTTAATCTTCCATTTACTCCATAGTAGTGAATTATGAGCCAACACAGGTTAGAAATACATAGAATTAAGTGATAGCTATGTTTCTTCTGGTTAGAAAAGACCTATGGTCCATAAATTTTTTCACTATGCTAATATATCAAATTATATTTGCATTATAACACCTCACCTTTTTAGTTATGTGCAGAGGATACAAACAGCATTAACTTAATTACTTACTTGAATAATGAATGTCAATACATCAAGGGCAGAAGTGAGGTGAAATCATACTCCAAAAGGCAAATTAACTCAATTCTTGGTAGCACCAAGTCAGTGGAGGTTAGCTGTGAAAAGCTGTTCACTGAAGAAACCTCACTCTCAGGTTATAATTATTATAGAGACTTTATGCTCTCTGGCATGATCTTGGATAAGTAAGTCGTACTCATAAAACCTATTTTGAAATATATCCAGTTTATTTCAATTAGGTGACAATGCTGGCTTTTAAGATAACATTTTCTTATCTTATCCAGTGTTTTTTCGAAGTGCAAGTCACTTAAAAGCACTTGACTGAACCTGTAAACAGGATTTAATGAAAAGCACAGTACATTACTTACCAAGTCCAACTGTGAGCTATGAGTTATGGATAACCCATAGAGGGAAATGACATGAAATCAGTACTTGGAAATAAAATTTAAAGCACAGTAGAAAATGATTTTATAATTGCTATGAGGCAGCATGCTGAGATCTCACAGGCACCTTTCTAGAAACCTTGCCTTTAAGGTCCCAGTGCTATAAGCATGTGATGGGTGGGGAAGACTGAAAGATCTCCAAAATGCCTTTGGGGTTATTCTCCCATTGTCTTGGGGAATAGCACCTGACTTCTTTTCATTCATACTTATCTCCTTATTAAACAGTAACTTGCTCACACCCTTGATTTTCTCTCCTGAACATGCCTTTATATTCTTTATATGTCCAGGCTGGGGATTTTCTAAATTTCTATGCTTTACTTCCCTTTGTATTTTAAATTTTGTCTTTACATAATTTCTCTTTTGTCACATTTTACTATGTGCAGTTAAGAGAAGCCATGCAGCCTCTTCAATATTTTGCTTAGATATTTGTTTAGACAAATATCCTAGTTCTGCCTTCCACAAAGCCCCAGGGAACAGACATAATTCAAACAAGTTTTTTGTCACTTTATAAGAAGAATTACTTTTCCTCCAGTTTCCAATACCTTGTTTCTCATTTACATCTGAGACTACATCAGCATAGCCTTTATTGTGCATATTTCTGCAAGCATTCTGATCAAGACCACTTAAGTAATCTCTAAGAAGTTGCAGACTTTCCCTCTAGCTCTTATCTTCTCTGAGGCCTCACAATAATCACCCTAATGCTCCATTAGTGAATCTAGGTGTTTTTTTTTTTTTTTTCTAGCTTGCTTCTTCAAATTCTTCTTGCCTCTACTCGCTAACCAGTTCTAAAGCCACTTCCACATTTTCAGGTATTTGCTACAGCAACAACCCACTTCGCAGGTACCAATTTCTGTCTTAGTCCATTTTGTGCTGCTAAAAATACCTGAGATGAGGTAATTTACTATAAACAGAAATGTATTGGCTCAGAGTTCTGGAGGCTGGGAATGTTAAGGTGCCAGCACTTGGCAAGAGTCTTACTGTGGTGTCATCACATGGTTGAAGAACAGAAGGGCAAAAAAGAGGGTGAGAGAGAGAGCAAGAGGGGACCATACTCACTCTTTAGTAAGGGTACTGTAGAGTAAATGCTGGATATATTCCCCCTCCCCATGCATACCAGAGTTCTGTCTCCCAGCCTGGGAAACTACCCTTGGCCAAGGTATTCCCAAGGAAAGGCACATCCCCTTTAAGACAAATGTTCCCTTTAAGACAAACGTCCCAAGACTGGAGAAAGCACAGACCCTAAATAAATTAGCACACTGGTGTTAAAATACTCTGGTGCCAGGAGAGTAGTGAGTAGATAAACTTATCTACTCAGCCAGATCTCCCATACACTCTGAGTTATGTGAATGGGTGAAGGTCTATGCATAAGCATGCAAATGATTTACACCTCTACTTTGAACTGTTCACTGTATAACTGTTGTATGTACCCCATGGTGGTGCGGATTTCCAGCTGGTCAGCTGCCATCAGTGATTCCCATAAGTCTAATAAACTGATGTCTCTACTTATTGAACCAGGTGAGTCTTTTGGAATTGGCAAACACTACACGAGTGTCCTCTCAGATTCAGGGCTCCTGTGATACAGGCACCAATCCCACCCACGAGAGTAGAGCCCTCATGGCCTAATCATCTCCTAAAAGTCCCACTTAATACCGTTACAATGGCCATTAAATTTCAACATGAGTTTTAGAGGGGACAAACATTCAACCATATCAAGGTCCAATGGAGGATGGTGAGAAGTCAGTGACTTGAATTGATACTATATGTCAAGAACATAATAGGAGCTACGGATATAGCAATGAATAAAACAGGCTAATAACCATTCTTTCCCAGAGCTTGTGTTCTAGTGGGCCTCAGGAAAAAAGTATGTGGAAGATGATTTTTAGTTGAGTGCTGATGAAGCAGACATGCAGAGTGTAGTAAGATGGATTGCATGATAACAGTACCATGAACCAGAGGGAGTTTATATTAATTTGGTAACTTTAACAAGAATATAAAAAAAAAAGGTTGGAGTAGAGTTTGTTTATAGATACCTAATGCTAGGTATAAAAATAATGAATATCTTACAAAATCAAAATAACACTTTTTTTTTAAGCATCATGTTCAAATAATCTCTCTGGTGCAGTTTTATTTTATCAAGCAAGACTGAAAGTTAGGTTTTAAAGAAAGAAAATCTTAGACAATTTAAGTATTACTTTAAAGAAAAGACAATGTAATTAATTATTAATCTGACAGAAAGGAACTCCATATCTATATAAAAAAGTAGATATACAAAAGAAAATTTGCTAAAATAAGAATGAAAAACAAAAAGTTTCATACCACATATCCTCAAGATTGTATGTATAATTTACAAATAATAAGGCATTTATAAATTATTTTAACCTTCCATATGACTTCTCAAATATTCTGTTAATGTATAGATCTGTAAACAAAAAATAATGTTACAGTTAGGATTGTATAAGTTTTCCAAAGATACTGTTAAAAAAAATTAAAAATTTGTTCTCAAATCTTCAGAAAACATTATCATGCTACATAAATACATCATTTACAATTCTCTTTACATATTATATTAAATTTACATACTAAATTAAAATAGAATGGAAAACAAGTATTTTCAAAACGATGAATTTATTTTGGTAATGTGAACTATAAAAAAAAACAAAACTTTTGAACAATTAGACATCTATTATATTCTTTTTCTTCTCATTGCATTTCTTTTTTTTAAAGAGTTAACTACAGGATTTTATATATTTTATATAAATATATAACTTATCATGTGTAATTATTTTATCATTTTGCTGAATTCCATGACAATTTTAGAATAATAAATGCTATCTTTTACACTTGAGGAAAATGTAAGTGAATCATTGTTTGTTTGCAAAAATAAAAAATTATTATTTACACATGTTCACCCTATATTTTTAAATCTCTGAATAAAGTCATGCTAAATACATATCCGTATGAACCTTTATATACTGAATTATACCATTATTTACACTCATACTAAAAACTATGCAAGTGTGTTTATTTATTTACTTTTTATTTATTTTATTATTTATTTATTTTTCTGACCACTAAGGGGATCATAACCCTTGGCTTGGCTTGGTGTTGCCTGCACCATGCTCAGCCAGTGAGCACACTGGCCATCCCTATATAGGATCCGAACCTGTGGCCTCAGCGCTGCCAGCACCGCACTCTCCCGAGTGAGCCACGGGGCCAGCCCCAAGTGTGTTTATTTTAATGTGTAAACTATCATCTGCTTGTAGGCCATTTTTTTGTTGTTGTTGGATTAACTTTTACTCCTTTTCTTTTTAAATGGATGTGAATGTTTTGTGGCATACTTGAAAAATCAGTAAACAAAGAGAAAACATCAGGTATATGCTGTTTAATTCATGGAAACAATTATTAACATTTAATTAATTCTTAATAAACATGGTTTTCTTATTTCTATTACTCTATTTTTTAAAGTGGGCACACTTAACTTCTATAATAAGAAAATATAATTTAGATTTTTTATTTAAAATTTAATGTATTATTTTTAATATCTAATTATATATTTATAGATAACGTTTCAGATTAAAAGTTTTTTAAGTGATTTCAGAAATACTCCATTGAACATAAATGTCAATCTTTTTTTTTTTTTTTTTGGCCAGAAGTCTACAGCCAGCTTTTTACAAATTTAATACCCAGGAAGTAATCTTCAGTGTTTTTAGGGTAGTTAAAAAGAGTTAAAATATTTCTGTTGTTTGTAAGGTAACATTATACTGGATTTTATAATCAAACTGGCAGGGATCATATCTAAGTCATTGCTTTTACTCAGCACTTACCCTCATGGAGCTATTATTTCACTATTATTGTTCTGGAACTGAAAAGTAGGGGAACTATTATCCTTATATCCTATTATGAATATTGTTCTTGACAGTATGTCTTGCTCTACCTAATCTTAATTTAATCCATAATATAATTCTGTAAACTATGTTTTTGAATTACGACAATGTTAGCATTACCATACTCAGTGTTAAGTAAGTCTAATATTGAACCTAAATAAACTCAGATGGGGAGAAAGCTTTTGAATGGTTACTTCTTCCATTCTCTTCTTAGAATATACTCATTGTGCCTATACTGGCCTTTAGCAAGAATGATATTTCATAAGTCAAAGCATCATCTCTCTACTTAAATTCCTCCCATGACTCTTGTTGTGTCGTAGAATGAATGTATAAGAAGTCTCTTCTGTTATCTCTATGTTACATTGGTTGTTATAATTTGTCCATCACTAATACCAACAATGAAAGAAGAAAATACTATTTAATGTCATTAATAATATGAATAGCGTATAAGGAATTTAACCAATCTGATGCTATTGTGTGTGTGCACATGTATGTGTGTGAAACTTTAACATTTATTATTCAGGTTTCACTTATCTCTTACACACATCCAGGTCTAAAGAGAAAAGCACACCAATCCATGATTTTTTTTTTTTTTGTCTCAATAAAACTGTTGGTCTAGTAGAAATAGATCTGAAAAGAACAGAAAGCTTAGTACTTTCACAGATGGAAACACTGAAATCAGTATATGTGCCTTATCCATGTCTCATGCAGTGTGATGGAGATATCAGGTGAGAACCTACAGCTTCTGACTCTCATGTCAACACATTCTTTCCATGTCACTATTTTTTTCTTGTTATATTTCTAAATGGTGTAGCTGCTTTCTTCTCTACCATTATCTAAGCTTCATTTCTTTGACTATTCTTTGTATAATCAAATTTACTCATACCTGCATCCCAATCTTATCATTCAACACTCCTTAGTTTTTTCAGTTGTTCTATATCAAACAACTTTTACTTTTTTTAATCCTTTGATTTTTTATCTCTATGGTTTTATAGCTGTTGGCCACTTTGCTCCTCATATAGTTCTCACCTTTTGAGAACCAGATTAGATATGATCATTTATAAAACATCACTCTCTGATTTCTCTGGGCAAGGTTGATTCTCTGTAATCACAAAACCCCTCAGAATTGGTTCTGCAAATAAAAAAATTATGAACTTTTTGTACAGTGGTTAAGATGGCTGATTCTAGATTCAAACTGCCTGAGTACAATTTAATCCAAGGTTGTTCTTCAGAAATCAGAATAATAATAGGGATAACAATGAGGACTATTTCATGTTGTGAATTAATAGAGAAAATGTAAGATACATCTTTGATTACTTATATTTTCATTTTATCATTATATTTTCTTCAAATTGAATGTGAATTACTTACTTTCATGTTTTTCTATATTAACATATTCAAGAAAATTTATAACATAACTATGTTTGTATATCACAAATTATACAATAGAAATTCTGAAAATGTTGTGTGATTGAATAAGTGACTTGGGCGTGTATAATCCTATAATAAATGGCCTAGCCAAAAGTGGTTTCTGCAGAAGCTCATATTCAGAAATACAATGTTTTGTCAATCACAGTAGAAAAGATGCTTGGATTTGACAGATATTTGCACTCCAAGAGTAATTACCAAACAAATAAAATAGGTGTATATTAATACTAGAGCTGAAAGGAGTAGCTGGAAAATATTTTCACTCACTAGCTAAAATCAATTCTCTTTAAGGCGATGTATTTTGTTCTGTCATTGCCATTTATATCACAGAATTCCTGTACTTGGCATAGCAGAATTTGCATGTGTTATGTTCTTGTATGCGTTCTAAAAGTTCATTTCTCTGACAGTTTAATTATTGTCACTTAAGCTGAGTAACTTTCTAAGGGGAAAAGATACTGAAGCTAATTAAATCTGTAGCTAAGCACAAGGAAAGAAAAGCACACTTCTGGCTATGTAGTTTAGATGAATTTCCAACCTAAATTATATGACAAATTATATGATTTGTAGATACATATCATCAGTGATAAACTGTTTAACCAATAGCGTTTACGTTCTTTAGATTTTAATGAAAATATAAAATATATTAAATATATCGAGGATAAATTTAAAATTCTTATCTATGTTTTATTTTCCTGGATTCTCCTTATGAAACAGTATTCCAAAACGATGAGTAAATTTTGAATGTGTTCTTTTATTCTAATGCAGAATAAGAAAAACATGTTATCAGTTTTCTAAAAACAAAATGTTTTGTTTTGGCATCAATGTTTGTATGTTTTAGCATCACCAATAATATAGTCTTCAAAAAGTTCATGAAAAGATTCACATTACCTATTAATTCTATTTTCCATGAACTCTTTCAAGTGCCCTCATTTATTTACAGGCATACCTTGGTTATATTGGGGGTTAGGTTTCAGACCACCATAATAAAGTGAATATCACAATAAAGTGCAATAAAGAGAGTCACATGGATTTTTTGGTTTCCTAGAGCATATAAAAGTTATGTTTCTGTTATACTGTGATCTATTAAGTGTGCAATACCATTATGTCTAAAAAATGTACAGAACTTAATTTTAAAATACTTAATTGCTAAAAAATGCTAACCATCGTCTGAGCCTTTAGCAAGTCATAATCTCTTTGCTGGTTGGAGGGTTTTGCCTCAGTGCTGATGGTTGCTGATGGATTAGGGTGGTGCTGCTTGAAGTTTGAGGTGGCTATGGCAATTTCCTAAAATATAAAAATGAAGTTTGCCACATCAATTAACTCCTCTTTTCATGAGAGATTTCTCTGTAGCATGTGTGGCTGTTTGATAGTATTTTAACCACAGTGGAACTTCTTTCAAAACTGGAATCACCCTGACACTGTTTTATCAAATAAGCTTATTTAATATTCTAAATCTTTTGTTTTCATTTCAACAATATTGATAGCATCTTCACCAAGAGTAGACTTTATCTCAAAAACAATCACCTTCTTTGCTCATCCATAAGAAGCAACTCCTCATCTATTAATGCTGTATCGTGAGATTGCAGCAATCGAGTCACGTCTGCGGGCATCACTTCTAATACTACTTGTCTTGCGATTTTCACCACATCTTGAGTTAATTTCTCTACTGAAGCCCAGAACCTCTCAAAGTCATCCATGAGCATTGGAATCAACTTCTTCCAAACTGCTATTAATGTTGACATTTTTACCTTCTCCATGAATCAAGAATGTTTTTAATAGCATCTAGAATGATGAATTCTTTCCAGAAGGTTTTAAATTTACTTTGCCAGATTCATCACAGGAATGACCATCTATGGAAGCTATAACCTGACAAAATGTATTTCTTGAAGAATAAGACTTGAAAGTTGAAATGACTCCTTGTTCTATGGGCTGCAGAATGGATATTAATAGTAGGAGGCATGAAAACAACACTGATTTTGTGTATCTCCATCAGAAATCTTGGATGACCAGTGTATTGTCAATGAAAAGAATATATATTTTTTTCTCAGCAGGAGGTCTTAACAGTGGTCTTAAAATATTCAGTAAACCATGCTATAAACAGATGTGCTGTTATTCTGGCTTTGTTGTTCCATTTATAGAGCACAGGTGGAGTAGATTTAGCATAATTCTTAAGGACCCTGGAATTTTCAGAGTGGTAAATGAGCATTGGTTTCAACTTAAAGTCACCAGTTGCATAAGCCCCTGACAAGAGAGTCAGTGTGTCCTTTAAAGCCTTCTTTTCTTTTTTTAATTTAAACATAATTGTTTGAACATATTATTGGGGTACAACATTGAATATCAATACCTGTGTGCAATATGTGATTCTCAAATCAGGATAATTAGTATATTCAGCATTACACAGTGTAATCCTTTTTTGTGGCCCTCTACCAATACTCGCTACCCTCCCCCAACCTTTCCCACCTCTACTAACCACTAACCACAGTTCTGTTCTCTCCTTTTGAAAGGTCAACAAATTATTGTGATTGTTATAACTTTTTTCTTTTTAAAATTTATTTGTGTTTTATTTAGCTCCCACTTATGAGTGAGGACATGCAGTATTTCTCTTTCTGTCCTCACACAAGAAGGAGCAAACAAGCAGACACCCTCGAGCTTCTTTTATAAGGGTACTAATTTAATTTATGGAGGCTCTGCATTTATGACCTAATCACCTCTGAAAGGCCCCACCTTTTAATATTATCGTATTGGGGAGAGTTCTCTTTCCTCTGCATACTCACCAGCATTTATTTTGTCTTGTTGGTAATGGCCATTCTAACTGGAGTGAGATAATATCTCATTGTGGTTTTAATCTGCATTTCCCTGATGATTAGTAATTTTGAGCATTTTTTCATGTGCCTGTGGCCATTTGTATGTCTTCTTTTGAAAAATGCTTTTTCAGGTCCATTACCCATTTTTTAATTGGGTTATTTGTTTTTTTGCTGTAGAATTGCTTGAGTTCCTTACATATTCTGTACATTAGCCTTTTGTTTGATGTGTAGTTTGAAAGCACTTTCTCCCATTCTTTAGGTTGTCTCTTTACTTTGTTGATCTTCACCCATTTGTTATGTTTCTTTTTGTTGTTGTTTTTAATGTCTAATTCATTTATTTCTCCTCTGATCATTGTTATTTCTCTCCTTCTGCTAATTTTGGGCTTGGCTTCTTGTTTTTCTAGTTCCTTGAAGTGTAATGTTATGTTGTTTATTTGAAGTCTTCTTTATTGATGTAGGCATTTATTGCTAATAAACTTCTCTCTTAGAACTACTTTTGTTGTATTCCAAAGGTTCTGGTATACTGTGCTTTCATTTTCATTTTTCTCTAGAAAATTTTTTATTTCCTTTTTGATTTTTTCTTTGACCCATTCATTGTTTAGGAGCACGTTGTTTAATTTTGATGTATTCATACAGTTTCTAGTGTGCATTTTCTTGTTGATTTCTAGTTTTATTCCATCGTGGTAACAAGGTAGATATGATTTCAATTTTTTAAAGTTTTTTGATACTTGTTCTGTGACCTAATATATGGTCTATTCTACAGAATGTTCCATGTACTGAAGAGAAGAATGTGTATTCTGCAGCTGTTGGATAAAATGTTCTGTAAATGTTCTTTAGATCCAATTGGCATAGAGTAGAGATTAATTCTGACGCTTCTTGGTTAATTTTATGTCTAGATGATCTGTCCTTTTCTGAAAGTGGGATGATAGTCATCAACTATTATTGTATTGGAGTCTATCTCTCCTGTTAGGTCCAGTAATAACTGCTTTATATAACTGGGTGACCTGGAGTTGGGTGTGTATATGTTTAGAACTGTTAAACCCTCTTGTTGAACTGATCTCTTTATCATTATATAATGATCTTCTTTATCTTTTTCTACTTTCCTTGGCTTGAAGTATATTTTATCTGATGTAGGTAAATTTACTCCTACTCTTTATTTATTTATTTTTTTTGGTTTCTATTTGCATGAAATATCTTTGTCCATTCCTTGACTTTCAGTTAATGTGTGTCTTTATAGGTGAAATGAGTTTCTTTTGGGCAGCATATAGTTGCTTCTTGTTTTGTAATCCATTCAGCCATTCTGTGTCTTTTAATTGGAACATGTAATCAATTTACATTTAGAGTAATTATTGATATTTAGGGACTTATTACTGCCACGTTGTTGCTTTTTCTGGTTGTTCTGTAAATCCTTTTTTTTTCTTTTTTCCAGTCTTACTGTCTTCCTTTGTGGTTGAGTGTTTTTTTTCTAGCAGTATATTTTTATATTTTGACTTCTTGCTATTTATTTTTAATATGTCTCCGATAAGATTTTGTGTTATGGTTACCATGAAGCTTACAAAAAAACATGCTGTAGTTATAACAGATTATTTTAGATTAATAACAACTTAACTTTGATGCCCAAGAACAAACAAGTACCAAAACCAACTCTATACTTTTCGCATCATTCCTCCTACTTTTTTGACATTTTGTTGTTTCAAGTTACATTTTTTAGGATTGCCTATTTTTATAGGATTGTTATATTTATTATTGTATTATTTATTCATTTATTTTTTGGCAGTTGACTGCTATGGGGATCTGAACCCGTGACCTTGGTGTTATCAGTACTATGCTCTAACCAAATGAGCTAACCAGCTCGCCCTATTATTGTCTTGTTAGGTTAGTCCTTTAGACTTCAAACTAAGAATATAAGTGTTTTATTCATGACCTTTATAACATTGGAGTATTTTGAGGTTGTCTATGTATTTATGTTACTAATAGGTTATGTACCTTCAAATGTTTTCCTGATACTCTTTAGTGTCATCTTCTTTCAGATTGAACAACTCCCTTTTGCATTTCTCACAAGGCATGTCTAGAATTGATTAACTCTATTAGCTTTGGTTTTTCTGGGAAAGACTTTAGCTCTCCTTCATATTTAAAGTTTAGTTTTGCTGGATACATAATTCTTGGATGACAGTCTTTTCCTTTCATCAGTTTGAATATATCATCTCATTCCCTCTTAAGCTATAAGGTTTCTACTGAGAAATCCACTGAGAGACGTATTGGGTCTTCACTGAATGTTATATTTCTTTTCTCTTGCTACTTTCAGTGATCTTTCTTTGTCTTGGTTTTTAATAATTTGATTATGATGTACTTGGGGTGTTCCTCTTTGGATTGAATTAGATTGGTGACCTCTGAGATTTCTATACCTGAATGTTGTCGTGTTTCTCCATTCTTGGAAAATTTTCAGTCATTATTTTCTTGAATATCCTTTCTAGGTCTCATTCTTTTTCATCTCCTTCCTGTATGCCAATTATGCAGAGGTTTTTTGCTTGAGGGTGTTCTAACATTGCTGTATTTCTGTTTCATTTATTTATTTTTTCTTTTTTCTCCTCTGATTGGATAATTTTATATGTCTGTCTTGGAGACCACTGATTCTTTCCCCTGTTTGATCAAGTCTGCTGCTGGAGATTTCTATCAAGTTTTTCAGTTCACATACTGTATTCTTTATTTCTAGAATTTTTTACTTGGTTCTATTTCTTTGTACAGTTTCCTGTTCTGCTCCTGAATTGTTTTCCAGGTGTCATTTACTTTTTTATCTGTATCTTCTTGCAATTCTCTGAACATTCTTAAGAGGGTTACTCTGAATTCTCTGTTAAACAATTTATAAATCTGCTGTTCTTCTGAATCCACTGCTGGTGCTTTGCTTCCTTTGGTGGTGTCATATTTCTTTGTTCTTTCTCAATCTTTGTGTCTTTACGTTGATGCCTGGACATTTGTGGAGAGTGCTACATCTTCTAGGTTTTATAGGTGTTCTTTTCTTGTATTAGACTTTTACTAGTTTATATCAGAGCTTTGCCTCTGATCTGTGTTTTGTTGTTGTTGTTGTTTGTTTTGGTTTGGTTTTTTTTCCATCTTATGGTGGATTTTTAGCTACCACTACCATTTACACTCTGCACTGGAACAAATTTGATGTCTTGTGCTTGGTTAATTCCTGAACTGGAGGAACTTCTTGTGGGGACCAGAGCTTGAGCTCTGTGACTGATCTTACTTGCTGCTTTGCAGCTGATTCTCAAACTGGGTGTTTTAGTCCGTTTTATGTTGCTATAACAGAAATACCTGAGACTGGGTAATTTATAAAGGAAAGAGATTTATTTGGCTTACGATTCTGGGACAGCTGCATCTGGCGTGGGCCTCAGGCTGCTTCTACTCATGGTGGAAAGTGGCAGGCAGCCGGCAGGTACAAGCAGATCACATGGCGAGAGGAAGCAAGAGAGAGAGAGAGAGAGAAGGTGCCAGTGTCTTTTTAAGCAACGAGCTCTCGCGGGAACTAATAGAGCAAGAAATCACTCATTAATACCCCCTCCCCCCAGGGATAGCATTAATCCATTCATGAGGGATCTGCCCTTATGACTCAATCAGTTTCCAACACTGCCACATTGGAGATCAAATTTCCACATATGTTTTGGAGGGGAAAACACATCCCAACTCCATCACTGGGGAAGGCTTTTTGTGTGGATCGGATTTTAATTATTGGCATTTTAAGCAATTCTGGATCTTCTGAGGTTACCACAGACACAACTGGGCTGTATTGAAGTTTTGGCCTGGGACTGAGCCTTTTCTGCAAACTGCACCCCGTGCAATTCTATCACCCACAGCAGTCTCCACTGAGTGGCATCCACGCCTATCACAAGGCAGACCAGCTGCCCATGCTGTGCTCCATGTTCCCCTGGTGTGTCAGCTTCCCCCTACACTTCAAACGTTTCCTGTGGGGCAGACCTTGCAGAATTCCCTCAAGATGTCCCACTGTCCTTTAGATGTCTCCTTCCACTGGTCAGCTGTGGCCCCTCGCTCCCATGCAGGACCATGGGAAACCTGTCAGTGGTTTTGCTGGCCTGGGAGTTGGTATGCTGCATTCAGAAGCTCTCTTTTCTCCTGTAGACTCCAAATAGCTTCACCCAAAGGGCACTGCTGTGGCTTTGCCATCTCCTCTTAGCTGCCCTATAAGCTGCAGCCCCTTCTCATAGCATAGCAGCCCAGAAGCAGCTAGGGCTTGTAATTGTTGAAGTGGTCCTTTTTCCTTCTCTCTGCAGCCTCTCATGTCTTCATGAACTCTGTGGGTCTCTTCTGCTCTTCTTCGAGCTTCAGTGATCTCAGGATGGTAAGTTTTGCTTTTTAATAGTTGTAAGCTGATCAGGTGTGTTGTGGGGGGACACTGGGGATTGTCTATTCTGCCATCTTGATGATATCCTACATTTTCTTTATCTATTCATCCATTGATGGACTCTTAAGTTGATTCCATCTTTTGGCTATTGTTAATAATGCTGCATTCAACATGGGAGTGCAGATATCTCTTCCATATCCTGATTTCATTTCCTTTGAATATATACCCAGTAGAGCAAGTAGTAGTATTGCTGGATTACAAGGTAGTTCTATTTTTAATTTTTTGAGGAAATTCCATATTGTTTTTCATAATGGCTGCACTAATTTACATTCCCGCCAACAGTGTAGGAGAGTTCTCCTTTTTCCACATCCTCACCCACATTTGTTTTTGTTTGTCTTTTTGATAGCAGCCAGTCTAACTAGGGTGAGATGATAGCTCATTGTGATTTTTATTTGCACATGCACCTATAGTCTTAGCTACTCAGAAGGCTGAGGTGGGAGAATTGCTTGAGCCCAGGAGTTCTGGGCTGTAGTGTGCTATGCTGTTTGCGTGTCCACACTAAATTCTGCATCAATATGATGACCTTCTGGGAGTGGGGGACCATCAGGTTATCTAAGGAGTGGTGAACCAGTGGAGGTCAGAAATGGAGCAGGTGAAAACTTTTGTGCTAATCAAAACAATTGTTTTAAGGAATTTCATTGAGCTGCAAGAGAACACAGAGACACATCCCAACAGAATAATGGAACTAATACATGAAAAATTGAGATGGAACATAAAAAAGTGAAAATCACAGAATCAGAGAGTGGAAGGATGGTTACCAAGTTTTGGGGGTTGAAAAAAAGGGAGGATGTTGGTCAAAGTGTACAAACTTGAAATTATAAGATTAATAAGTTCTGGACACCTAATGTACAGCATGATGACCATAGTTAATAATAACATAATGGATACTTGAAATTTGCCAAAAGAGTAGATCTTAAGTATTCTTGCCACAATGTATACATATATCATAACATCACATCACACACTTTAAATATACATAACTTTTGTTGTCAATTATACCCCAAAAACGCTGAAAACCATCAATTGTAGGATATATAAGTAAATCATGGTGTGTGTGTGTGTATGTATGTGTGTGTGTGTGTGTGTATATATATATATATATATATATATACACAATGCTTATAATACCACAAGTAATTATGGTGTGTGTGTGTATGTGTGTATATATATATATATATATATAGCGGTAAAATTATAAAATAAATGCAAATATATGTAACCATATAAATGAAAAATCAAACAATGCAGATTGAAAACATATATGTTGTATGATTTTATTTCTATGTATTTTAGAATGGACAAGATAAATTAATACTGTTATAAGCCAGGATAGTGATCACCTTTAGGGAGAACAAAAAGAATTACAAATTTAAAAGATCATAGGGTGCTTTAGGATTATTAATAATGATCTATTTGACTATTCAGGTGCTTGTTTAAAGGCATTTTCATTTTCTGATAGTGCATTGTGCTGACCATTTGTAATTTTACTTACATTTAAAAATAATAAAACAAAATTTTTGTTATTTGCACAATTTTATGTTTAATTTATGCAACAATGATGGTACAAATTATTATGCTATGTAAAATATCTTGGAATGTACTTAATAGCATTACTTCTACATTAGTATAGCCCTGTTAGTCTTAAGTATTTTATGTAACACAGAGGTAAGATAAATCAATGGATCTTACATGCATGAACAGATAAATAAATAGGTAGATATACAAATCAGACATAAGTAGATATGTATGTATATATCTACATAAACATGTGAATTATTGAGTAATTGAAACAATCCCAATCCTAAAGAATCCATTTCAATTATATATAGTGATTTTATGGGGGAAAATTTAAGCCATGTTTTTTAGTTTGTAACATATTACAAAGTCTTAGGAAAAATCTCTTCTGAATATCAATGAACCACTCTCCTAAATTTTTTGCCATGTTATTAGAAGAAGTAAATGAGTTAATGTACACAAATTACTTTATAACCTGTAAGACATTTAAATAAACTATCTGTGTGTGTATACATATATATTTATATATATTATCGGTTAAGAATATTCATGAGATTCAAAGCTTATTGTCACCACTCATGCCCAAGATATGATGGCCAGATCCATACTGGCAACATGCCCATTACCACAAATTGTGATTATACCCCATTGTCCCCCACCCAATTATCACTGACCTCCCTCCCCATTACCCTTTTCCCACTTCACTTTGTATCCCTAGGTGTGCTCACTCCCTCTTCAAGTTTAGCACACCACTGTGGTCTTTCTTTCCCTCCTTCTTTCTCTCTTAGCTCCCACTTATGAGTGAGTCATGTGATATTTATCCATCTGTGCTTTGCTTATTTCACTCAACTTAAGTTTCTCCAGGTTCATCCATGTCATAGCAAATGGGAGAATTTCATTATTTTTTATGGCCCTGTAGTATTCCATGGTATACATATACCACATTTTTCTTACCCAATTGTCCATCGATGGACATTTATGTTGGTTCCGTATCTTGGCTATTGTAAACAGAGCTGCAATGAATATGGGAGTGCAGGTCTCCCTTCAACATGATGATTTCCATTCCTTTGGTTATATACCCAGAAGTGGGATTGCTGAATCATATGGAAGATCAATCTATTTGAGAAAACTCCATACTGTTTTCCATAGTGGCTGTACTAATTTACAGTCCCACCAACAGTGTAGCAGTGCTCCCTTCTCTCCACACCCTCACCAGCATTTGTTATTCTCCGCCATTTTGATTATAGCCAGTTTAACTGGGGTGAGGTGATATCTCAATGTCATTTTAATTTGCATTTCCTTGATGGCTAGTGATGTTGAGCATTTTTAAGACCCTGAATAGCCAAAGCAATCCTGAGGAAAAAAAAAAAAAAGCTGGAATCATAACACTACCTTTTGTCAAATTATACTACAAAGCTATAGTAACCAAAACAGCACAGTACTGGCATAAAAATAAACACTTCGATCAGTGGAGCATAACAGAGAACACAGAACTCACCCCTCAGGCTCACAGCCATCTGATATTTGACAAAGGCAACAAAAACCTATATTGGGGAAAAGACTGCCTCTTCAATAAGTGGTGCTGGGAAAATTGGGTATCCATATGCAGAAGAATGAAACTAGACATACATCTCTCACCATTTACTAAAATCAACTCAAAATGGATTAAAGACTTAAGTATAAGACCTGAAACTGTAAATTTGCTAAGGAAAAATATAGGGGAAACACTTCAGGAACTATGTCTGGGCACTCATTTTATGAACATGAGCCTGAAAGCCCAGGCAACAAAAGAAAAAATAAACAAATGGGACTATATCAAACTAAAAAGCTTCTGCACAGCAAAGGAAAAAATCAACAGAGTGAAATGACAACCTACAGAGTGGTAGAAAAGTTTTACTGACTATGTATCCAACACGGGATTAATATCCATAATATACAAGGAACTCCAGGAATTACACAGTAAAAAAACCAAATAACCCAATTAAAAAATGGGCAAAGGAGCTGAATAGACATTTTTCAAAAGAAGACATACATATGCACATATTTTTAAAAGCTAGAGCATTTATGTTTGAGGATGTGGCTAATAATCCTAAAGGCCTTTTAAAAAGCAACCACAAGAATCTTTAGGTATGATGATAGTGTTAATGCTTGATAGATAATGGCAAAATCTTAGGATACAAAAGTATTACATATACATTTTAGGCTGATATATTTATGTTAAGCCTAAAATACTAAAGTAAGCTTTTAGCCTAATTTTGGTTTTGTGGTAGATAAAATTCTAAGAATGATTCCCAACAACCCTTCCTCTTGAGTGTGGGTGGAACTTGTGAATATGAAGAGATAACATTCCCATGACATGCTATGTTAAGAGGCACAGTTGCCCTTAAAATAAGGAAATTATCTAGGTGGGCCTAGATAATCATGAGCCCTTTAGGAGACAGAGATTTCCTCAGTTGGTAGTAGTAAAGAAAGGCAGAAAAAAGGTAAGAGATTTAAACCACGAGACAGACACAATGAAATACTGCTGGTTTAAAGACATAGGGACACATGTGAGAAGAAATGTGGGCAATAAATTAAAACTACATGAAAAATCAAAACAAGCATTTTATTACTTGCTTGTAAAATCAATTGGTTATTTTTAAAGCTCCCAGCTAAATTTAGTCAGTAACAATGAGTAAAAGTAAATATTAATCTTAGAATTTTAGGGAGCATAAAATGCAAGTAAAAGTGGCTCCTCTTGTTTTTCCCCTTTAATTCCCAGTGTTCTTGGCCTCTTTATGATGTCACCTTTCAGCATCGCTAATTTGAACTTTCAGTACTTAAGTCCTGGCAAGTCGTAGGTGGGGGAAATGTCTGTACCAAGATTGTAAGTCAAATTTGTCCAATTTTATGTTTGAAAATAACTGAAATACTCTAGTTAGTTTTCCATTTATTCTCTTCTGTGTGTAAAGGTGTTTATTATATATTTATTATGCCGTTGATAAGCAAGAGAAAATGTGTTTAAGCAGAGACATACATACTCAAGCAATATCATAGGTTGTTTTGATCCAAGACTTAGCTAGTTTATACACTTCAGCAAGTTGTATACATGGCTTCAGATAAGTCTTTTCTATTGTGAGTCTACTTCATTTCTTATCATATTTTATTGTGGGGCCTATGAAATAAAATAACACATGGTTCCCAGTCAAGGGACCATCACCTCTCTAGGAGTCATTTGGGGATTTCTGGGAACATTTTTGTGAATGTCACAGTGACTGAGGAGTGGTACTGAGCTTCAGAGGGCATAAGTCGGTGGTGTTCAAACTTTGATAATATTCTTTGTAGAATATCAACCAAATGCTAATTGCATCCCCCTTGAAAAACACTGAGTATTGTGAAAGTAGATTATCCAGACATGAGAAGTAAGTTTGATGACAGTAGTTTCGTTCTGCTTAATTTAATTTGTGCTAAAGTAAGGTAGGAAAATAACACCTTTCAATTATGTAAATCTTTTTTTATGGAAAGCATGGAACAAAGGTAAAGAGTGGAATTTTGAAATATAAAGAAAAGTGTGGAGGAGTTTGGTTTTAACAGTACTGTTAAAGATGAAACATAAATACTGAAAATAAAATGGGAATTCCATAGGCATTGGTGCTTATGTTATTATAACACAATCATTACTTTAAAGGGCATTCTCTGGTAAAGGTTTGAAAATATTTCTCATGATTACTTTATTAGCTGAGTGACTTGATGACTATTACACAGTAAACTGTCTTCTGGAATCTAACATGCCAGAATGACACTATATCTTAATTATTTTAAAGTGTTTAAGCAGCATAAAATATTAATGACATTATTGTTATCATGAGTATTACATGGCTTTGGGAGAACTTTACCAGAATGGATAAAAATCTATTTTGGCCTTATCAGTATTTATTTATGGTGTTATTCTCGTGTAATCCCAAATGCTCTTGTTATTGTAGAAGGAAAGCATGGTAGAATTGATAATCAAATTTCCTCACTGTTGGCAATTTATCATGTTAACAATGAAGCACACACAAAAATCCTTAATAACGAATTAGCATATTTTCTTGGGTTCAAGCGGCAATTCCCAATTCACTTAGAAAATTTGAGATTCAGAAAATAATTTTCTCCTTATTTGTCTTAATTCTAGGAATGACAGGGCCTTTAGTTTTAGACCTAACATCGCTACAAACTTGTAGCTGATAAGAAAAATTATCCTCTTGAGCTTGGTTTTCCACCTCCCCACTACTTCCTCTTTAATACCTTTTCTCCCTCCAAACCTCAACTACCCCACTTAATAGTTTCACCTCTTTTTGCCTTGACTTCCAATTCAGGTTGTGTCAAGTCAACTCAGCCCTTTCATTTCTTTTTTTTTTTTTGTCCTTTTTGTGACCGGTAAGGGGATCGCAATCCTTGGCTTGGTGTCGCCTGCACGGCGCTCAGCCAGTGAGCGCACTGGCCATCCCTATATAGGATCTGAACCCGCTGCGGGAGCGCGCTCCCAAGCGCTGCACTCTCCCGAGTGCGCCACGGGGCCGGCCCAGCCCTTTCATTTCTAATGTTGAATAAGATCAAGATTTCTGAAGGAAGTGGGAAAGGTTCTCACAAGGATATAGCATCAGAGTCTCTCGAAATTAGAACATTTAAACTTCAAATGTTAGCTTTCTGGTCTCATATCTACTGTATATTTTATATATTTATCTCCTAGAGCTACATTAATATTGTCCTCCTTTACTATCCTGGCCTGAGGATTCAATCTTGGCAGTACTACCATTTTAGGCTGAATAAATCTTTGTTGAAATGGAAGGTTGGGAGAGGCAGAATAGCAAAATATTTTTCATTGTAAGATGTTTAGCAGCATTCTTTGTCTCTCTCTACCTACTAGATGCCAGTGTCATCACACACACACGCACGCACACACACACACGTTATAACCAAAATGTTTTCAGACATTGCAAAATGTCCTCTGGGTGAGGGTTTCAATATAAACCCATGCTGAGTAACACTGCTCCAGAAAATGTTAGAGAACAATCGAAAATTTTATTACACATAGAGCCATCCCTCAGCAAGACAGTAACCATGGAGCAGTTAACCTTATCTTTACACAGAGACCCTTCTAAGAAATATGAATGATTCAGGCCATAGTCAATCCCTGGAAAACTTTCTGCCAAATTCTGTATGGCCTTATTTTCCTGCAGCTGATGTAGAATCCAAGTATCTAAAACCTGCTGGCAGGATATCTGGGGATATCCACACAAACAGGAGGTCTGTTGACAATTCACGTGAAACTGGGAGAGATATCACATTGTTTAAATCCCTTGACCTTGAAATGATTACATATTTTTAAAAACACATCCAAGCAGAGATACAGTTAAAGGAAAGGGTAAAGGCAAGTATATTTTGTATTTAAGTTGAAATTATTTTGAACTGAAAGAAAAAAAGAAAGAAATACAAAGTCAGTTAAATGCTTACCCCTTTAAAAAAACGAAAACTTTTTTATGGTGTTAATATTAGAAATAATTATTTTTTCCTCAAAAATAAAGTTCCTCATTTTTCCTACATTAAGATTTCAACTTTTTATTTAGGAAAACCGAAATGTAGTTGCTCTTTCTAAGTCGCAAATACATTACATTACACATCGCTAACAAAGGGACACCTATTTTACTTAAAAAAAAAAACCTCACAGTTACTGAGAATGAATTGGAAATGATTGGATGAATAGGTCTGAATTAAAAACAGATTTCTAGCTTCTATATTCCTTTTCGTTTTGGTTAATATGAAGTATTAATTGTTGTGTTTCTTTATATATGTTTAGAGACCTTAATTCAAGCATTAGTCATGTTGAGGAAAAACAAAACCTTTTTGACTAATTGTCATTTTTTTTTTTTTTTCCTAACAGTAAGTCATTAAATTAGATCTTAGTCTTGGGATGCTTAATTTAAAATGATGGAAATACACTTATATTTACATGACAAAATTGTTTCACAATAAAATAAAAATGGTAAAATAATAAGTAAATTAACAGTCTGGTTTTTTAGGGAAGTTTGTTGGGGTTTTTTTTATGAGATGACAGAAATTGAATCCAAAGGCATCCTGACCTAGAGAATTTCTTCACTGCCCCAGTGAGGCAAGGGGAGAGATAATCTCACCAGAAGAACCAGACTTGGGAGAAAGAGTGAGAAAATGCTATTTAGCCCCCCCAAATTAAACTAACTTAACTGTTTATAAGATATGGAAATTTACAAAGTGAGTGGGAACTAAAATATTTTGTTAATTGCGATTTTATGGTCCTATAAACTCTTAGTAAAAAATGAATGCAAAAGATGAACATCTATTGAATTGTTACTAACTCTAACCTAATCAACCCTAAGAAACATACAGAAATTTTTTACTATACCAGAAAATTACATTGTACCAGACTTCAGTCATTCCACCCTGTCTTTCCCTAACAAATGGCTGTTCAGTTACCATAGACAGTTTTGTTTATTCTTGAAATGCACACAGCAAAACTCTACAGTAGGTTCTCTTGTATTTCTGGCCTTTTTCTTTCAGTGTAGTATTTTTGGTTTTGTTTATCTTGCCATGTTGTATATATCAGTACTTCATTCCTTTAAATTGCTGAGTAGTATTTTATCCCACGAATATATCACACTTAGTTTATCCATTCTCTTGTTGATGGATACTTGGGTTTTTTTTAGTTTGGGGGTTATTATGAATAAAACTGCTCTAAGCATTTTATCTAAGTCTTTTTGTGGGCTTCTCTTTTTGTTTGTTTTTTCCTCTTTTTCTTTATTTCCCTGAGGAAAATAGTTAGTTTTCTTATACAGGTCTTATAAATATTTTAATAACCTTATTTTTATATAATTTGTCTTTCTAAACTTATTTTATTTGATACATTTTAATTGTACATACGTATGGGGTACAAAATGATGTTTTCATACATATGTATGTTGCATAATAACCAGGTCAGGGTAGTTAGTGCATCCAACGCATCATGCATTTATCATTTCTTTGTGACAAGAACATTCAAAAGACTCTCCTCTAGCTATTGTGTAATATACAAAGCTTAACTGTTAACCATAATAACTCTACTGTGTAACAGAACAATGGAATTTATTCCTCCTATATAATTTTAATTTTGTGCCCACTAGGCCAGCCTCTCTGTTTTTCCTTTCCCTCTCCCCTCCCCACTCTCTAGTAACCACTGTTCTATTTTTCCTCTATAATATTAATCTTTTGTTATTGTTTTTTAGATTCCACATATAAATGGAATCATGTGCCATTTGTTTTTCTGTGATTAGCTTACTTCACTAACATAATGTCTTCTAGGTCCATCCATGTTGCTGCAAATGACAGGATTTCATTCTTTTTGTGGCTTAATAGTATATGTACTTTTTTATCCATTTATCCATTGTTGGACAATTAGGTTGATTCCATATTTTGGCTATTGTAAATAACACTGCAATAAAAATGGGAGCGCAGATATCTCTTCAACATATTGATTTCATTTCCTTCAGGCATATACCCAGTAGTAGAATTGCTGGATAATGTAATAGTTCTATTTTTAATTTTTTGAGGAACATCCATACTGTTTTCCACAATGGCTGCACTAGTTTACATTCTGTTCCCTTTTCGTCACAGCCTAGTTGACTCTTATTTTCTTTAGTCTTTTTGACAGTAGCTATTCTAACTGGAGACAGGTGGTATCTCATTGTTGTTTTGTTTTGTATTTCTTTGATGATTAGTGATGTTGAGCATTTTTTCACGTACCTGCTGGCCACTTGGTAAGTCTTCTTTAGAGAAATGTTGGTTAAGATCATTTGCAAATTTCTGGTTGGGTTATTTTTGTTGTTGTTGCTAAGTTCCTTATATATTCTTGATATTAATTTCTGTCAGACATATAATTTATAAATATTTTCTCCAGGTTTGTAGGTTTTCTCTTCATTCTGTTAACAGTTACCTTTGATGTGCAAAACTTTTTAGTTTGATGTAATTCCACTTGTCTATTTTTGCTTTAATTGCTTGTGCTTTTAAAGTCTGATTTAAAAAAAAATCTTTGCCCAGCTGCATGCTGTGAATGATTTTTCCTATGTTTTCTTCTAGTAGTTTCATAGTTTCATGTTTTACATTTAAATCTCTAATCCATTTTGAGTTGACTTTTGCATATAGTGAGAGGTAGGGATCTAGTCTCATTCTTCTGCATGTAAATATTCAGTTTTCCAGCATAATTTATTGAAGAGAGCATCTCTTTTCCCAATATTTATTCTTGGCACCTTTGTCAAAGATCAGTTGGCTGTAGGTGTGTGAATTTACCTCTGGGCTCTGTATTCTGTTATACGTGTCTATGTGTATGTTTTTATGAAAGTACTAGGCAGCTTGGTTTAATATAGCTTTATGGTATAATTTGAAGTCAGGTAGTGTGATGCTTCCAGCTTTGTTTATTTTTCTCAGGATTTCTTTAGCTTTTTGGTTTTGTTGTTGTTGTTGTTGTCATAGTTGTCATTGTTCCATAAGAATTCTAGGATTGTTTTTTCCATTTCTGTGAAGAATGTCCTTGGTGTTTTGATAGGGATTTTATTAAACCTATAGATGGCTTTGGGTAGAATGGCCTCTTTAACAATACTAATTCTTTCAAGCCATGAACAGAAGATATTTTCCATTTATTTGTGTCCTCTTCAATTTCTTTCTTCAAAGTTTTACAGTTTTCAATATAGAAGTCTTTTAGTAACTCTTTGGTTACAGTTATTCCTATGTATCTTATTTTTTGTAGTTATTGTAAAAGGAAGTTTTTAAAATTTCTTTTTCAGATAGTTCACTATTAGCATATAGAAACAGTTTTGACTTTCATATGTTGATTTTGTATCCTGCAACTATACTTTTTTTTTTTTTTTTTTAGTTCTAACAGCTTTTTGGTGGAGACTTTAGGGTTTACTACATATAAGAATATGTCATCTGCAAATAGGGACAGATTCTTCTTTTCAATTTAGATGATTTTTATTTCTCTTGTCTAATTGCTCTGACTAGGACTTCTAGCAGGATATTGAATAGAAGTTATGAAATTGGGCATTCTTGTTTTGTTCCTGTTCTAAGAAGAAAAGCTTTTAACTTTTCCCCATTCAGTATGATATTAACTGTGGGTTTGTCATTTATGGACTTTATCATGTTGAGGTACAAAACTTTATACCTTGTTTGTTAAGAATGTTTATTATGAAGGAATGTTGAAGTTTGTCAAGTGCTTTCTCTGTGTCATTTGAAATGATCCTATGGTTTTTGTCTTACTTACTGTAAGTGTGGTGCATAAAGTTTATTTATTTGAATACGTTAAGCTCTCCTTGCATCCCTGGGATAAATTCCAGTTTATCATAGTGAATGAACTTATTAATGTGCTGTCGGATTTGGTTTGATAGTATCTTGTTGAGAATTTTTGCATCTATGTTCATTGGGGATATTGGACTATAAATTCACTTTGTTTGTGTCCATGCCATGTTTTGGAATCACAGTAATGCTAGTTTCATCAAATGAGCTGGGAAGTATTTACTCCTTCTCAGTGTTCTGGAATAATCTGAAGAGAATTGGTATTAGTTCCTCTTTAAAAGTTTGGTAGAACTCAGCAATGAAGCTATAAAGTCCTGGGATTTTTCTAACGGAAGACTGTGTATTTCTAATTCAATTTTCTCACTCATTATTGGTCTGTTCAGCTTTTCTAATTCAGCATAATTTAATTTTTGCAGATTGTTTATGTCCAGGATTGGATTCATTTCTTCTTTGTTATCAAATTCATAGGTGTATACAAAGAATACAATTCTTTGTATTTCTGTGGTAGCAGCTGTAATGTCTCTTTTATCATTCCTAATTTTGTTTATTAGAGTCATCTCTCTTTTTCTATTGAGTAGTCTAGTCAAAGGTTTGTCAACTTTGATTATCTTTTTAAAATAAAACCTTTTTGTTTTGCCAATCTTTTCAATTGTTTTTAGTTTCTGTTTCACTTATTTCTGTTCTGAGTTATTTATCTTATTCTGCCAATTTTAGATTTTTTTTTGCTCTTTCTAGTTCCTTGAGATGCACTGTTTGGTTGGGTTTTTAAATTTATTTTTCTATCTTAACCATTTTTTAAAAATTTTAACTTCTCAATATATATTGTAGCTGATTTTTTTGTGTCCATTTACTCGTTCCTCTTTCCCATCTCCCTGTCTCCCCTCCCCACCCACTACATCATATCTGTTCACTTGTCTTAACAAGTTCAAGGAATTGTGATTGTTGTGTCTTCTTCACCCCCTGCCCTGCACATCTTATTTGTTTGTATATTTATTTATTTTTAGCTCTCACAAATAAGTGAGAGCATGTGGTATTTCTCTTTCTGTGCCTGACTTGTTTCACTTGATATAATTTTCTCTAAGTCCATCCATGTTGTTGCAAATGGTAGTATTTCATTCTAGTTGCCCCCTGAGGTGATCTTCCTACTTTGGTTGGTTATTATAAATCTTTCCTCTTTTTCGATGTAGGCATTTATTCCTATAAACTTTCCTCTTAGAATTGCTTTTGCCATGTCCCATAGGTTTTTGGCATGAGGTGTTTTTACTTTCTTTTGTCAAATCAAAGAATTTGTTAACTTCCCTTTTAATTTTCTCATGGAATCTTTGGCTGTTTAGGAGCATGTTGTTTAATTTCTATATATTTGTAAAGTTTCCAATGTTTTTCTTGTTGTCAGTTTCTAGTTTTATACCATTGTGTTCAGAAAGGATATTTGATATGATCTCTGTCTTTTTAACTTTGGGCTAGAATTGTTTTGTGTCTTAACATAACTTTGTGAATGTTTCTATGTGCAGTTGAGAATGATGTTTATTCTGTAACTATTGGATAGAATGCTCTGTATATGTCTATAAGGTACATTTCATCTATGGTGCAGTTTAAGTCAAATGTTTGTTTATTTTCTGTCTAGATGATTTGTCCATTGTTGAAAGTAGGGTACTGAATATTCTATTATTGAATTGAAGTCTATCTTTTCCCTTAAGTCTAATAATATTTGCTCTATATATCTGAATGCTCCTCTATTGGGTGTATATATATTTACAATTGTTATATTGTCTTGTTGAATTGATACATTTATCATTATATAACTACATTCTTTGCCTTTTTTTACAGTTTTTGATTTAAAGTCTATTTTATCTTACATAAGGATGGCTACTACCACTCATTTTGGTTTACATTTTGCATAAAGTATCTTTTTTTAGCCCTTCAATTTCAGTTTGTTTGTCTTTAATATATAGGTGAAAATAAATCTACTAATAAAGTTCATCCTGGCCTGGGGCCAGTAGAAACTGACTTCCTCCCTCTCTGAGGACCCATCGTCATTCTACCATGTTCATATGGGCACCTACAGGAGCATGACTCCAGCTGCCTGCGGCCTACGCTGTACAGAGTAACCTACGCCATACAGAGTAACCAAGATACCAGCATCTGAATCTAAGGGGCAATCCCCCCACCCAAGAGAACAGGCAGACCTAGGAAAGCTGTCAATCAGCTGCAAGTCAACCACATTTGCATGTACCCACCTTGCACAACCTGCTGGCCTGCTGAGCCCACAAGTGCCCAGGCTTGCCTGACAGCTAGTCCAGAGGTAGCTCTGCCTCACCCCAGCAGACCTTCAAAAAGTTGCTGGACTCTGCTGCACTCTTGCAGGCTTTCTCCTGGCTTAACAGCTTACCTAGCAGCCCTGCAAAGAGCTGCCAGGCCCTGTTGCACGAGTGCAACAGTGAATCAGGCACTGCCTCTTCTTTCGTCCAGCAGGCCTCCACAGAGGTTCTCTGCCCTGTTGCACTGATGCATGCCTACTCCAGGTGTAATGGCTTACACAGCAGTGGCTGGACCTCCCACAGCAGGATGCCAGAGAGCTGCTGTTCTTCTTGCATTCATGCATGCCCGCTCCCTGTTTGACAGCAGATCAAGTGGTGGCTTCACTTTCTTTAGTATATTAGCAGTGTTTTTGTTGTATATGGCCTTTATTGTGTTTAGGTACATTTTTTCCATACCTAATTTGCTGAGTGTGTTTATCATGAAGGGATGTTGAGTTTTATCAAATGCTTTTTCTGTATCTGTTGAAATGATCATATGGTGCTATGGTTTCAATATTTGTATGTCTAAATCTTACGTTGGAACTTAATCCAACTATGATATTTGAAAGGTAGAGCCTTTAAGTGGTCATAAAATCATGAGGACTGTGGTTTAATGGATTATTGGGGAATAAACTAGTGACTTTACAAGGAGAGGAAGTGAGCACCTAAAAACATTCTTACCATTCTTGCCATGTGGTAATCTTTATCGCTGGGGTACACTGCACTGTTCCCACCAAGAAGGCTTTCACCAGATATGTCCCCTGTACCATGGACTTCCCAACACCCAACACAGTAAGAAATAATTTTTTAATATACATTATCCAGATTCAGGTATTCTGTTATCAGCAACAGAAAACTGACTGATACATATGTTTTTCTTCCTTTATTTTGTTGATGTGATGTATCACATTTATTTATTCTTGTATGTTGAACCATTCTATCATCCCTTGGATGAATCCCACTTAATCACAGTGAATATCTTTTTCATGTGTTGTTGAATTCAGATCCTTAGTATTTTGTTGAGGATTTTCATATCTATTTTCTCTTCAATTTTTTGGAAGATTTTGAGAATAATTGGTATTAATTCTTTAAGTGTTTTATAGAATTCAGCAGTGTTGCCTTCAGTTCCTGGGCCTTTCTTTGATGGAAGGCTTTTTATTACTGCTTCTATCTTATTACTCATTATTGGTCTGTTTAGGTGCTGTGAATTGAATGTCCCCACAAAACTCAATGAAGCTTGATCCCTATTGCAACATTACTAAGAGGGTGGGATATCTGACTATGGTTTCTGAAAGGAGGGTCCTTGAAAAGGTGATTGGATCATGAGGATCATGCTCTCATGAATGGATTAATTAGTAGGCTAGTGGATTGTCACAGGAGTACACTGATGGCTTTATAAAGACAGAAAGTGAACACATTAGAGAGCTCTTGCTATTCTTACCATATGATTGTCTGCATTGCTACAGAACCCTGTAGAGAGTTCCCACCCATACAAAGGTCCTCATCAAATGTGCCCCTTGAACCATGGACTTCCCAGCCTACAAACCTGTAAGGAATAGTGTTTCTTTGTAAATTATCCAGTTTCAGGTATTCTGTTACAAGTGACAGGAAACAGACTAATACATTAGATTTTCTAATTCTTCATGATTCAATCATACTAAGTTGTATGTGTCAAGGAATAATCCATTTCATCTAGGTTTTCCAGTTTCTTGGCATATACCTTTTCAAAATAGTCTCTTATGATTCTTTGCATATATTTTTATATCAGTTGTAATGTCCCCTCTTTATTTCTCATTTTATTTTTTGAGTCTTTTCTCCTTTTGTCTTAGTCAAGCTAAAGGTTCATTGATTTTCCTTATCTTTTCAAAAACAAACTTTTGTTTTATTATCTTTTGTATTATTTTTAATCTTTAATTTATTTATTTCTTCTCTGAGCTTTGTTGTTTCTCTGTTTTCTTTATTTTTCCAGTTCCTTGGGGTATAACATTAGGTTACTCAAAGTCTTTCTACTTTTCTGATGTAGGCATTAATCACTGTAAACTTCCATCTTAAAATTGCTTTTGCTATATTTCATAGGTTCTGGCTTGTTGTGTTTCCATTTTCATGTCTCAGAAATTTTATAATTTCATTTTAAATTTCTTTTTGGACCCACTTATTGTTTAGGATCATGTTGTTTAATTCTCATGTAGTTGTAGAGTTTCCAATCTTCCTTCTGTTATTGATTTCTAATTTTGTTCTGTTGTGGTCAGAAAAGATAATTGATATAATTTTATTTTTTAAAATCTGTTCAGACTTGTTTTGTTACCTAATATGTAGTTTATTCTAGAGAATGTTCCATGTGCTGCTGAGAAAAATGTGTATTCTTTAGCTGTTGGATGGAATATTTCATAAATATCTTTTAGTCACACTTGGCCTAGAGTGGAGATTAATGTTGGTGTTTCTTGGTTGATATTCTATCTGAATGATCTGTCAATTACTGAAAGTAGGGTGTTGAAGTCTCCAGCTACTATTGCATTGCAGTTTATCTCTCTTATTAGGTCTAATAATATTTGCTTTATATATCCAGTGTTCCTGCATTGGGTATATAAATATATTTTTAGTATTATGTTTTCTTGTTAAATAGATACTTCTATCATTATTTAATGACCTTATTTTTTTATTTGTTTGTTTTTTACTATTCTTGACTTGAAATCTACTTTTTCTGATATAAGCATAGCTATCCTTGCTTTCTTTGTGTTTCCATTTGCATGGCATATCTGTCTTCATTCCTTCCATTTATATGTGTGTTTATAAGTGAAGTTGAAGGGAGTTTCTTTTAGGCACCATATTGTTGGGTCCTGTTTTATAATCCATTCAGCCACTCTATGTCTTTTAATTGTGTAATTAAGTTATATTTATAGTTATTATTAGATAAGGACTCTTTACTACCTTTTTGTTAATTTCTTTCTGGTTGTTTTGTAGATCCTTTTTTTCTCTCGTACTGCCTTCCTGTGTGATTAAGTAACTTTCTCTAATAGCATATTCTGATTGCACACTATTTATATTTAGTATATCTATTATAGGTTTTTGTTTTATTGTTAACATGAGGCTCACATAAACATTGTAATTATAACATTATTTTAAACTCATAATAATAAAACTTTGGTAAGAAAAGAGAAGACATCAGACTCTACTTTTTGACATAATTCCTTTCCACTTTTTGACAACTTATGGTTTCAAGTTACATCTTTTTGGATTGCCTATCTCTTATACAATTGTATTTTTATCTTTAATAGATTCGTCTTTTAGTCTGTACACTAAAGATATAAATGGCTTACTCATCACACATAGTATTCCAAATCTGTATTACAGTATTCTGAATTTGTGCACTTTGTTATTGAGTTATATGCCTTCAGATATTTTCTTGATCCACTTTCATATCCTCTTTCAGACTGAAAAATTCCTAATGAAGGTGTAGTGTTGATAAATTTCCTCAGCTTTTGTTTGACTAGGAAAGTTTTTATCCATCCTTCATATTTGAAGGTTAGTTTTACTGTATACAGTATTCTTGATTAATAGCCTTATTCCTTCAAAACTTTGAATATATTATCCCACTCTCTCCTGGCCTGTAGAGTTCTGCTGAGAAACCTGCAAAGTTAAATTGAGGCTCCAATGAATGTTATGTTTCTTTACCTTACTGCTTTCAGTTTATTTATTTATTTATTTTTATTTATTTATATTCGGATAATTTGATTATGCTACGCCTTGGGGAATTCCTTTTTGGATTAAATTTGATTGGTAACTTTCAAGCTTCCTATATCTGAATGTTGTTGTCTTTCTCCATACTTGAGAAATTTTCAGCCATTATTTCCCTTAATATGCTTTCTATGATTTTTTCTCCCTTATTTCCTTATGGTACTCCTATTATGGATAGGTTATTTTACTGGATGCTGTCCCAAAATTCCCTTAGGCCAACTTAATTCTTAATTTTTTCTTTTCCTTTTCTTTTTTTTTTTCTCATTTTGTTTCTCTGATTGTATAATTTCGTATGTTCTGTTGTCAAGTTCACTGGTTCTTCCCTTTTTTTTAATCAAGTCTGATATTGAAGTTTTCTATTGAGTTTTTCTATTTAGATAGTGTATTTTTTGTTTCCAGAATTTCTACTTGATTTCAAATTGATTTTATTTCTTTGGTTTCTTACTCAGTTCTTGGATTACATTTCAAATATAATTTAATTTTCTATTAGTGTTTTTTAGTGGCTCCCTAAATTTATGTAAGAGGGTTATTCTGAATTCTCTGTCATACATTTATAAATTTGCCATTCTTCTGGCTCCATTTCTAGAGACTTTTTTTAAAAATCAATCATCATTTTATTTTATTGTATTTTATTTTTTATTGGTTATGAATATTCATGAGACACATAGCTAATTTTCACCCTTCGTGCCCATGACGTGAGGGCCAGATTCATACTGGCAGTATATCCATTACCACAAATTGCATTTGTAGCCCATGTCCCCCACCCAATTATCCCCAACCTCCTTTTGATACAGCTGTTTTTCTTTTCTTTCACAATCTTTATGTCTTTATATTGATGCCGGCACATTTGAGAAGATAGTTACCACCTCCATCTTTCGCAGATGTTCTTTTGTGGTGTTAGACCTGCATTGCTTAATATCAGAACTTTATCTCTGGTCCTCAGTCATTTTGCATTCTGGGAAACATTTATACTGAGAACCACCACTTAGACATTGCACCCAGAACTAACCTGCTGTCCTGACATTGTTTCCTGGTTTGGAGAAGACTTATTGCAAGAATCAGAACTAGAACACTGGGCCTGAAATCCGTCTCTGCCTCTCCATTGTTTCCCAGTCTGAAAAAGGCTTATTGAATGGATCAGAATTTAATTGTTGGCCTTTTAGTCACTGCTGGGTCAATGGAAGACTCCACAGGAGCAACTGGGCTGTGTAAAAAATCTGGCCCACAACTGAGTTTTTCTACATATTGTGTCCAGTATAGGTCTATGATGCCAACCAGTTTTCTCCTTATGGCACTTTGCTGATTCAAATGCAGATCAGCTCCTAAAATTGCACCTCAATGTATCCCTAGTGGATTAGACTGTCCAGCACTCCAAATATTTCCTGTGGGTCAGGCCCTGGATGTATCTTCTGTGAAGGCTCCCAGATCAGTGAGCAAATCAAGCATCCACCTTTGACTTACTCCTCTCACCTTTGGGACTGCAGGTCTAGTGACATTCTCTGTGAACATACCAGCCTAGAAAAGAGGATAGAGTGGGTCCAAAGTGATTCTTTTTTCCTACCATTCAATGTCCTTCCCACTTGTGCAAGAGCTGAGGAACTTTGTAAACAGCATTACACCAGCATGGAGGATAGGAAGGAGCACTCTGAAAGGACTTTGTTTTCCCCCAGAAGTTGTAGCCGTTTTCTCCTCAGCAGGCTCTGGGAAGCTTCTCTGTGAGCTACACAATACTGGCTTGGGGAAGTGGATGGACCTCCTGTCCATCACAGCTTTTCTCACTTTCAGTCTCAGTGGGCATCTCCACTTTTTCTCTCTAGTTATAGTGAATTCACCACGACAATTTTGTGCTTTAATCATTGCTAGTTGTGTTCTTATTGGTGGGAGTGATGCTGGGGATCTTGTACTCTGCAATCTTGGTAATGCAACTCTTCAAATGTGCAAAGTTTTGGGCTGGAAACTTCATTCTTTAATCAAAAAATTTAGATACTACTTTTTAAGTACTTGTTTTTAATTTTTACATTTATAAGAAAAATAAATAAGTGAAACACTGTATTAGTCCATTTTTGTGTTGCTATAGCAGAATACCTAAGACTGGATAATTTATAAAGAACGGAGGTTTATTAGGCTCACGATTCTGGGACAGCTGCATCTGGCAAGGGTCTCAGGCTGCTTCTACTCATGGCAGAACGTGGCAGGCAGCCAGTGGGTACAAGCACATCACATGGTGAGAAGAAGCAAGGAGAAAGGGCGGAGGTGCTAGGGTCATTTAAACAACTAGCTTTCATGGGAACTGATAGAGAGAAAACTCACCACTACCTCCACTCCCCAGGGAGAACATTAATCCATTCATGAGGGATCTGCCCCTATGACTCAAACAGCTCCCAACACTGCTACATTGGGGATCAGATTTCCATATGAGTTCTGGGAGGGCAATACCTCCAAACTCCATCCAACACTATGTGAGTGTTTATGTGGTTGTGCGGGTGTATGTGTAAGCCTCAAACTCACCCATGATCAAAAATGGCTCTATTTCCATAAAATAATGGAACAATATAGAATATCTCTAACAGATCTTAATATTGGTCTCAATTACAAATAAATAAAAATTAGATGATAAAATTGCCCTTCATGGGAACGAACATATTCATATAGTAATAAAACAAAAGGGAGCTTAAAGATGAAAAATAATTTGTAACACATTTTTATTTTTTCAGATTTCCATAGAGAACAAAAACAATAAAATTCCATACAATACTAATAGTATGCACTGGAACACACACACACACACACACACACACACACACACACACACACACACACACACACATATTATTTAATGACTTAGATTTGCTTCAGTTCTAAGAATATTTTGAAAATCCACTTTTACTTAAATATAGTGTTCGCAAAGTGATACTTTGGCTCAAATTTAATTGCAAAAGAATTTGGAGCATGAGGTAGAGAAAAATAACTGAAACATGGCTTTGTGACTTTAAAAAAAGTATATATTTCAGATACAGCAAGTTGATGAGTTGAATCTATTTACACACACACATATTGTCAACAATGGTTCTACTGTACCATATATTAAATATATAGCTCCACCATGGTTTAGTTCTGCTGGAGTCTGACCACATTTGTTCACCTTTAATATCCTGGGGATAAAGTAATCTTACATGATAATGGAAATCTTAGGATACAAAATATTTCTCTAGTTGTTGATGGCAAGTGCTTATGTATATTAGTGATCATTAAATAGAGTGATTTTGCATTAATTAATTAAAACCTTTTTTTTTATTTTAATAGCCAAAAAATAAATTTTGGGACATATGATAATTACATTCCAGGTAAGAAAGAGTTTAATATTTATTGTAAAACATGCATGATTATATGCAGAAGCAAGTGATGAAGCAAAAACTACCATGAAATAAAAGTAATAATCAACATTTTTTTCTTAAGAAATCTTCTCATGAGCTCAGTAAACACTTTCTAAATGTGCTTTGTTTTGTTTTAAGTTTAAAGTGATTAAGCAAATATGTTCAGCAGCATAATGTTGGATATGTTTACATGTTAGAAATCATATAACGAGATAATCTTGCAGTTTAAAGAAAAGCAATGTAAAAATTGGATAAAAAACAACACCTATGTCAGAAATCTCTTCTACTACATTCCTGATAGATTGTTTTGGCCTATAATTGGAAAAAATATTTTATTACCAGACAAGGCAAATTTATCTGATGTTAAAAGACTTACAAGATAGCGTGGTTTCCCCTCATACATTGAACTTAAGTATGTTTTTTATTTGTATATTTTTTCTATTGATTCTGATATCGTTTTCGTAGAGTCACAGAATCAGTCTATTTTCTCTTACACACAGTAACATGAAAATATTTACATACAGTGATATCTTTCACTGGTAATTTAAATAAACTTAATCATTTCTATTACAATCTCTAGGTAATTTCACCCTCCTCATTACTCTGTACATTTTTATTTGTCAAGTTTCTTCATTAACTATGGTTGCCTCTTATTCATGTAGCTTGGAAAATGATTACTAACTAAGGGGATCTTAAGCCTTAACCCTTAGATCAAATCATTTATTTACTGAACAGTGCATGTCAGCCAAGCTAAGTACTTTGAAGACTGCAGAAGTAGTTAGCATATGTTCTGTTCTCAATAGAATTATATTTGAACCAGCACAGCATAAAGCAAAAACCTAGGTTGTAAGAGATAAATATATATATATATACACACATATATCTGTATATACATATATAATGTTATATAATATATATTCATACTTATATATAAAAGGAAGCAGTAAAACTCTTTCTTTCCATTTATATTATAGACTGTATTAGCTTCACTCACAATGACTACTTTATATAGTTATCTGAAAAACTGGTCAAAATAGAAAAATCTATTATTTTCTCATATTGATAAAAAATTAAATATTACCAAAGCAATGAAGCCATAATTTGAATTTTTGTTTCCATAAGATGTATCACACTTACTGTTGTTGCTGCTCTGATAAAATTCTAACTATTTACTCCAAAGTGTATGATTTACCTTTTATATTTTAGTTAGTGAATTAAGCAAAAAATCATGGAATCAGCAACACTTTGCCCTGGCATTTCCCAAACCACAGCGGCCAGGAAAAAGAAGGAGATCAAGACCTTCCCAACTAAGAGACAATACACTTCCTGTAAGTATTTAAAAGATTATATATTTATTAGTAATTAGTAGTCATGTGTTAATGACAGTAAGTAATTACAGTTATGAGGTAATTATAATTATTAATAATAAGCAATAACTTATTACTAATAAGCCTGTAAAATCATGTATCATTATACATGTTATAAATCACAGCTGACCAACAAGATTTCTGAGATGATGAACATATTTTATATATTTGCAGTCCAATGTGGTATTGAACACTTGAAATGAGACTAGTACAACTGAGGAATTAAATTTTACATTTAAATTAAACTTAGTTAAAGTAAATTCACATGCAGCTGTTAAATACCACATTAGACAGGACAGTTAAAGATGATTCCAATTCTATTACTTGGAGAAAGTAGATATATTTTATTTGCATTCCATTATATAAAATTGCCCCTCTTAGTTTATATTCACTATTTGTTCAGTTACCCCATTATATTATAGAAAGTGAAACCCCCCTCATTAGAATAATGGAGTTACATTATACATTGATGAAGTTTTAATATTTCCTCAGCTCCTGTAACACAGTCAGGATTCTGAGCATTGGAAGATAAATATATCCCAATGTTTATGGAGTCACCATGGGATCAGAAAGTGTCCAAAGAAAAGCTTTCACAAAATAAATGTATCATCAACTCCTGTTTGTTTTAGGAAGTGTATCCCATTAGTAGTGATCAGTGTTCTTTTTTCTCCTTCTTTTTTATTTGTTACTGAATCTATTTTCCCTTTTTCTTGGTTAACATTTTTATCAAAATTAACTATTTTTGCCACTTAGTTTTGGCAAATATTTGGTTAGGTGTTAAAAATACAATATATCTTTGCTCTCAAATTAACATGCACTGAATGTTACAGATTTTATTATTTCAGTTACCTATCTGATGATACTAAAGTTATATCCTGCTGAAAAAGAAAAGTTTCAGGCTTTTACCATTAATGACAGTATTCTAACTTTCAGAGACCTTGAAAGTGATAATAGAGACTAAAATGTGCCTGAACCGGAAACTACAGTTTGAGCATTCCTAACCCGAAAATCGAAACTCTAACAGGCTCCATACTTACTTCAAAAGTCTTTGAGCAGCAGCATTATGCCACAAATGGAAAATTTTACACCTGGCCTTTTGTGTTTTCAGATAGTTTAATGTATACAAACTTTATTCATACACAAAATTATGTAAAATATTGTAAAATGTTACCCACAGAGTATGTGTACAAGGTGTACATAAAACATAAATAAATTTTGTATTTAGACTTGGGTCCTATCCTCAAGATGTCTCATTGTCTATATGCAAATATTGCAAATTCCAAGAAAGTCTGAAATTTGAAACACTTTTGCTTCTATGAATTTTGGATAAAGGATACTCAACCTGTATTAGATATTAAAGAGTAAATAGTTTCTCAGTTAGTCTAGAAATGGAGGATAGACAAGTTATCCCAATAAATTCTCAAGAACGCACAGTTTAAAAAAAAAAATAAGGCACATAAAACCTCTCTAGATTATGAAGAGAGGTTCTGATAGGGCATGAATTAATAGGGGCTTCTACCAATTTTAACACAAAATCTTGAGAAAGTTATGAAGATCCCCTAAATTGAAAGTAGGTCCCAAGTGAGACATGCTTATTCATTAGTGTAAAAGAAGATAAATTTAAAAAGCAGAACAAAGTATAAAATCTATAATTGATCCACTTATTATCAAAATCTAAAATCTTTTTTATAGTCGAATTTAATATATATTTGGTATCTGTTAGTAAAAACTGTGTAACTCACCACAAGTTTTCATCATTATTATAACCAATATTTCAGAAAATTGATGGTGAAAAATTAAGAGGTCATACCCAGCCATTATGGATGCATCGTTCTTTAATGAGAATTTCTGAGAGACCATCTGTTTATTTAGCTGCCAGGAGGCAGCCCCCAAGACAGCCAACTCTCTCCACCGTAAAGGATTCTAAAGAAGCAGGTTTAAAGAAACCTTTATCTCCAGAAACAGGCAAGAAAGGTAAAGAAGACAAGAAAGTAAAGGACACATCAGATTCAGAAGACGAAGTGAAAAAGGTTAAGAAAGATTCAAAGAAAGAAAAAGATGTAAGTAAAGGAACTAAAGATGAAAAAGACACTGGAAAAACAGATTCAAAAAAAGACAAAAAAGGGTCAAAGACGGGCAAGGATTCAGGTACAGAATCTGAAGATGAAAAATCAGGTTCAAAGAAAGATGATAAAAAGAGTAAAAAAGATACAAAGAAGGGCAAGGATGCACCTGCAGAATCTGAAGATGAAAAACCAGGTCCGAAGAAAGATGACAAAAAAGGTAAAAAAGATACAAAAAAGGGCAAGGATTCACCTACAGAATCTGAAGATGAAAAACCAGGTCTGAAGAAAGATGACAAAAAAGGTAAAAAAGATACAAAAAAGGGCAAGGATTCACCTACCGGATCTGAAGGTGAAAAGCCAGAGTCAAAGAAAGATGACAAAAAGGGTAAAAAAGATACAAAGAAGGGCAAAGACGCAACTGAAGTCTCAGAACATGAAAAAGGAGATGGAAAGAAGGATAAGGACGCAAAGAAAGGTGATGAATCAAAGGACAGCAAGAAAGATGCAAAGAAGAAGGAGAGTAAAAAAGACAAAGCTGAAAAGAAGCCCAGTGGTACGGAAAGTGAACCAAAGGACGATACCAAAAAAGATGCCAAGAAAGATGCCAAGAAAGATGCTAAGAAAGATGCCAAGAAAGATGCCAAGAAAGATACTGACACATCATCTGCTGAATCAAAGAAAGATGACAAAAAGGCTGCAAAGAAGGACGCAAAGAAGGGAAAGTAGTCCTTGGAGATAATAATTCAACTGAGAGAATAATTGAAAAGCATATTTCACAAAACAATTTTAGTAGTCTGAACCTTAATCTAGGAGGAAAGAAAAGGGTTCAAAGAATTAATCAAACAATTTTTTAAAAAAATCAAAACTACAAATGAAAGATTTGGGAAAGATTCATAAAAATATAAGAAAGTTATTATAGAAGAGTTGATAGACGATTCAGTGAAGAACTTGGAGGATACTTATGCTAAATTTGAGGTTATGAAAGATTCAATGAAAGATCCCTAGAAAGCTGTAAAAGAAGAATATTCAGATAAGGTTGTAGAAGATAATGCCACTGAATTTTGGATACAAAAACAAAAGTTCGATGAAGGCTTTAAAAAAAATGAAAGGAGGTAAAGGTTGTATGTATATTCAAAAAAATCTTAAGCTACAATCTATAGATTTAAATAAAGGACTATAGTGTTCATAAAAAGAAGTCTAACAACTTTCAGAAAGTCTGCTTGCAAGTAAATACAAATTAAAGATAGCTTTCCTCAAAAAAAAAAAAAAAAGAAAAATAGAAAAAAAAGAAGAGAAAAGCAGAGAAAAGAAGATATCACTACTTCCTTGTGAACGTACACCACATTCCTGAAGTTTAAACAACCACAGCCATGTTTACGGTTATTAAATCTTCCACTTCCAAGCCAAGAAAAATACACTTGGTAAGTTACTTTTGTTTTATTTGAAGCCAAACTGAACTGAAAGTAATTGAACAAAATTACAATAAGTAGAAGAAATATGTTCAACAAATCTGTTGTAAAGCTTGGTGAATATAGTTAATAATGATATATTTTATTTCTGAAAAATGCTGAGAGTCTATAAGTGTCCTCACCACAAAAAAATTATAACTATGTGAGATATGCATGTTAATTAGCTAGACTTAACCATTCCACACTGTATATATACTTCAAAACGTCATGTTGCACATAATAAATGCATACACTTTTATTTGTCAATTTCAGTAAATAAATTTGAAAAAATACTCGAATGAATCTAAAGGTTTGAATTGATACTATTCTTATAATATCTCTGGAATTTGTCTTTAGGTTTTTATTAAAATTTTATTAAGTTTAGACTTTCTAATGATAAAAAATACATGAAGAACATGCAAGACCATCAAATAAATGCAGCTTTAAAAAGTGTCCATAAAAATATTAAGGGACGTAACATTATTTCCTGTGAGGAAGAGGAGATTACAATAAGTTATACGATAATTTTAGCAATTAATTATCAAAAGATTTTTAACAGAAAATAGTGGTCAACTTCTCCCCATTTAAAGAAGGTTGATAGTCAAAATTGTTTAAATTACCAACAAGGACAAATTTAAATGAGGCATATGAAAGAGCTAAATATGTACACAAAACTAAACCAAAATTTAGCAGAGTTCACCAGAGTAAGAATATCTACATAATATTATTTAGATGTGAAAATAATTGACTTTATATAGTTAGATTAAACTCTTGTCATCCAAAAGTCCTATTTATTATGAGGGAAAATAAAAAGTAATATTAAACGAAATGCAACACTCATAAAC
This sequence comes from Cynocephalus volans, assembly GCF_027409185.1. Classification (NCBI taxonomy): domain Eukaryota; kingdom Metazoa; phylum Chordata; class Mammalia; order Dermoptera; family Cynocephalidae; genus Cynocephalus; species Cynocephalus volans. The sequence continues at coordinate 32,870,436 of NC_084476.1, read as the reverse complement.
TCCCCTTTAGTGGTAACTCATTCTCATACAATTTGAAACCTTCTCTCTCATATAAACTCAACATTGTTGAACTTAAGTGATTTTCTCTTCGTTTTATTCTTCCTAACATAAGCTCTGGATACAAGAAAAAGTTTCTTCTTGAAGAAGGAACTTAAAAAAGGAGATTCCTATTCCACATGCTCTCAAGAGCTAGCTTCCTTGGAACAGTAAGACATCATTGTTTTGCCTGGTCATTAAGCATTGACTCCCATTCCTCCTGCCGCAATTACTAAGGATCAATGGCTACTTTAACTCCTGGTCTGCCTTGAGATCCTGCTTTGCTAACCTGGATCAGCTGTAACTGCAAAAAGAGTCAAATTTTGTCCTTCTGTTCTCCTCTACCCCTTCTAGTAACCTCCTCATTCTCCCTCTACATAAAGTCAAATTCTATGTTCAGATTTTTAAACATTTCTGAAAATGTTAGAATCTCTCTGAGGATTTAGGAAACATTTTAAAACATTCTTTTTCGTTTTAAAAAAAAGTCTCTTAAGATGATTTTTTTCCCCCAGGTGATCCAAGCCAGGTTTTGAATTCAAATTTAGTGTATAATGATAAAACAATTGAACTTCTATCTTTACATTCTATTGAAATGCACCAAGGTCCAAGAACCTCCGTACAGTACAATTAGATATCAGTGTCTTTTTATCCTATGGCTACTTTTGCTTTGTCTATATTATTTTTCTTTATATACCATTCTTATGCTGCTGAATACTATATTTAAACCTAGTACTGACTTCTCCATTCAAATCCAAATTCATGTAATCAAATAATTAATTAAGGTATCTACTTGACTGTATTACAGGCCTCTCAAAATTAACATGTCTCAAAGAGAACTCCTTTTACCCCTCTACTGAAGCCTATTTCTTCCCAACTTTTCAACAACTCAGTTGATGGCACTGGTATCCAATCTATGGCTTAATCCAAAAGCGGTGAGTCATCCCTAATTAAACTTTTTTCTTCACCTGACCTATTAGTTAAGTCCTGCCCCTTCAACCTCCAAAACATTTTAAAAGTTTTATTTTATTTTTAATTGGCCCATAATAATTGCACATATTGATGGGGAACAGTTTGATGTTTTGATAGATGTACACAGTGAGTAATTATCAAATTAGGGTAATTAGCACATCCATAACAACAAATATTTATCATTTCTTTACCGAATTTGTATATTAGTCCTATGTGTTTTGTTGTTGCTTTTGAATCTTTAGGTGTTTCTTTTTTTAAAAAAACATATAAGATCATGTCATCTGCAGATAGAGATCATTTTACTTCTTCCTTTCCTATTTGAATGACTTTTACTTCTTTTTCTGGCCTAACTGCTCTGGGTTAACTTTCAGTTATGGTGAATAGAGGTGATAAGATTGGGCATTCTTGCATTATTCCTAATCTTAGAAGACAATCTTTCCGTTAATAACAGTTGAATATGATGCTAGCTGGGGTCTTCATATATGGTCTTTATCATGTTTATTCCTTCTACATCTACTTTGTTGGGAGTTCTTCTCATAAATGAGTGTTAAATTTTGTCAAATGCTTTTTCTGTGTCTATTTAGGTGACTATGTGATTTATACACTTCATTCTGTTAATGTGGTATATCACATTTAATGATATGTGTATGTTGTACTGATGTCAAAGGAGAGAGTCTGAGAGGTCTGATAGCTGGCCTCAACCCACCCTATCCTCTTTCCAAGTTCTTGACTTCACCACAGGAAAGAATTCAAAACCAGAGGCACAGTAGAACGTGAAAACAGGTTTAATATAATGAGTAAGAGATATGGATTTCATAGAGAGAGTGTGGAATAGCTCCAGAGACTGGGCAGGGTCTACACCAAGTTTAATAGACACGTACTTCATTATTTCCTAATTATTTCTTACTTTAAAGTAAGAAATACACATGCAAAGTTTAGTACAGAGTGCAGGCTGGCTCAAGAGTGAGCAGCCACCTGCTAAAAGTAAGCTTAATACAAAAGTAAAGCATACACATCTCAGCCAGTGGAGTGTGGGTGGCCCGGCAAAGTGAGCAAAAACCCTGCTTCCTGCTGGGATTTGGCTTTTATAGTTTTGCTCTCTAATACATATTCATGCTGTCTAATGAATATTCAACTAAAGGGATGGTTCCCAGTTATGTAACATAGTCTTGCACATGCTCAGTTGGTCTCCTTTTAGAGCATGTTCATTGGTCAAATTCTATCACATGCACAGACATATTCAAGAATATTTTGTGCTCTTTAGCATCCCTAGTGGATGCTCATTCAAAGTGTAAATTCCACTTTACTGAGCTGCTAGGGTTATATAAGCTCCCTACTCAACATGCGCATCCACTGGATTTGCATAAGCCAGCCCCTTGTGGTCTCAATTTCCCCATGTTGGTGCCCAAAATAGGTCTAACTAGCATCAGTAACTTTCCTCGGGGAGGGCCAAGAGGAGTAGCCGGAGACATTGGAAAGTGGCTTGAAACCCAGAGGTGTGTCCTGAAACCCAATCCCATGGAAATAGAGCATCTCCTATCTCAGTACCACCCTTGCATCCTAGAGATAAATCTCTCTTAATCACTGTGTATGATCCTAGTGTGCCATTGAATTTGGTTTGCTTGTATATCATTGAGGACTTTCTGTACCTGTCTTTATCAGGGATATTAGCCAGTATATATATTTTTTTCTGTGATATCTTAGTCTGGCTTTGGTATATGGGTAAACCTGGCATCATAAAATGAGTTTAGAAGTGTTTTATCTTCTTCAACTTATTGGAAGAGTTTGAGAAGTATTGCTGTTAATGATTCTTTGAATGATTGGTAGAATTCACCTGTGAAGGCATTTGTTCTTTAGCTTTTCTTTGCTGACATGTTTTTAATTACTAATTCAATCACCTCACTCCATATAAGTCTGTTCAGATTTTGTATTTCTTCATGATTCAATCTTGGAAGGGAGTATGTTTCTAGGAATATATCATTTCTTCTACTTTATCCAATTTGTAGTAGTCTCATATTTTTCTTTTTCTTTTTGTGGCATCAGTTGTAATGTCTCCTTTTAAATTTCTGATTTAATTTTAGTCTCCCTTCTTTTGCTCTTAGTCTAGCAAAAGGTTTGTCAAATTTATCTTTTCAAAAAACCAACTCATAGTTGTGTTGATTTTTTTTCTATTTTTTATTTTATCTCTGCTCTAATTTTTATTATGTGCTCTATCTTGCTAATGTTGGGCTATTTTTTTCTTCTCTATTTCCTTGAGGTAGAAATTTAGGTTGTTTCTTTGAGATCTTCCATTTTAATATAGATGTTTATCACTATAAATTCCATCTTAGTGCTGTTTTGTGCTACCTCACATGAATGTTGGTGTGTTGTGTTTTTCCATTTGTCTTGAGGTATTTTTTAACTTCTCTTTTGATTTCTTCTTTGACCCATTGATTGTGAAGACCATGTTTTTTAAATTCTACAAATTTGTGAGTAAGACCACGAATATACAAACTGATCTTCAATAAGGTTACCAAGAATACACAGTGGGGAAATAATGCAAAAAAATGATGTCAGAAAGCTGGATATTTACATGAAAAAGAATGAACTAGACATTTATTTTACATTAAAACCAAAAATAAATTTAAAATTTATTAAACAAACTTGGGATGTAATACTGTAAAACTTCTAGAAGAAGACATAAGGGGAAAACTTCAGAGCATTGGTTTTTGGCAATGATTTTTTGACTATGCCACAAAAAGTACAAGCAACAAAAACAAAAATAAAGAAGTAGAACTACATCAAACTAAGAAGCTTCTGCACAGCAAAGAAGGCAATCATCAAAAGAGGAAAATGCTGAAGTATGTAATGGGAAAATAATATTTCCAAACCATATATCAAATAAGTAGTTAATATTCAAAATACATAAATAATTCCTCTAACTCAAAAACAAAAAACAAACAAACACAAACACACAAAATAACTCAGTTAAAAAATGGGCAAAAGACTTGAACAGACATTTTTGTGACACGTGCAAATGGCCAACAGATATATGAAAAGATACCTCAACATCACTAATACTCATATGCAATTCAAACCACAAAGAGCTATCACCTTATACCTGTTGGGAAGGTTATTATTATTTTTTTTTTAAAAAGCAATGTCAAGGATGTGGAGAAATTTGAACCTTTGTACACTGTTGGTGGGGTTTTTAAACTATGTACCCACTATGGAAACCAGTATGGAGGTTTTTCCTCAAAAAAATTAAAACTAAATTACCAGCAATTTCACTTCTAGGAATATATCCAAAAGAACTAAAATCAGAATCTCAAAGAAATATCTTCTCTCCCACTGTGGCATTATTCACAATAGTTACAATGTGGAAAACAACCTAAATGTCCATCGACAGGTAAATGGATAAAGAAAATATAGTATATACATTCCATGGAATACTCAGCCTCAAAAGAGAAGAAAATCTTACCATGTGCAACAATATGAGTGAACCTGGAGGACATTATGCTAAGTTAAATAAGCCAGTCACAGAAGGACAAATACTGCATAATTCCACTTACAAGGGATCTAAAATACTTAAACTTGTATAATCAGAGAGTAGAATAGTAGTTTCCAGGGGTTATTGGGAAGAAAAAATCAGGAGTTTCTGTTCAACATCTAAAAAGTTTCACTTAAATAAGATGGATAAGTTCTGGAGATATGCTGTAAAACATCATGACTATAATTAACAATACTATATTGTGCACTTAAAGGTGTGTTAAATAGAGTAAATCTCATGTTAAGAGTTCTTTCCACAATTAAAAACAGTTAAAAATGGATTAGATTGCTAACCTTGGAAGTGCTGTGTCCACCACTACAGAAACTCTTCCTTTTGCCCATTCCTTATGATATTCCTTTTAGATCTATCCAATTTTCTAGTTATTTGGATTTTCTAAACCATTAAACTGTACTTATGAATGAAACATGAGAGCTCGAATTACCCTCATGAGCAGAAATTGAGGCCAAATGAGATTGATGTTTTAAGTTTCCATTGTCACTTAACAGCGTTTGGATGAGAATCTTTGTCTTCTGACTCCTATGTCACTGTTTCTGCTTATTCCCACCATGCAGGCAGACTATTTAATGCATGCTTCTATTCTTCCTTCTCACAAAAACATCTCAAATCTGAGTTCTGTGTTGGTTGCTTTATTTCAACACAGAAAAATAGAAACAATCATCAGGTGTTTTAGTCTGTTTTGTGTTGCTATAACAGAATACCTGAAACTGGGTAATTTATAAAGAAGAGAGGTTTATTTGGCCTACAATTCTGGGACAGCTGCACTTGCCACCAGCCTCAGGCTATTTCTACTCATGGCGGAAAAGCGGCAGGCAGGCTGGCAGGTACAAGCAGATCACATGGCGAGAGGAAGCAAGAGAGAGAAAGAGGAGGTGGCAGGGTCTTGTTAAGCATCGAGCTCTCGCAGGAACTAACAGAGCGAGAACTCACTCATTACTCCCCCCTGCCCCAGGGAGAGCATTAATCCATTCATGAAGGATCCGCTCCCATGACTCAATCAGTTTCCAAAACTGCCACACTGGGGATCAAATTTCCACATAGACAACACATCCAAACTCCATCATCAGGCTTTACTAATGATAGGAAAATAAATTAATGTTCTAATTTAAAATATAGAAATACACATATTTTAATTTTACTCAAGCAAAATATATTTGATATGCAAAATATAACAGGTTCCCTTGGTACTGATTAGCTCTTTTTATTTCTTCATTGATATGGGATTGATACCTAAGAAAACTGCCCTTTTTATTTTTATTTTTTTTTGCTTTTTATAGAACTGATTTCCTGTTCTGAATATATAAACTCTTCTAAATATAATTAGAGATATGTTAGCATTATTTTCAAGTAGAATACAAACAAAATCTATAAATATAAATGAAGATTGTTTTAGTTATTATAAATTAATCTCTAATTTTCAAAAGAAATAAGATCTTCTGGCAACAAACTGGATGTGTGACCATTCTGCCTTATTACTAACAATAGAAATATATAATTTTCAGAAAGTGTAGTAAATAATGTTTCATGTATTGTAATAAATAATATTTTAATAAATAATAATTTGCTATCAAGAAAATGAAAACCAAGCTCTATTCTTGCAACTGTTTTGAAGGCTGAAATTATAACAAAATTTAAAAAAATCAACCAAACAAACAAAGAAAAACAAAGGTACTATATACTGTTAAATATTTTGATTTAGGCATCACCATTAAAATAGTACATTCTTTGTATTTGAAAAAATACCTGATAAAATATAGTACAATAAAAATTAAGACTTTTTCCATTACAATTTTTCTTTTTTAATATTTATTTAATTATGAATGTGATATCCAAATATTTAGCTAATTTCTTAAAATAGTATCTACTCATTTTCTAATTATTGACAAATTATGTTTATTGTAGCTATTTTAGAAAATTAAGAAAATTAAAATTTTTAAATAATCATGCTCTCATAAATGCAAGAATTAAATGCTTTGTTATATTTGCAATTTACCTGTTATTTCTATTAAAAATCTGTATTTTCAAAAAAGTAAATCTGTGTGTAAATATATGTATACATACATACTTGTATATGTGATTTTAAGAGAGTAGTGCTTAAATTCTAAAACATAATTCATAACTGAATCATTTCAAATTTTCTGAACATCTGTCATTTTCCTAATCAATTTCTCTTGTGAGAGCATTTTGTTGTTTTAAAATTACGCTTATTATAATGTAATGAAAAAAGGTCATAAAATCTGTTATTCATCTCATATAGTTTTAAAAAAATGTTTCTAGAAGAGGAAAATAATCAATTTTTTTAACATTTTAAGGCCTTTCGAGCATTCCATGAGTAGTTATGGAAGTACAACTTTCACTCTGCTACATCCATAGCTAAATGGTATTGTACTTTTTATATTATCTTTTCCTTTGTTTGCAAGATTAATAATATTTTTTACATTATTTTTCAAGAGGTTAAATTTAATTTATTAAAATAAATATGGTAACATATTTTGCCAATTAAAAATATAAAAACATTTTTAGTTCACTATGCCATAGCACATTTAGCATTTATTTAAATATTTTTTAAAATTTTGTTTTATTTTTAATTGACAAATAACAGTTGTATATATGTATGGGATATAATATAATGTTTTGATGTATGTTTTTACATTGTTAGAATACTTAAATCAAGCTAATTAACATTGCTATCACCTTGCATACTTATTGTGTTGAGAACATTTAAAACATGACCTTTAAGCAATATTGAAATATACAATGCATTATTCTTAATTATAGTTGCCATATGTGCAATAGATCACTAAAAAGATTATTCTTCCTATCTAGCTGATGGGGATGAATGGAGAAAGGGGAAATGTTTACTTAATCATTTTGTTTTTTTCTATCTCCAAATATGTTTAAAACATATTCAGTTGCTTTTAGATCTATTACACTTATAGACTTTAGATTTCACCAGGATACATATGCTATAAAACAAGAAGACATATTGCAAAATATAACAATCATTTCTTCAAATGCATAATGTTGTGCACAAGAAAATAAGAGAAATTCATTGGAGTTGGGAAAAAAATAGTAATTATGAGTTAAGGGGAAATATCTTTACTTGAATAGAACAATAATAATGATTCCCCTCAGTATATTGGTTCAATTCTGTAGCTGGGAAGGATGGAAGACTTAATTACTAATTTGCAATGCAGAACACTCAGTAGACTCATAGGACAACAACCAAAACTCAAGATTTACATATGGTGGTACTCCCATGGAAAATGCTTCAAGCATTTGGAAACCTTACATGGCCAGGAACAAACTAAAGGTAGACTGACTTTTATAAGAGCTGTGACACAGGTGCAATTTAGTGTAGTTCCTGAATTAACTAAGATTAGCCACAGCTCTGAGTCCAGCAGGGGAAGGGGTGAAACTACTCTGGAGAGAGAAAATAACATTTGTAAGAGCTACTTGCTATTCGTCAAATGTATTTCCCAAAGGTTTACAGGCTGGAAACTCAATCCCTGTTGTAACAGTTAAGAGAGTGGGAAATCCAATTATGATATTTGAAAGGTGGGTCTTTTGAGAGGTGATTATGTCATGAGGACTGTGCCCTTGTGAATGAATTCATCCATTCATGGAGTAATGAACTATCACAGTTGTGAACTGGTGGCTTTATAAGGAGCATATGAGAGAGCTTTTGCCATTTTTGCCATGTGACACCCTGAGTTACTGTAGAGAGTCACCACCCAGAACAAGGCCCTCACCAGATGTGTTCCCTGGAAATTTGACTTCCCAGCCTCTAAAACTGTAAGAAATAAATTTTATTGTCTTTATACATTATCCAGTTTCAGGTATTCTGCTATAGGCAATAGAAAACTGACTAATACAACTACTTTTTTTAAAACACAGTGAATAGTGTCCATTCAAAATTCTTAAAACATGACCAAATACCAGAAAACAAAACTAGGCAATATCAAATGAATGTGTACAGGAAATTCATATATTGGAGTTAATTAAAAAGAATGTTAAAATAACTGTGAAAAATACGTTAAAGAAAATAGAATATTGAGACAATAGAGGAACATCTTGAGATTTCTGTCAAAAATTGGAATCTATAAGAAAAAATCAAATGTAATTCTAAAACTGAAATTGAAATATTTGCAAATATTTCCTGATATGTATTTTACAACGAATGACATTTAAAAAGTGGAAAATTATTTCAAAAATCTTCAAAAATTAAGACAAAAATAAATGTAAAATCTGAAATTCTTCTATTTAATCTAAACATATTGAAAAAGAAAACACCCTTATCTTGGCTATTGTAGCCGTACTGCATGCTTAGAAACTCCTTAATAATCTGCACTCTAATTAAAAAGTGAGTTGACATCCTTGACTACAAGGTCAATATGCAAACACTATAGATAAACATATATTGCTATACCGACAATATACAAGTTGAAGATACAAATAATCTACACCATTTTCAGTAGCATCAAAAATATCAAATCCTGGTATACATCTATTGAGGGATTAGCTGTTAACACCAAAACTATCCATTCATGCACATACACACATACGACTAATTGGCTGTTTGTTTGTTTTTTCTACTCATTGTTTTTGCACCATGAGGACAACTTGCATTTTTTTTTTTTCTTTTGTGAATTTGAAAGACATTTGGGTTATTTTTTTCTTTTGCTTGGATTTAACTTTTTATACAACTTTGATAATGTAGGTTTTCCAAGTAGTAGGGGACATGACGTAGTTATATATCATCCAAAAATGTTTCATGTCTATCACTGTCACATAAGTTTGATGGCTAAGTAACATATTATTGAACTATAGTAGTTCAGGTTAGGGGAATTTAAGCTATTTCTGTAAAAAAGGTGACAGTCATTCTGTAATGGTACTTGAAACCTGATGAAACCATACGAGTGACAAAAATGGGGTTCAAGTGCAACTAAGCAATTTTGAAAAATGGGGTAAGGAAGGATCGCAAAGAGGATAACACACCATTAATACAGTTTTGAGTAGGGCTCAGTTTCACAAGAGGTGGCAAAAATCCCAACCATTTCTCTGTGGATTTCCACAATAAAGTTTTCTAAAATTTCTTCATGAAGTACACAGAAAAGTTTGCTTCCAGAGAAAGAGGTATTAACCTAAGGTTCATAAATATCCCAAACTTACATACAAGTTTGGTAGCTATTTGTGTTATTTTTTACACAAAGTTTGGTGTCTTTAAAAACTAAAAGTCCAGAAAAAAATATAAAAGCAATTTTGAAGACATTAATCAAATTCTCTTTGCAACATTTATTTTTATCAAGTTGTGAGGAATATCTTTCTAAAACCTGTATCATTCTCTTTAAAAATGAGGCAATGAAGATAATTGGTTTAAGATAAAGAGTTGATTAAAAAAATTACTGATCATGAGCAAATACATATAGCCCCTGGTCTCTTTATGGTCACTTTAGTATTTTTATATCATGCTTCATCAGGCTTAATTTTTTGAAACATTGTACAATAAATTAGTAAATATACCAGATGAAAGAATGCTGATGTTTTGAACATCATTGAATATGGTCCCTGGAGAGACCTAGGCATTTCTAAGAAAGCAATAGTTTCCATTTCAAGCCTCAAAAATTTGGTATTTACTTTATGATCATTTTTCAAAGTTTCTCTTTGTTAAATTATCCAGGTAGAACTCTTTCCATAAGCCTAATTCATGATAAAATAAAATTTCCTGTGTAAATATAGTATCTTATGAATAAAAAATATTTTTGAAAAGCACTGGGTGATAATATCTAAAGAATGACACTTAGCTTTCTCATCAAGCCAAAGTATTTGGGGAAAATATAACAGAAATCTATGCCAGGTGCTGAATCTGTTCAAGAAATAATTTTATAGTTCTCAAAAAGTTATTGCACATGCTAATTTTATTTTACATTTCCTCAGAAATTGAATGCAAAAGGAAATAGTTGCCATCGTCATCACATTTGCAGTGTTATAGTGGCAGTAATAAAAGAGTTTCAGGGTGTTTCAAGAGAGGATAAGTGAGTAATAAATGAGGGAATTGTGTAGTTTAGCTTTAGGATAAAGCAAGTTAGATACATACATGGACACTGGAAATGCATTTTTTTCATTAGAAAAAAAAAGTAACGATATGGCTTTATTAATAGCAGGATTAAGAACCACACCATATATTTGAAAATCTAGTGATAATTCTAGAATAATAGAATTTTAGAGACAATCTTAACCTAAATTATCTCTAAAAAATTTCTGAGTGTTTCTTGAAATCTCTACTTACGTGTATGTCAAATAAAATCACTCTACCTTTCAGAGTAGCTCATTTTTGTCTTTGACTAGTTTTGACTTTTAGAAAATGTCTTTCTTTCATCTAGTTATAAATTGTGCCCATGCACTTTCTAATCTTCTAGTTTTATTTCTTGTTTTGCCCCATAAATAGCATTATCTATTCTATTTCAAATGCATGTGAAACCAGAGAAGATTGAGAGATGGAGACTAATCTCAACTGCTGGTTCCCAGGACAAGCTCAGATCTGGAAATTATATATATATATAGAAAGAGAGCGATATATAGATAGACAGATAAATTGCTACCTATCTAAATTTAACTCTAGATAGATATATTGATAATATAAATGTGCATACATTTATATATAAATGTATGTATGTTTATATTTATATATCAATTATATCAATTACATCTATAATTTATATATATACACACACACACTTTTTTACATTTCAATGGTAGTGACTCCCTGAATCACCTAATGGAAATGAAGCACGTGAGAGTGATAAGTATTATGACCATGTGAAAGATCTCCCACCCAGCAGGAGCCCTAGGGTGAACTGTATATGAATGAAGTGTCTTGTGTCTGCATATTCTGGCTTACCATTTATTTTTTCTTTTTTTCTTTATCTCATTCATTTACCTTTTCCCTAGAATTTTAATACACTTGGAATGTAGGTGCGTGTGTGTATGTAAGCCAGATATCCCAGCATTGTCCTATTTTATGCTGTTTACTACTTCTAAGTCATTGTATATAGGATTCTTTGGGGTGGGGGAGGCTGTAAAATCCTTTTATCTCTGTTAGTTGCCTCTTAATTTCAGATCATTGTCTTAGATTCTCATTAATATTTCCTTGTAAAAAAGGGACAAAAAAGAAAATTAAAACTGCATGCTCACGGATTCAGCTGATTTAGAAGGTAAGGCAACTTCCTCTTAGGAAGATAAATCTTTTTTGTCTTAGGGAAAGTACCTTAATGGCATAATGGAATAGCTAAACATGAAAGATGAGGCCCCTGAGTGTAGCACAGATAGAAGTTCACATTATAAAAATTAATTTGTCTAAACTTTTGTTTGCTTGTTTGGTTTTTTGAGGGGTAGAGAGGGCAGCTGGCAGTTGTTGCTGGAGAAAATTAGACTAAGTGGCAAGGTTAAGCTCGCATAGGAAAGCCAGGGAGAAATTCCCCTTGATGTGTAATCGGCATCTAATTTTAGGATAATGATGCTTAGTGTATAATTTAAACTTTTTTCTTGCCACATTTTATTGTTAACATCTGCTGCCCCATACCTGCAATAAAAGTCATTTGTGCCAGTAGCTTTGTTTTGATGATGCCTGAGGGGAAGAAATAAAGAGTTAATTGGGCTAAGGATAAAAATAAAGGGGAAAACAGCATTTCAAAAGAGGATTTAAGGTGGGCACCATTTGTGAAACAAGCTCAAAATGAGCTAACCATTAGAATATATCCTAATAACACTCAATATTCCTAAAATCCACAATAATATAAGGAAGTGGGAAAATCTCAAAGTTCATTTGATTATAAAGTTTTCTTACTTAACATAAAGTAAAGGGCATCTATAGAATGCCGCAGGTTTGGAAATATATGAAATTTACTTATTTCATAGAGAGATCTTTAATTTTAAATAAATTAGAGCTTTAATTAATTGCTTCTAGTTTGCTTTAATGAATAAATTTTTCTGAATTGAAGTATATCTTTCAACTCTGTTCAGTATATTTTGCTTGTGTCCTCAGAAATTTTCATCTCATTTCCCCCTATTTATATATATACTTGAAGGTAAATATATTTATCATATATACTGTCCTAAACCTAGCACAAGTGGATATCAATTGGACTCTCTTTAATTTTTCCTAGATATAATTGATACGTATTTCTTAGAATTTATCCAGGAGAGGTGTATTGGTTTTCTCCAACTGCCATGACAATGTACTACAGATTGGGTAGCTTAAACAATAAAAATTCACTTTCTCCTAGTTCTGGAGGCTACAAGTTTGAGATTGAGGTGTTGGCTGGGTTGATTTCTTCTGAGACCTCTCTCGTTGGCTTGTAGATGGCCATCTTCTCCCTTTGTTTTCATGTGGTCTTTCCCCTGTGTGTGTCTGTGTCCAATCTCTTATGAAACCAGCCATATTGGACTAGGGCCCAAGTTAATGACCTCATTTAACCATAATTTCCTCTTTAAAAGCCGTGCTTCCTAATACAGTCACAGTTTGAGGTACTGGGAGTTATGATTTCAATATATGAATTTGGGGGAAGACAATTCAGCCCATAACAAGGGATGCATGAGAATAGTTTACTGTATAGTTTTAATACATACTCAGAATCCTAGAATTCTGACCTCACAGCTTCAGTACAGGAATTTGGTTTTTTGAGGGAGGTGGGTTTGCTTTTTTGTTTTTGTCTTTTTCATACAAATTGCTGAATCTGAATCTGGGGAGAAGTTTTAGCACCTTACTTGACTGTTGCATAATTATATTCCAGGACTACCATGAAGATGCATTGAACATTACACCACACTGGAGGAATGCAACATCCCGTTCAGTTGATGATCTTTTTGTCGTGGAACTTGCTCGCCAACTCTAATTTTGAATTGAACACATTAAACACCTGGTGAGAATACCAATTAAAAACATCTACTTTCCATCACTATGTGTGTCTATGTCCCTGTATGTTATGATCTAACTCACGACCACCTCTGCAGAGTCATCTATGGCTTCTGTTTTGCCAAACTATTAAATCTGTCTATTGTTAAAATCATCTGTTTTTTTCTTATGGTTTTACCCTGACTTTGCTTTCAGTTCTCCCTCCTCAAGACTGGGGTATAGAGGGATCCTGCTCTCTGTCAGCACACAATGTCTTTGTCCGAACTCGTAGGTTATGTCATCATGAAGAGAGGTCAAAGTGCACCACACATTCAGGCTTTTCTCAAAGTTTGCAGTTATGTTTATGACATTATTTCCTAATTTCAAAACTGAAATTTTTCACTTTATGTGCTCTTACTTTTATAATTTGGGTTGGTTCTTATATGGATTTGAAAATTTGCACTTACTCTAAGCTATTATTTCCTAGAACTCCCTATTTACAAGGCTACCTGAATGCTCTAAAAATCACACAAATACTAGCATTCCAGTCTCTAATTCCTAGTTTCCTCACTACATAACATCTCTCTTTGGCAGTTGAGATTTAGCAAATGAATTTTGTGAACGTGTAGCCCATTTGAGTTAACATAAAACCATCACCAGGCAACACATTTGTTTTCAAGAAACATGAAAACTGTATCAATCAGTCAGTATCAGGCCATATCATTTCCCTTTAATGGATCACTTCTGAGTTGCAAATATTCTACCGAGTAAATTTAAACCATTTGCAACCCGGCTCTAACTTATTGTTCAGTCTCATTCCCATCAATTCTCCCCCCCCTTTTTTTTTAATCTAACAAAATATGTCAACATAATTTTTTTTAAAAAAAGCTTTATTGAGGTATAATTGACACTTGAAAAATGCATGTATTTAATGCATTTTATTGGATAAATTTGTCATGTGTCTACAACCTGACACCATCACTATAATTGAAGCAATAGATGTATCTATACCTCCAAAAGTTTCATTGTGTCCTTTTTCTTTTCCTTGTGTCCCTTTTTTGTTGTTTTGTTTTACTTTGGAGTAGAACACTTAACATGAGCTCTATCCTCTGAACATTTTAAGTATATAGTACAGTAATGTTGACTACAGGCACTATGGTGTAGAGTAGATCTCAAGAACTAAGTTGTCTTACGTAACTAACTTTATAACAATTGAACAACACCCCCTCATTTCTTCCTCCCTCTAGCACCTGGTAACCACCTTTTTATTCTCTGCTTCTAATGAGTTTTATTATTTTAGGTACCTCATATAAGTGGAATTATGCAGTGTTTGTCCTTCTGTGACTGACTTATTTCACTTAGCTTAATGTCCTCAAGGTTCATCCATGTTGCCACATATGGCAGAAGTTTCTTCTATTTAAAGGCTGAATATAGTACATTGGTTGTCTATACTACATTTTATTTATCTGTTCATCATTGATGGATATTTGGGCTGTTTCCATAACTTGGCTATTGTGGATAGTGCTGCAATGAGCAGAGGAATATAGATATCTCTTAGAGATACAGATTTCCATTATTTTGGGTAAATACCCAGAAGTGGGTTTGCTGGATCATATGGTAGCTCTGTTTTTAATTTTTTGAGGACATTTCATACTGTTTTCCATAGTGGCTGCAACGTTTTACATTCTCACCAATAGATAGAAGGCTTCCAAATTTCTCCATATCCTCACCAACACTTGCTGGTTTGTTTTATTTTTATAATAGCCATTCTAACTGATGAGAGGTGATAATTCATTCTGGTTTTGACTTGCATTTCCCTGATAATTAGTCATGTTGAGCATCTTTTCACATACTTGCTGGCCATTTGTATATCTTCTGAAAAAATGTCTATTTGGATACTTTGTTCATTTTTTTCATTGGGTTATTAGTTTTTTTGCTATTGAATTACATATTCTAGATATTACCTCCTATCAGGTATATGGTTTGCAAATATTTCTCCTATTTCACAGGTTGCCTTTTCATTTTGTTGATTATTTCCTTTGCTGTGCAGAAACCTAGATTGCTGCAGTCTCACTTGTCTATTTTTGCTTTTGATGGCATATCCAAGAAATCATTGCTTAGACCAATGTCAAGAATCTTTTCCCCTGTATTTTCTTCGAGGAGCTTTACAGTTTCAGGTGTTATGTCTAAGTCTTTATTCTATTTTAAATTGATTTTTTGAGTAAGATGTAAGGCAGGTCTAATTTAACATTCTTTTTTTTCCTCTAAAAATAAATTTTAAACTTTCCCTTCTGGCATTTTTATCATACTGTCTACTTGACCCAGAATATTATTTTCTTTGGTGAATCTGTTATACATTTTTATATCCCTTAAGATCCTTAATTAGACAGCTAGCTTCAGGGCAAGTTTCCAGGCCATCTTCTGTAATCTATGCCTAAGTCCCTAGATGGGCATCTGCTAGAGAAATATGGAGATCTCCTTATAGTCATAAGCAGGAGTCAGAGAAAGTATGAAAAGTATTGTAATTCTTCCAAGGAACCAGTATTTAAGTTCTCTATCAACTCCTCTAATCAGGCTTCATTGCAATATGACCAGTAAAGTTGTGTAGAGCCTGGGTGCTCAAAATGCCCTTCACCTGGGGTTTAATGTTCTGCAGTCACCATTCTGAAAATTTTAATATACTTATCTTTGAGTTTATGTTTAACAAATGAAGTTCTATGAGACAATATGGGCTGGGGGTGAGTAGGATCAGATATAGGTGAGGTCTTGCAGCATCTGGAGATGGGCAAGGTGGCAGCCATTCCAGACTCAAGTAGCCAGCTCCATGTTTCCTTCTAAGGATATTTAGTGGGGGGTCTCTTGCTCATCCCCAATCCAGATACTGAGAATATTCCCACATAGAATTTGCAATTACTTGATAGTTTCCTGGATGCAATGTTTTGGGGTGGTGGGCTTTGGGGAAAGGAAGACTGACTTTCCGTCACTGACCAGTCTTGCATTTTCATTTTGCACTGCGACCCTCAAATTATATAGCAAATTATGCCTCTAATAAGCAAAGATCCACTCTATACCAATTATTCTAAGGTAATAGGAGATCCTTTTTTGTCCAGATACTAATGTGGTTATACATTCAATTAAAAAAGGGTAACACAGAAGGCAAAAGGCACACTATAGCCACTAATTATATATAAATTTTTTCTCTTGGATGGATTCAAGAATTATTTTTATTGCGTTAAATTGAACCAGTAAAGTTCTGAAAGCAATATTTATACATATCTGAATAATTAGAAAGCACATGTAAGTGTAAACTGAGGGGAAAAATGTTATGTATTTCAAAGTTGTAAAGGGACGTTTCAATATAGTGAGGTACATAAAACATGTGCCCAGGTTCTGGACTTGCTACTTTCTAGATGTGTATTCCTGCAACATTCTTTGGTTTCCAAACGTCATATTTTTATTTTTTTAAACCTAAAAAAAAAAAAAAAGCCTGGACAAAACAGATGCTCTATAAGTCTCAATTATCTTCTCTTTCTAAAACAATTATCCTTTATTATTAATTAGAAAAGCACACTGAGCTACTAATTAACTCTTAAACATATATCCCGCAGGGCATGGCCTGGAAATCGTAACATTGACACAAAAAGAACAAAATTAATCTTCACAAATAAGTGGCTATTTACAGTTTCCAGAACAATCTGAGGAAAAAGAAATAGGGTCTTAGTGAGAAGAAATTAAAAGAAAAAGAAGATGATGTAATTAACATGCTGCAGGTGTTAATGGTTATAGTAAGAACCGCAGGAAGACCTTTTAAGAAGATGAGTGAACTCTTTGTTTCCCCTCAGTAAAATATTCCCCAAGGTGGTAAAAGTAATAACTAGCCACAGACTTGAGCAGTAATTTTGTGCTGAGTGATGAAACAAAGGGCAGTCTACAGACACGCACCATGGTGGAGATCAGTGACAACTCATGACACGGTTCGTCAACCAGATTAATTCACCAGGTGTAGAAACTCAGCTCAAATTTGTGAGCTTCCTGTACTTCTTTGCTAGAGATAATGGGATAATAATGAACTATTACTAAAACTAATATTATACACTTAGATAACATTAAATATTACTATATAGGACATAACTACTTTGACACAGATAACTATCAAAATACAGATAAGGTAGCTGAGACACAGCGAGCTGATTTGTACGCTATCACACAGGTAACAAGCGGCAAAACCAGGATTTGAATCACAACTCTTCATCTCCAAAACATATGCTCTTAAATTCTACATCCCATGATCTCTCTGTACTTATTCTTAGTTTCCAAACAGGTAAATGTGAGTTCAATCTTGTTTCTGTTTTCCACATATAACATCTGAATTATAGCAAATGAAACCCTTTTCTCTCTTTTTTCTCAATCAACACAGCAAAAAAAGTAGCCATAGGTATTGAACCATTGCAATGTAGTTTTGTTTTTTTGTTTGTTTGTTTGTTTTACAATTAGTGGAGTACTTCAAAACATTCAGGGAAAAAATGAATTAAAAGATGATATGGAGGGCCAACCCCGTGGCTCACTCGAGAGAGTGCGGCACTGGGAGTGCAGCGATACTCCCACTGCGGGTTCGGATCCTTTATAGGGATGGCCGGTGCGCTCACTGGCTGAGCGCGGTGCAGATGACATCAAGCCAAGGGTTACGATCCCCTTACCTGTCACAAAAAAGAAAAGAAAAGAAAAAAAAATGATATGGAGCCCAGCAGCTGCCGAGGTGAGCCAAGACCCTTGCGGCACCAGGGTCCAGTCTAAGGTCCCAGGGGGAAGGGAAGGGCACACAGCCCAGCAGGTGCTGAGGTGAGTCGAGACCTGCACAGCACTAGGGGCTCAGTCTACAGCCATGAAAAGCTGGAACAGGAGCCAAGGTGGTGTAATAATATAGACACCCCCACACCTTCTGTTAGCACAAAAACAGTTCACCACCACAGTAGCAGCCAGGGCCACTCTACAGGCAATCTGCCACTCACTTGACTGCACTGATATAAGAAGAGTCACTGGAAAAGCCTGCAAATAGAGGAGCAAATCTTTACCCTCATAGCCAACTGCAGAGTAACAGAAGAAGCATGACCTCTACCAGATGAACAAACATCAATGAAAAAATACTAGAACTACAAACAAACAGGAAGCTATGATACTACCAAAGGAATACAGTAATTCTCAAATTCCAGACCCTATAGAACAGGGAATCATTGAAATGTCTGAAAAGGAATTCCAAACAATGATCTTAAGAAAGCTCAAAGAAATAAAAGAAGACTCAATTAGAGAACACAAAGAAACAAGAAAAAATATCCAGAATATGAAGGAGGAAATTTACAAAGAGATTAATACCTTAAAAAAGAGTGTAGCAGAACACCTAGAAATGAAAAATTCACTCAGTAAAATAAAAAAACACAAGTGAGAGTGTGAACAGCAGGCTAGAGCAAGCAGAAGAAAGAATTTCAGATGTCAAAGATGGTCTTTTTGAAATAACCTAGGCAGACCAAAAAAAAAAAAAAAAAAAAAAAAGGAAAAAAATAAAAATAATGAAGAAAGTCTAAAAAGATAGCAGACAACCTCAAGCACTCTAACATCTGAATTGTGGGTATTCCAGAGGGGGAGGAGAAAGGAAAAGGTATTGAAAACCCATTCAAGGAAATAATAACAGAAAACCTCCCAGGTGTAGCAAGAGATGCAGACCTTCAGATCCAGGAAGCTCAAAGGTCCCCAAACAGATTCTATCCAAAAAGATCCTCCCCAAGGCAAATAATAGTCAAACTTTCAAAGCTCAAAGACAAAGTGAGAATTCAAAAGAAAAGGATCAAGTCCCATCAGACTAACAGCAGACTTTTCAACTGAAACCCTACAGGCCAGAAGAAAGCGGAATGATATATTCAAAACACTAAAAGAAAAAATTGCCAGCCAGGAATTCTTTACCCAGCAAGGCTCTCCTTCAGAAATGATGGAGAATAGTGTATTTCCCAGACAAACAAAGGTTGTGGGAGTTCGCCACTACCTGAGTAACCCTGCAAGAAATTCTCAAGGGATTCCTGCATCTGGAATCTGAATAATGATGATTACTATCACGGATACACAAGAAATAGCAAAATCTGCCATTAAAACAAAAATGCCAGTGAGAAAGAGTAAGAAACTAAATCATGCCACTTCAAATGTCCAACTAACACTGAAGAAGAGAAGTAAAAGGGGAAGTAATGATCAGAAAATAATGAAAACGTCTAAACAAAAAGCAATTAAATGACAGGAGTTAAACAATACTTGTCAATAACTACCCTAAATGTGAATGGATTAAGCTCCCCATTCAAAAATAAAATACCTAGGAATCAATGTAACCAAGGAGGTGAAAGACCTCTACAATGAGAACTACAAACCACTATTGAAAGAAATTAAAGAAGACACAAAAAGATGGAAAGACATTCTATGCTCTTGGATTGTAAGAATTAACATTGTGAAAATGTCTACTACCCAAAGCGATCCACAGAGTCAATGCAATCTCCATCAAAATACCAATGACATTCTTCACAGAAATGGAAAAAAACAATCTCACCTTTCATATGGAACAACAAAAGACCCTGAATACCAAAACAATCCTGATAAAAAAAAATAAAGTCAGAGGCATAACACTACCTGACTTCAAATTATACTACAAAGGTATAGTAAACAAAACAGCATGGTACTGACATAGAAATAGACATTCAGACCAGTGGAGCGCAGAATAGAGAATCCAGAAATCACCCATCAGGCTTACAGCCATCTAATATTGGACAAAGGCAACTAAAACATGCATTAGGGAAAAGACTGCCTCTTCAATAAGTGGTGCTGGGAAAATGGGAAAACTGGAGATCCATATGTAGAATGAAATGAGACATGCACCTTTCACCATATACTAAAATCAACTCAAAATGGATTAAAGACTTAAGTATAAGACCTGAAACTGTAAAATTACTAAGGGAACATATAAATGAAACACTTCAGGAACTAGGTCTGGGCACAGACTTTATGAACATGAGCCTGAAAGCACAAGCAACAAAAGGAAAAATAAAGAAACAGGACTATATCAAACTAAAAAACTTCTGCACAGCAAAGGAAACAATCAACAGAGTAAAACAATAATTTACAGAGTGGGAGAAAATTTTTGCTAACTATGAATCTGACAAGGGATTAATATCCATAATATACAAGAAAAATGGCCAAAGGAACTGAATAGACATTTTTTCAAAGGAAGACATAGAAATGGTCAATATCTACAAGAAAAAATGCTCATATGACTAGTCATCAGGGAAATGCAAATTAAAACCACACTGAGATATCATCTCACCCCAGTTAGACTGGCTACAATGAAAGTGACAGAATAACAAATGCTGGCGAGGATGTGGAGAGAAGGGAATGCTCCTACACTGTTGGTTGGACTGTAAATTAGTACAAACACTATGGAAAACAGTATGAAGTTTTCTCAAACAACTACAGATAGATCCTCCATACAATCCAGCAATCCCACCTCTGAGTATCTGCCTAAAGGAATGGATAGCACCATGTCGAAGGGATACCTGTACTCCCATGTTCATTGCAGCTTTGTTCACAATAGCCAAGATATGGAACCAACCTAAATGTCCATCAATGGATGATTGGATAAGGAAACTATGGTATATATACACAATAGAATTCTACTCTGCCATAAAAAAGAATAAATTCTCCCATTTGCAATAACATGGATGAGCCTTGAGAAACTTATGTTGAGTGAAATAAGCAAAGCACAGAGGAAAAATACCACATGTGCTCACTCATAAGTGGGAGCTAAGAGAGAAAGAAGGAAGGAAAGAAAGACCACACTGGGGTGTTGGACTTGCAGAGAGAGAGAAATATACCTAGGGATACAAAGTGGAGTGGGGAAAGCAGGATGGGAAGGGAGGTCGGGGATAATTGGTGGGATAATTGGGTGGGGAATGGGGCATAATCACAATTTGTGGTAATGGGCATGCTGTCAGTATGGATGTGGCCATCACATCTTAGGCACTAGTGGTGACAATTTGCTCTGTACCCTATGAATACTCATAACCAATAAAATAAAAATAAAATAATACGAATCTTTCCATGAACTTTTTGAAGATCTCTCCTATGTGAGGAGTCACATCTCATACCTTTTTTTTTTTTTTTTTCTTTTTTCTCAATTGCTTGGGACAGTGTAGTGCACTTCTCATGGTCCAGCAGCAATAAGATGGTAGATACTTTAAACAGCTTATACTATATCTGTTCTACGTTTATTTCAGCCTGACATTTTTGTCTTTTGAAGTGGTATGGAAACATTATTTATTCAGGATTGGTCTATATAATATTCTCCAATTAGGTAATTGTTTTAGCTTTTACAGCATCTTAGACCCCTCATAAGTTGTCAAAAAAAAGGGTAAAATGTCTAGATTATACTTTGCAATTAGCTGAGCCTGCTACTAAGAATCGGCAGGCTACCTCCACAACACACCTTTTGACAGTGGTGTTTATTTGATAGGTGACATTTAAAAAGGCAGAAATAAACACAGAGGCAGAAACAGACATGGGAAACATATCAGGATGATGTTCCACTCTTGAATTTGTTAGTTTTCAGTGGCTTTAGCAGTTGAAATAACACAAGGCTATTGTCACTGCTGAATGGTTTGTTCAGAAATTCATCATATTTACCTTGGAGCTACTGAGTCAGTTTTCCTACCCCAAACAGGCAACAACAGAGTCACACAAGGTGTAGGAAACTGCATAGAATGCACATGAATTAATTATTTATGTATCTATGAACAAAGATAAAAGTATAAATATTTACATTTACGTATACTAAAAACAACTAAGATTTATTAAACATCTATTATGTATCAGGACACAAGAGACTTATCACGGCACTCTTGTTTCTCTGCTTAAATTGTTTTAATATATTTATTTTCCTGATCCATCCTTAAAATGCATTTCATCATTCTGCTCTTTATTTATCCTGCTCTGGATTCATTAATGTAATTTTACTTCACTTTATGTTTCCATTAAAAAAATTACTGTTAGTAAGTTAACCACCCTTTCCTCCCTACCTCTTGGCAGTCAGACTGCCCTTGGAGAGTGCTCTTGGAACTTCCTCTTCTAGGCTATCAATTCAATAAAGGCAGGCTCTACCTCTCTTTGGAGAGGATTATGAAAAACCTAAATCCTCAATTGAGGTGTGAATCCTCAACCTCAATTGAGCATATGCAAATAACCTGAAGACTGCACTTGTAGCTTCAGACAAACAGTAGGACCTTCACAGTGCATGATCTTGATATTTGATTGCATACAGGTAACTCTACCTGACTTACAGGAGATGCTGAAGCAGAATAAAATCTTTATGCATTGTTAGTTGAAACATTTTCTGTCTTTTAATTACAAAGCTGCTGATGTGCACGAATGCCACGAAGGAATGATCTAGCTTTAATGTGTTAGTGCACCTAAATAGGCAACACTGGATAGGCTGCCCCAAGTTACACATGGAATTAGAAGTCAGGAAGGAAGCAGGAAATGTTCATCTTCGATACATCTGATTGTCCCCAGACACAAGAATCAGAGTCATATGTGGTCTCAAATTGATTCCAGGTTCAAATGATGTCTGAGACCAAAACATGAGTTTGCCCATGAAAGGGTATTAGATTTTATTAAAACACAAATAAAAAGAAATGATGGCTCTTATGGCAAAAAATATCACAATTTCTTAAATCAAGTTAGCAAAAATACTCATAAAATTATTGAAAACCCAAAGGATAAGAAAGAAATTTGAAGGGCCTGAGATTAGAGCACTGGCCCTGGAAATCAAGTTTACAAGTAGATCAAAATAAATCTAGAGTAGATTCTGCCTTACTGTGAGAATCAAAACAAAATAAAGGAAGAGAAGATAATTAAGCTGAAAGTGAACAGAGGTTCCTGAAAGAAAATGAAGAGATATTAAGAGGCAGTTTGGACACATATGAAGTAAAAAATTGGATGTTGATTACCAGAATAGACAAATATAGAAAGGAAGTGTAGGCATACCAACATCTTACTGTTTTTAGAAGGACATTAGACAATGTGTTTTAATTATTAATATAGTCCAGGATTAAGCACTGCACGTCCTCAGGCTAGCTCTCATTTGACATAAACATGGAATTCAAGAAGTAAATAGTAATTAAGAGACTTGATTACAAAGATTATGTTTTCACTTTTCAGGAGGCAATTTGCATATGTGAATTTTTTTCCGTTCAGATATTTTAAATAAAGTAGCATAGTACACATCAAATCTTTAAACCAATTTGGTTTAAGTCCAAAAGTCATGGATTTTGGAATAGACTATTTCAATGATAATAAATATTAGATTTATTTATTCAATATTGTTTTTTTTCTTGTTTTGTGAAGAATATTATTGGTGGCCGGCTGGTACCTTCACTGATATTTTAATAGGGGATTGCTACAAATTTAAATGGAATTATCAGTCAGATAGTACACCGAAATAACTTATTACAAGACATTAATAACTTCTAAGTCACTAAATCCACTTGATGCGTTTTTGGTGCCTATATCACTTGACTAGATAGTCCCAATAATGACCATATCTTTACGAAAGGACTCTGATCTTCGAGCACTGTAAAACAATAGTATCATGATATATTTGTACTATCCTGTTTGTTCCTTTCCACTTCCATTGTTACCTCCTTTAGCTGCTTTTTAAATGTTGAAATACTTCTAGTCCTTCTTTGCCCCCTCCTACTCCTTTATAGTTTCTGTCTCTCCCCTTCCCCATGTCTCTCATGTTATACTATACACACACACACACACAACACACACACAGGGTCTGTTACTCACACACACGCACGCATGTGTACACACACACACACACACACACACACACACACACACACACACACACACACACACACACAATACCATATATAAATAAACAAATGTCCGAAGCTAAATTTATTTTGTTCCTTTCCAGATCTGATCGTTTCTGGTTTTTCAATATCCTTTTTCAGAAGTTACAGCTACTCTTCAACTGATTCCTCAAGCAGAAAACTGAATGCCATTTTTTTAATGCTCATTTCCCATATCTGTCCCCCAAATATCTTTCCTGTTCATTTACTCGTTTATAGACCTATTGCCATCAACCTAGTCCATACACCAACACGGTTCTTACATGAACATCAAAATAACCGTTATGTTTCTGCTTCTATTCTAGTCACCTTCCAATCTCTTTTCCCCAGCAATAGGCAGAAATATGGTGGTATTTTAAGCAGAAATGTAATTGTCATATTTTTGATTAAATTACCTAATGGCTTTTAATTTTTGTAAGCTAAAAATCTATGTCTTTGAAGAGCTCTCAAGTCCTTGCATCTACATCTCACTCTCCTCTCACTCCAGAAACTCTTCACTGATTCACTGTAACTTAACTATGACGGACAACTTTTTGTTTTCTGAATGCAGAATATTCTCCATCAAGGTTAAATATCTCATCACTGTAGCCTCCCATTACATTTTACACTCACATAGTTTTCTGTAAATTTTTCTTTATAACATTTGTTATGTTTTAATTGGCATATATATATATATATATTTACACACACACATTATTTTGCTACCAATTGGATTTTATTTTACTACGGTTTTAAGTATTTGATTTAATTTCATTCTTACTACACTTACAATTGTGTTCCATTCTTCAAAAACACTTTTATTATTATTAAACATAAACACACAGAAATACACAAACACTCTCTCCTGTACAGCTTCATGGACATTCCCATGCTAAGCTTTTATTGCAGTTTTTTTCTTATTGCTTATTAACCTAGGCCAAAATTAATAGCTAAGTTTTAACCATTATTAATGAAATTATTTCTTGCCAAAATGCAAACTGTTTGTCTGCTATGTTTAATGGGATCAGCTCACAGTTATCTGTGTTAATTCTTTTGCCTAAAGGAAATAGTAAACACATGATGTTATTTTTTTATTATTATTATTATCATTGCCTTTGTCCCTTCTCCCTTATTTTTTTTATGAGGTATATTTTTAAGATATTCTCTTGTCTTTAAACTTATTTTTTGTTGGAAGATATATTTACCTATTGATAAATTATAATAGGTAAATATATCTTAAATATATTTAAATATCTATAAAATACATATTAAATTTCTTAATAATATACATTAAATTTGTTATGCATATTAAAATTGGAATCTTTCCAGAACCTTAGGCATTTTTTGCCACTCACATCTCCAAATCCATGGGAATTTGATGCATCCATTGTTATGGGAATTGTTGATGTGCTAGAGATCTCACATTTCAAAAGCCATGATGCTTTTTAGAATATCTCCATGTTCCAAATACATGCCATAGCCTTCAAAGTCTTGGAAATTTGCCACTCTCTCCTTTAGGGTATAGTAACATTGGGACAAAAGTAGGACACCCTACAATTCACAGATAGTTCTTTCAAAAATAGTTCTTCCAGTATTGTGTGTGTGTTGATTTGCGTAAGTACAACACTGTTTTTCAAACAACTGGCCAAAAATCCTACAGAGAAATGGGACTTTCAGAATGGTACTGTGAGGAGCTTGGGGAACCTCTTGATATATCTATTAAGCTATTCAAAATTTGCAAATACAATCATTAAAAGTCTCCAGAGCTGTTTCAAAGAGCTTACAACAATCTGACAAAACTGCTAGAGATTTAACAGAAATCTACAGAGCTCAATGAGGAAATTTTCAGTGAAGAAAGCCTTGGCACTTGAGCTTGGGTCTGTTATCATTCACTCATGGCTCTGCCTTGAGGAAGAACCATTCCAGCAGTTTCAGCAGCCAAGCAGCAGTTCCATCTCCCCCAGTACCCTGGGTGGAAGAGCTCTTCTGGGTGGATTAGGCTGGCAAACACTGGCAGATCCCATTTTCCACAGCTCCTTAATGCAGAAAACCTCTATGAAGTGGATGGTGGTAGTGGGGCAATGGTGCCATTCTTCCACCCCAACAGGTCCTAATGAGGACCCTGTTGGGGCAGCTGAAGTATGGAACCCCCCTTTTCTGCAAAGGTTTGTTTCAGGACAGTTGCTCCACTGGCCTAGACGGTCGGGTGTCAGTTCTAATCTCCTCTAGCTTCCTATGGCAGGAGAATTATTCCTGATAAATTTTCTGTTTGCCAGTATTAACTGTGAGAGGCATATCTGTACCTGTGAGTGGATTTTCCTCTGTCCTGTACTTTGTCCCTGATAATAGAATCACTAAAAAACAAAAGAAAAATTAAAACAACTTCTTTTCTATCCTTCTACTGAAGGCTGATAGCTGTAAAACCATAATGTCAAGGTGGAGGTCCAGAAGCCTAAGATCAAAGGAATTAAAATGAACATGAACACAAACAGGAACATCTTTATTCCATTTCTTTTTAAATTGCTGGCTGTACTAGAAGCCCACTTTGCATATTCAGATATTTACTTTGCCTGACAGATAACTGTCTTACCTTCTTCCTATTTACATGTATTTTATTATTTGCATGGAGAGATATAAGGGAATTATCAGTCACCTGCCCATGAGTATTGTGAAACTCAATGTCTCAATTTAGAAAGACTTATTCTTTCTTTTGAATAAAATTTACTTAGAAGAGGAAATGAACTATCAAACTGTAAGAAGACATGAAAGAATCTTAAATGCATATTGCTAAGTAAAAGAAACCAGTCTGAAAAAGCTACATTTGTATGATACCAATTATATGACTTTCTGGAAAAGTTAAAACTATGGAGAGAGTAAAAAGATTAGTGGTTACAAAGGGTTCAGGTGTCTGTGAGAAATCTGAATATGTGAAGCACAGGAGAATTTTCAGGTAAATAAAGCTATTTTGTAGGATACTGTAATGATGAAGCACTACAAGTGCTTAATGTTATGTCCCCCCAAAACTCTCTGAAACTTGAATTGTGTCCTCCAAGTTTTATGTATTAGAAACTTAGCCCCTACTGTGACTATTAAGAGGGTGAGAAATCCGATTATGGTAATTGAAAGGTGGCGCCTTAAAGAGGTGATTGGATTGTAGGACCATGCAGCAGTGAATGGGTTAAAAATGGTGGAGCAGGGTGTGGTTCTAAGGGATTTAAAAGAAGAAGCGAGTCTGTCTTTTTCTCTCTCTTTGCTCTCTCTGCTTCCACCTTCTTGCAATGTGAGATTCCTGGGTCATTGTCATCACCACCAGATGGACTTTGGACTTCCCAGCCTTAGAAACAGTAAGCAGTAAATTTCATTTTTCTTTATAATTACCCAGTTCCATGTATTCTGTTTTAAGCAATGCAAACGGATTAATATAGCACTTGTCAAAATCCATAGAACGTGGAGCATAAATAGTAAAACAATTAAAAAAATAGGTGGTTTGGGGTCTCAGGATGGAATGCAGAATGTGGCAAAAGAATCTCAGTTTTTTACATATATATGAAAGAACCTCCCTGGAAGGAATAGGGGAATTATGGGCTGACCTAAGTAATTTTGGAAGTGAATAATGTCTATTAAACTACAGACCAAAGGAATATTGTATAAACACTGTTGATAAAGATGTTTCCCACGTTGATATGAGTTAACAATTCCAATACCACTTTTCATGTGTACTTGAACAGTTAAGTAAATGGCTGACTAATCATCTCACTGCTCAAGTGGGAGGTTACAGATAAGCAAAGAGAGGAGGCAGGAATGAGTCATGTAATGGATTAGAGTTGGAGACATAACTACGAACTCATATTTAGCTAAATACAATATATGCAGGTGGCTACAGATAGAAATGTGTGCATTTATATACATAGGTTAATATAGACACACATGTTCTCTTACCTGAAAGCAACAACACTGCAGTGGTAATGAGTACATGTAGCTCATAGGTCTTGGTTTCTAATTCTTTTATCCAATAAAAGGAACCAGGATTCCTTGGGGAAAAATGGAGCAGGAAATATGCAAGACTGGAGCATTTCGTTGTGTCAGAAAATAAGAATATGCTCAAAAACAAAACAATACAAAAATCAATTGAGTATGTCAAAAAGCTACAGGAGCCAACTGAAACAGTTACCAATGGCCAAAGCCAAAACGATTTAAGCATCAACAAAATACATAAAGTAGTATTTAATAATAACCCAAAGTATAAAAAATTGCATGAGCCCATACTGATGTAATTAAGTAAATGAATAAATGAATAATTTCAAATAATTTATGTAGATACTCTTCCCATAAAGAGATGTAGCATCATTCTTTATGTGTGGGCTGGGCATAGTGTCTTTATTATAGAATATAGTATAGAAATACTATATAAAAAATAATATATACTATAGAAATACTATATTGAAATACTTTATAAAAAGAACATAGTATAAAAATACTATATATATATATATACTCTCTCTATATAGTATAGAAATACTATATAAAAGAATATAGTATAGAAAGGGAGTAAAAAAAGAGTAACTTTAAAGTGGAAAGACCTTAAAAGCATCGCCTGAGGTTAGATGAAGACATCAATAGTGATAAATCATATTAATAATAATCATGCTTAATATGGTTGACAAGAATATCAAATTATATCTGTGGTCTTCTTATAAAAACATGTCACCCCAGTCTATTCATGAGAAAAACACCAGATAAATACCGATAGAGCGTTTTGTCTATAAAGTACCTGAGCAGACCCCCAAAAAACTGTCAAGATCATCAAAAACAAGAAAAGTCTGAGAAACTGTCACAGCCATGAGGAGCCCAAGGAAACATGAGTACTAAATGTACTGTCATAACCTAGACAGGATTTTAGAATTGAAAAGGACATTGAGATAAAAACTCAGAAACTCTGAAAAAAATGTGTCCTTTAATAATTTACCAACATGGGTTCATAGCAACAAATACTAACATAAAGTGTTAATAACAGAGGAAACTGGGTGTGGAGTATATTAGAATTCTGCAGTATATTTGCAGTAATTCTGCACTATATTTGCAATTCTAAAATTGTTCTAAAGTAAAACTTTTTTTTTTTTTAAACTGCATATAACCACGCAACAAAGAGAATGAATGCAAAAGAAAATAGTATTGATCCGCTTATCACATCTCGGATACACGAGCTGATAGTCAGCCCAGTAACATATGAATATGTATAATCAATAAAAATAAATTAGTTAATACAGAAAGAAAAATATTCTGAGTGTGGCTTTATTTATTAGATGAATAAATGCAGTGTAACTAGAAGACTGTACTCAGATCTAAGATTGGAAAATATAAATTATAGTCAAGGCAGGTTTAATTTTAGATGCCTACCTCTCCTATAAGTAAGAATCCATGTATAGCTCTCTGAATTCTGAATTAGCATTCCTATTTAAGAAACTCTCATCATACTGAGGGTATGAGCTGTAGGATAAACGGAGGGCACAGTTGGATTGACCCGTAAGCCAGAGGCATTTTGCCCGGGCGACTCTCTGTGGAGGAATCTGTGAAGAAGATACGAAGAGAGTAAGAGTCCTCTAATCCTATTCTTTCAAGGGTTACATTTTCCACTTACTTCATCTCTAATGCAGATTTGCACTCTTAATTAAATTCATTAGATAAAATGTTTGCTCAGCTGTGCAGGTTGTTCCAAAGTTACAAATGTGCCTCAGAGCACAGTTTGTGATGTATGAAAAAAAAAAAGAAACGTTGAAAGCTTTTTTTGATAGAATCCAAGCGATTTGTGGCATTTTAATAATGCCCTGTGCATTTCAGGTTGTAGAATTAAGATCAATAAAGCCAATCACACTATTTGGGAAAAAAAAAAAAAGATTTGATGTTATTTTGCTTACAGATGTGAATTATTATTTTGTCGTACAATATGAATATGGTTTTAAATTTCTAGTAAAGACTGAAAGTATTAAATTTGTTTGAATTATTAAAAATCAAGTGCAGTACCATCATTTGCATATTATTTTATCTAAATAATTTTAGACAAATTATAAAATGATCTAAGTTATTTTTAAAAACCTGGAGTCATTTACTGAGGGGAATGTGATCGTTTTTAAAATTATAAACCATATTGGTGGGGTACAAACATTTTAATCCCTGATGATTTACCTGCATTTATCACAAATTTTGCCTATATTGAAATGACTTCTGGTTCCATAAGATGTCAAAATACCTTCAAAGTAAATTTAGATAATAGCTGCCAGTTTAAATAATATTTCAAAATATTTTTCAAAACACTGCAGGATACCATTTAACCCCCAATTTTTACTTACTCCATCTCCTCCCAGTTCACTGTAGCTGGACTTGAATCCCTGTTTATATTTCTGCTTGTAAGTATGAGCTTGTGCAAGTTTGTTGCCTAGACTGATCTCTTCTTACTCTCTGCAAATTTGGTGGGGATTGGTGAGAGGGTAGTAATAATTTCACGAGTTTAATATGCGTAGTAGATGACATATTTTATGTTAAATACTTATTACAAGAATTCTTCAGGAATATTAGTTAGGAGATGGAAGAGGGAGGGAAAGGAAAGAAAATGAATTTAAGCAGCACACATTGACTGGGCATCTACTTTGCCCTAAGCACTGCCCTAAGCAGAAGAACCAGAAGCCAAGTTAGATATAGATTCTATTTTACCGAAGGCCATAATCCAGTACAGGAGAAAGAAATGCGAACCAGTAATCACAGTAAAGCATAATATGCCCTACAGGAACGTGGAGGAAGAAAACAAGTGCATGTATAGAAAATGAAATAGCAAATTAAAGAACCTGGAATACTGTATACGTTTCTATTGATAATAAGTTGAAGTCTCAGCCTTGATTCACTTTTTAGACTAGTGTGAACTGGAGACAGAGAATAATAGAATGTGCTTTAATACCCAATTTCAGTAAAAAGAATTATTTGCATCTTTTTCTCCTTCTGGGCCTGACTGATCTCTGATTCACAGCCTAACTGGGGCCCCATCCCATAAATACTTGCAGGTAACAATTTATTGCACTGTTTAGAATTCTAAGCACTGTATACCCCTAATTCTTTTCACTTCTTCATCTCAAAAGATCAGAAAATAGAAAGTTTCTTACATATTTGTCGAGACTAAATGTACCACCAAACACTTTTGTGTACCTGAGAAACAGCAACCCACACGAGGTAAAATAGAAAATAGAACATATGATTGGAATATACATATTGTATGTAACAAGAATACAGAAACTTACTTAGATCTTTCAGTACATCATGCATATTCTAATTCTGGATTTTATGGCTGCTTAATAAGATTTAAAATATTTACTTTTCTGATAACAAAAACTGAGGTGTATACAATATAATAAATTTGGAAAGTAGAAAAGAATATCAAGAAGGAAAAAAATGAATCATAATCTGGCCGTTCACTAAAAACTCCATTAACATATTTTACAATAACTTTTAAATCTCTTTACATTGCTATACTATTTCTAACACAAGCACCCTTAAAATTATAAGTTTTTTCTTAAGTAAAATAACCTTCAAAAACCTCATTCATTAAGGCTGCATAAGATTTTATTGTACTGATGTAGAAATTAGCCACTTCATTTGTTATTTTATAATTTCTGTAATTTCAAATTATGATATGCTAAATATAATTGTACATTAATATGTTCTAACAATTGTAATTTTTTCCTTGCACATTCCTCACAATGTAAAAAATACATCATCAATTAATAGGGTGACATTGAGTTTCTCAATACAATTAAAAATCCCTCAACTAATGCAGGGGAATACCAATTTCACCATATAATCATAGTACTTTATGTTATTTTTAATAAATATCTGCAACTTTGATAAGCACAGAAGAATACGTTATCACTATTTTCATTTGCTTACTCTTTATTTGTACTGAAATTTAACTGTTCGTAATTTGATTATTGACAATTTGATTCCCTCTGTGAATAATCTATATTCTTTGTTTTCCCCATTGAAGAGTGTTTTTGATTTCCTGTGCATTAAGAACATCAAATCTTTATCATATTATGCATAAATATTTTCCCAATTGTTTGTCCTTGTCTTTGATTACTTTTCTCTCTTTTTTTTTTTAACCTAGAGAAAGCTTTATTTTCTAGGTGTTTTGGTCGTTTTTTTCGTGACCGGCACTCAGCCAGTCCTATATAGGATCCGAACCCACGGCGGGAGCGTCGCCGCGCTGCCAGCGCAGCACTCTACCAAGTGCGCCACGGGCTCGGCCCTTTAATTTCTCATTTTCCTTTCCTCCTATAAGAAATACATTCCCAACACCTTAAATACTCAAAACCATTTATAAATGTTTGTCACAGGTATGGTGGTAAACCCTTTTAGTCCCGTTGTAAATGCTAGCTGTTGTATTTATATACTGGGGGTTGCAGTCTCAGCATGGCTGCCCAAGAGAACTGAAGTCAGGAGATTGGCTCAGAAAATTGTTTCCATACTTCAGAGGGATGGCCTTCTGCTTTATTTCTCACTACAACTTTTGTATCCTACAATTCCACATACTGACTGGGAATGAGTCTGTATTTTTACATTTATTTGAAGCTACCTGTCAAATGCTATTTCAGAAAACGTAGCACATGTTTTTAGTTCAAAAATATACTCTTTGTTTATTACTGCCCAAAATGTGATCACTAGAAATTGAGTCTATACTTTAAAAAAAAAATTCTGTTAAAAAGCACATATGATTTATCGTCTTAACCACTTTTAAGTGTACATTTCAGTAGTGTTAAGTATGTTCAGGATATTGTCAACCAATCTCCAGAATGTTTTTCATCTTGAAAAACTTAAACTAGCCCCTGGTAACCACCATTGTACTTTCTTTTTCTATCAATTTGACTATTGTAGATACTTTGTAGAAATTAAATCCTACAGTATTTGTCTTTTTTTTGACTGGCTTATTTCACTTAGCATAATGTCTTCAAGTTTCATCTATGTTATAGCATGTACATATAGCATGTATGTTACAGAATGTCCTTTCCTTTTAAGTTTGAACACTATTCTATGTACATAGATACCACATCTTGATTATCTATTCATTCATCAGGGACCCTGGGTGTTTCCATCTCTTGGCTATTGTGAATAATGCTGCTATGAACATGGTGTACAAATATCTATTCAAGACACTGCTTTCAATTCTTTTGAATATACACCCAAATGAAATTGCTGAATCACATGGTAATTCTATTTTTAATTTTTTGAGGAACAACCATCATCTTTTCCATAGAGGCTGCATCATTTTACATTTCCACCAATAGTTGAGCCTATAGGTTGAAATATAGTTTACTCTCAACTGTTGTTTATAATGTTAGTGCCAGCTTTTCTGTTTTATTATATATCTTTATGGGCATAGTAAAATTTCAGGATTAAGTTCGTAAATAATGATGCAATATTAGATTTTGACCAATGACTAGCCCTGTTCTCCAGATTGAGGGTTAAAGCTCTTTTTTTCTGCATGGGTGAGAAGTTAAGAAATAATTGTCTCATGATTTCAGATGTTCTAAGATTAGTGTTTGCTCAGTTATGTTTCAGAATTTTTACTTTTGAACTTGATGTGATAAGAAAGACTAGCTAAAAGTATTGTTTTTCACAACTATGCAACAACCCATCCACATATTATAGGTAATTTGAATTTGCACTCTATTTACAGCATCACACAGAGAGAGCTCTTCTGTTTATTGTATTTTAGTTATGGAAATAGGTGTATTTGGTAGGGTAGCAGTTATTACCTTTAACCAGAAGCCTGAGACTGCTTAAGTTTTCATGCCCTAAGAATTACAAAATCTTTGTGGTTCTGCAACTCTTTAGCACCTAGTTCCTAATGTTTCCTCTGGAACAAGATTTATGGTAATTGGTTAATTGATTCTGCAAATGGCCCTTACCCTAGATTAGTGATATTTTCACTAGAAGCTAAATGGTATAAAGCTTTCTCTGACTAATGTGTAGAAAGTTAAAAACCTTAATAAGCCTTAAGGTTTATTCCCAATTGCACCTCTACCAAATAGAGAAACCGATAGCTAGAGCAACATTCAGAAGACTCAGGCAATCACTGAGACATGCACACTTCCACATGGAATTGCCATAGTTGAGAAAATCTTGACGATAACATGTTTCAGAGTAAATATAAGGAAGCACTGAGAATGAGATGAAGCACTGAGAATTAGATGAGAGAATTTCATCAGAAAATTGAATTTTTAACCTGCAGATAATGAGACCTTGAAAAAAATAGTTTAGCCATCTTTTAGGCTTTAAAAATTAATCTGTATTTTTATCAGATTGTGAATAAATGATGACACTGAAAATCAACTGTATATTTGACTTTACTATTACTATGTTATGAATCTGGTACATTTTAAAAGATCTCAGCAAACAGCCAGACAGGGATTGAAAGGCTAAGTAATAGATCCTTCTGTATGTAACGCTAGCCAGGCCTTTAGATATATAAATGTAAAAACATTTGCATCAATTTATACAAAGGTAATGTTTATTAAACAAACTTTAAAGGGACTGATGTATTTATCAGAAAATGATGTATTTCTACATTTTTTTACTCTATATTCTAATAAACAAAGTATTATCTGTTTTCATTCGTAATGTACTGGAATAACCAATAAAAAAGCAAGAGGTTATTATTTTAATTTTATCAAAAATCAACCCAAGATTCCTAAATCCAGAGAATTTCCAAAAATATAAGACAGTAAGAAAATTTCATTTGGTGTACAGAAAGAGGAAATATCCTGAGGTAGTGATGAGTACATGTGCTTTAAACAGAAAGGCTTTCCCAAATACTACACTATTTCTAAATTTCAAATGATCTAACATCAATTCAAACTCTATGCAGTAGGTTGAATGGTCCGCCAAAGTCATTGAAGATTAATCCCCACTGTAACTGTTGAGGGTGGGAAATCCTATTATGGTAATCGGCAGGTAGGGCTTTGAAGAAGTGATTAGATTGTGAGGACCATGCCCTGGTAAATGGAATAATAAGTCCATGGTTTCATGGAGGTCATGGGCACGGTTCTGAGGGCTTTAAAGGGAGAATGCATAAGGAGCTCTCTCTGCTCCACCATTTTTCCAGTGTGATACCCTGCGTCACTGAAATCATCACCAAAGAAGGCCCTCACCAGATGTATTCCCTGGACTTTGGGCTTGCCAGCCTCTCAGACTGTAAGCAATAAATTTTGTTTTCTTATAAATTACCCAGTTCTAGGAATTGTTGTTAAAGCAACAGAAATAGATTAATATACCCTAACACCATTTTAACTTTCTACATCTACTAATGTAAAATAACCAAAGAAAACTTATAGGATTTATACATGCTGCTATACTACCTATATAGTTTTATACAGTAAGATTTTACTTTGTCCTATAGCCAATATGATAATAAAAACACCTCTTGTTCCTACTAAAAGATCAGAGGCTTAAATTCTAAGTATATGGAAATCTAGACATAAACATTTATTTTACTCAGTATTGGATGGAATTATTCACACTGAATATTCATTTTTTTCAATCTAACAAATTTTCAGACACTTAATTACTTATTTATTCATTTATTTATTTTTTGTTTGTGTTTTCCAAGTCCTACTTTTATTTTTTCTTATTAGTGAAATATGCAAACACATGAATACGTTTTAAACCCTTACATGTACTTGACAAAAAATAGATATATTTTGCCATATTTGCTGCAAATATCTTTCTAAATAAGTGATGCAGATACTGCTAAAGCATTACTCTGCAATCTTTCCTCACTTTCTGTGCAGAGATAACTATACAAAGTTGGTATATGCTTTTCCAATAAGTATTTTTCTTCATATGCATGTATCCATAAACTATATGTAGAGACCTTTACACAAAAGATATTTGACTGTAATGGACAATTTCTTCTTTCCTTTTTTTTTTTTTTTTTTTGGCAGCTGGCTGGTACAGGGATCTGAACCCTTGACCTTGATGTTATAACACCAAGCTCTAACCAACTGAGCTAAACTGCCCGCTTATGTACTGGAGTATTTCAGTAACTCATAATATTTTGCAGGAGTCAAGAAAGGTTAAATGCTATAACAAACACAAAAGTTCTACTTCTTACAAAGTAAAATTTTCTTGCTCATTTGCAGTCCAAAGCAGGCTGGCAGGGAGGCTCTCTGTTTGATGCAAACATCAGGGATCTATAATAATTTCACCTTAAGGCTTCCCACTCTTCTAAGAGTATGTTCAAAAATCTATATTCAGCTGATAAGGGAATAGAATGAAGGATTCAAGTGGGAAGGTTTTATAAACCAGGAACAGAATTAGCATACATCACTTCTTCTCACAGTCTGTTGGTCAGAACTCAGTAATCTGACCAAAATTTCTGGCAAGAGGAGGTCAAGAAATACATTCTAACTCTGGTTCCAGGACTAGTCACTGCTCCAGTATTTAATGGTCATTTTTTTTCCCCCTTTGTGAACTGCACATTCACAGACTTAGCTATTTTCTTCTGGGTTGCTCATCTTTTCTTACTGATACATAGGTGTCCTTTACATATATATTTTTCACATTCTTTGTTAGTCATGTGCATTTTTTGTATCCACTCCTTGTAACTTGAGACACAATTCTTTAAAATCTTTAATTGACACATAACAATATTTATAAGATATGAGGTTTTGTTTTTGTTTTTTGCTATTGTGTGCATTTTTCCCCTTAACCCACATACCTGATATATCACAGTGTTCTTTATTTTCTTCTCAAAAGTTTTAGTAGTATGCTTTCCACAAAAAATACATGTATATTGTTTGTTCATTTTTGTCTTTGTTTTTAGTGCATACTTAGAACAGGGTACAAATTTTTATCAATATTGTCTTCTCTATTCTTTTCATTCTTTACTTTTGAATAGCCAATTAGAGATTTTTGCAATGTCATTTTTCCCCTTCATGTCTTTCAATTTTTTATATTTATGTGCTATATTCTAGTTAATCCCGTTTAGTCTTTAAGCTATTTAATCAAACTTCCAGCTGTGTCCATTCTGCTGTCCAGTCTGTCTTTAATTTTTTTTAATCAACAACTATATCTACTTTTTTTATAGCTGCCTCATTTTATAAAGATGGTTGCTTATTTAATTTTCCTTATGTTTTAAATATGGTTATTTTGAAGCCCTCTTCTGATTGTATTATAAATATTTAGCTCGTTTTATCTTGTTCATACTGTTAGTTTTTCCAAAATCCTTGCTGTTCCTTGAGTTTGTACATAGCATTAGGATAGGACCGCCAACTCATCCCAGATTTCCTAGAAAGTTCCTGGATTTTAGACAGAATTTAGGAACCATCTGAATCCCAGTAAAACTGGTTGGTCTCCCTACCTCAAAGTCAAAATTTTCTGATGTTAGTTCTGGGCAGTAGCTTTTTATCTAAGGCCTTGAAGGCTTTTTTATGCTGCCTTTGAGTATTCTGGTTGCTTCTCAGAGCAGCCTTTGACTCATGGAGTCACAATTTTAGCATATTTCTTTACATTCCCATTTACTTACTTTATTTTATAATTATTTTTAGATTTCTAATCTATTAAGAGTTTTCACTTTCCTTTTTTGGATACTGTGCTATTTTTCAAATTTATTTCAGTATAGTTTCTATGAGATTTTATGGCATTTTGATTGAGGAAGAATGTAGAATATATGCTGGAAAGGTCATCTTTCCATAAGTATTCTAAGTATTCCTCCTGTAATCTGATTATTTTGTTGTTATGCTTATAATGCATAAAGAACACTTTGCTTAGTGAGGATTATTTAGTACCACGCTCAGCCAGTGAGCGAACCGGACATCCCTATATAGGATCCGAACCCACAGCCTTGGTGTTATCAGCACCGCACTCTCCCGAGTGAGCCACGGGCCGGCCCTCAAGTGAGGATTATTTAGGACAATCTCTGGGAGAAGGCATGTTGCTAGAGATGGAAAGGTGGATGTATTGACTATAAAAAGATTCCAAGAAAACTGTAATCAGATGGGTTGATTCAATGTAGCTTAAAGAGCAATATTTGCACTATATGTTGTGTAAGTTCTACTGAGCTATAACTCACATTGATGGAGGATAATCAAATGTAAAGTAAGCATGTTTTATGGATTCCAGGAGCCAAAAATAATATATCAGTCAGGGAAGGTCGAAAGAAATACCAAGGTTATACTAAAGTCAAAAGCAATCGTTAAAATATTTATAGCATTAAAAACTAAGACCTTACTTCCAATCCTGGTCATGATGGAGTAGCTTGTATTTTACTACTCCCTCATGAAAAACTATAAAATTTGGACAAAATACATAAAACAGTCATTGGAAGGCACTGGAGCCCAACCTAAGAAGGCAAGAATGTGATGAATCCATTTCTGAGAGACAACAAGCAGACTAGGAGCATCCACGGTCATCTTGGATTTTTCCCTTAAGATACTTTATAATATGAAGCACAGGGAAATGGTTTGAGCAGAAAATGGGAGCTTTACTAAGAGATGAGGTTGGAGTCTGAACTGTCAGAGCCGCTAGAAATTGGGGAGCGGGGGAGATCTGGATAAGAAAGGAATAGTAAAAAATCAAGCCCCCAAATTTACATACAATTTCTTCTAAGAAATTTGACAACTTATATATGGCAATTTTGCAAGTAAATAAACTACAAGAAACTCAGCATTCACCAATAGCTGTTAGGATAAAAAGCTAAACAAAGATGTTAGCAGCTGCATGGTGGTGGGGAGGCAGATATTCAGGTCCTACCAGGCGGAGGGGTCCTGGTATACTCACAAGACATTTCTTAAAATCTCCAGAATAGCCACACTCTGACAATAATGGCAAAACAGAAATAGAGAAGACCTGACAAAACTTAAATTAATCCTTGAGTGGATGATACAAAGGAGATTGTACTTTACCTGTGTGGGGGCGCACCTGGGGTCCTCCCGCAGACCCAGAAGGAGAAGGAGCCGACAGGATGACCCCCGGTGTTGGGACCGAGGGATCTCGGGGAAAAGTGAGCCTGCTGCCCGCCAACCCAGCCCGGTGAAAGAGACACTCAGATGCGGCAGGGGTTCTGTCAGGGCAGTTCCACTTTATTGCCGTTACACTGCAACTTATATAAGCAAGCAAGTAGGGGCTTTCCATGAACTAACCAATCAATGAAAGGATCACGCGGGCATGCATTTTGTACTAACACGTTGAGCATAGCGATCACGCAGGTTCATGAGTGCGGAAATACTGGAGGACCAATAAAAACCTTTTGGAGCTATCTCGGGTTACGCCTCCCCTACTTCCCGCAGGCGCCATCTTCATCCTCCACCCATAGGCACCATGTGGCTCACAGATAATGTTTGCTCCTAAAAATGGGCCCAACACACCTGCATGTTAAAGGAAAATAAAACTCTTAAGGGAAAATATCATTTCAATCGTCCATGGGTTTTTTTCCCAAATTCATTTGAAATCAAACTTTACAAGGCAGCATCTAAGAGGAAAACAAATTTAAAAAGAAAAAAAACAGGCCCACGGGAGACTCAGATTCACACTATCATATGGATTTAAAATGAACTATCATTAATGTGTAAAGTAAATGCAGGAAACAACAAAGAATTTCTACAGGGATGTAAAATTTATACTTTAAAAAGCAGTAAAGTAAACATTTTCACAGTAAAAAATATGTAATAATTAAAATTAGGTATCAGATAGATGATTTAATAGTGTATTCTACACAGAATTGTCATTTTTAGTAAGCTAGAAAATAGATTAAATAACAGAAAAATGATAGAAAGTGCTGAAAAGAATGCAAGAGAAATATAGAGCACAGATAAAAGTTTCGATACCTTAAATTTGCACATCAGAAGGAAGGAAGAGAGAGAAGAGGCAGAAGCAATATGAAGAGAAAATAGTTGAATTTTTCCAAATAAAATAGACATCAACATATAAACATCAAAAATAATTATTCCTGAGCGTTTAAAGTCAAAATGATAAACACCAGAGACGAAAAGAAAATACTAAAGATAAATAGAGGAAGTGAGATTTTTTTCCTAAAAAAGACAAAAGAAAGATTTAAGGTTTGTATCTAAATAAAAATGGTGTAACCCAGAGTCTACAGAATGAAATCTTTAAATTGCTGAAATAATGTAACTGCCATCCTAGGTGTCTATACTCAGCAAGAATAGCCTACAAGATTTTTTTTTTTCTCCAGTAGACAAAGTTTAAGCAGATTCAGTGCTTGCACTGAGAAAATATTATAGGAAATTTTACAAGCAGAAAAATAAAATCATATGGAAACACTGCAGAGAGAAATGAATAAATGTAAGTGAACTTTAACTATTTAAAATAGTAAAATGCCTCGTGCAATTTAAAATATATTTGGAAGTTTAATATATGTGTAGAGACAAAATACAAAACAGAAGGAGAGGTAAGGAAATTACCCAATTGTGTGATTTTTACATTTTTCAGAGTTGAATGTACAAATATCTGGCACTGATGTGCGCTGTAATCTATAGGTTAACTATTGAAAACATAGTAAAATATTATTTAACTAACAGATTAATAGATAGAAAAAGATATAAAAACACCTGAACTACAAAAAGCAATGTTAGAGCAAAAAGAGCATTGTATAGATGGTACAAGTATAAAAGAAAGAGAAAAATTATAAAATTAAATAAATTTACCAGCAATTACATATAAATTCTACAATAAAAAGAGGTTCTCAGAATTAATTAAAAAATTCTAATGATATACTGTTTATAATAGGCATGCTTTTAAAATAAGGATACAAAATAGTTTAAAAAATGGTAGGAAAACTGACCTGTCAGGCAAACACTAACTGCAGAAAACTGGTTTAGCAACATTATATAAATATTGTTCAAAATAAACTGGCACGCGATAAATATTACTTGAGATTAAAAGAGACATTCTGTAAGAATTAAAGGGTCAAAGCAAAAGGAAAATATAGTAATTAGCAATTTGTAGATGTACCTTATAACCTGGCTTCAAAACAGGTATAATTAAAAAATCCATGAAACTGAGAAAAATAACAATTTAGGAATAATATTTGTGTTTAGACATTTTCGCATTTCTCTCTAAATAACATATATGAGGCAGACAAAAATTTCAGTGAGTTTACAGAAGATCTCAATAGCACTAAAAATATTACTTCTCGAATATCTGTAGTGAAGGAAGATTGTTTTTAAAATTTTCCCTATGTTGGGACTAATTTTTTGTAAAACAAAATAGATTTGAAGAAAGCCATAAAAAATAGAAACCTATTTTTTTTTTAATAAAGTTAACAAATAAAAATTATATTTCTTTTTGGTTTTTTTGTTTTGTTTTTCTGGCAGCTTGCTAGTGCAGGTATCCAAACCCTTGATCTTGGTTTTATCAGCACCATGCTTTACTGTGTGGGCTAACCAGCCAGCCCTAAAAATTACATTTCAGTAAATAAACTAAGTAACATATCATCAGAAAAAAATAATTAAATAAGCTGTACACATTATTTATTAATTAATATGCAATTAGAGCGATTCACTGTCACACTCAAAATGTTTTATAGTTTGGCAATTAGAACTCAGCAAATGTTATTGTGTAGAAGTTATTAAATGCTTTTTAGTATATCTTGCATAAACTCTACTTATTTTGGTATTTAAATATTTTATACGACAAATGATTGCTTCGTGCTTAAATTGTCTAATTGGATTTGGACTAATGTCAATGCAACTTACATTTGATAATTTACATATTTTGTTTTAATATATTGAGAGTAGAAAAACCAGTCTCAAACAGCTAATTGCTTTTCGGAATTGACAAAGAAATTTTAAAGCAATTTCAGCAAGTTCAAAATATTAATTTTTAAATTTTATTGAAAATAAAGCAAGTGATAATTATTTTCAAACTCCATCTTCAATCTTTCATTAATAGCCTGTTCTAAAAATGTATCTTCTAAAATGATTTTATTTAAATATTTATTTAAATATTTTACTTAAATATCTTTTTATGAAATAAATTGATTCCAGATCCATAAATCCAATCCTATTGTGTAAATTATTTTAAGCAAAATTAAAATTGAAAGCATTATATTAAATTTGAAGTTTTGTGTGATGGCCTTTCTCAAGGCATAATATCAAGATCATCAGGTACTTTAATGATAACTGGAATTCAGTTACAAAACATCACAAAATAGTTTACAGAAAGTCTGTTGTTCTATACTTCTAATTTTGCCTTTGTCCGTTAATCTTGTCTACCATCGAAACAATTTTGCACTCTTTCCAGGAGTTGATGTATTGGGAAACCATTTCAAGAGAGTAAAACTAGTATTTAGAGTGTGTGTGTGTATGTTTCTCCTTGTCAGAGTAAGGGACATGTGCCTAGAAGGATGTCAAAATTTGTATGATTCAGTGACTGCAGTGAATTCTTTCTATATTTGAATGGGATTGTTGGGTGGGATTATTCTGTCTCTATTTGATGATTTTATGTTGTGGCTATATGGCACAGGTAACTTGTCTGTTTATATCATAGGTGCATGAACCAAAAGATGTAATCTCCAGAATAAATATAGATCATAAAATACTACTTTCTAACTTGCTGTCATAATTGAATGAAATAGTCAGGGTCCTCAAACAAGAGTGTGTATTAGTCCATTTCTGTTGCTAATAACAAAATACACGGAACTGGGTATTTTATAAAGAAAACAAAATTTATTTGCTTACAGTTTCAGAGGCTGGGAAATGCAGAGTACAACTGGTGGTGATGACAGTGACCCAGGGATCTCACGAGAGAGAGACACTCCTTTCTCTTCTTTTAAAGCCCTACAAACCACGGTCCTGAACACCATTATTAACCCATTCACTACTGCTCAGTCCTACAATCCAATCACCTCTTCAAGTCTCCACCTTTCAATTAGCATAATCAGATTACCAACCCTCTTAACAGTTACAGTGGGGGCTAAGTTTCCAACACATAAAACTTGGGGGACACAATTCAAGCTTCAGGGAGTTTTGGGGGGACATAATTCAATCCACTACAGAGTGAGCATGCTTTACATATAGGCAGGATGTAAATAATTATGGTCATAGAATGGAGTCTGAGAAGGGAATTGTATCAATGGCCTCTAGCATTCCCTTTTCCCTCTACGCATAACTTTGATATAAAACTTTATAGCGCCTTACTACTCTGACTTTGGATTAGCAGTGTGC
Organism: Cynocephalus volans; assembly: GCF_027409185.1. NCBI lineage: Eukaryota > Metazoa > Chordata > Mammalia > Dermoptera > Cynocephalidae > Cynocephalus > Cynocephalus volans. The sequence continues at coordinate 32,826,846 of NC_084476.1, read as the reverse complement.
CTTGCTTGGTCCAGTGGCAAGTTAGCAAAAGTAATGCAAGTTGTCTTAAAAATCACATATGTGTTTGGACCAGCAGCTACTCTTTCACCCATGATTTTGCCATGAAATTTTCCTTAGGGCAGTGTGTTAAAACAAGGAAGATACATTAAGTAAATATGGGTCATTTCAGTTGCCCCAGAAGGAAGTTGTCTTAGATAAATGGATATCCAGCCAACCCCAGATACATGAATGAGCTCAACAGACACCAGATGGACCACCAGTCTGACCCCTAGGTTAATAAACTAAATAAATGCTAATTGATTTAACCACTGAGTTTTGATATGTCTTACTAGACAGAATTATGAAAAGAAATAATGAATACAAACCTTCACCTTTATAACATATCATAAACAGAAATTAATCTAAGATGGATTGTATACTTAAACATAAACTGTAAAGAAATTTCTTTTCTAGACCAAAATATGAAAACATGTTATCATGATTTGGGGGTAAGAACAATTTATTGAAAGAGCATAAAAGACTAACCATAAGAGAAATGATTGCTTTAATTGGATTTCATTAAAACTAAGAATTCAAATTCATTTAAACACACTATTATGAGAGTAACATAGAAAGTTACTGTGTTATAGAAGATACTTATAATACATATATCTGACAAAGGACTTATCCAGAATATGCTAATAGCTCCTATGAATTACTGGTAATATGAGAGACATTGTGGCTTCACTGAGCTTGCTTCTAATAAGGGGAAAATATATAGGAAAGTAAATAAAATACTGAGAGGATAAGATAAGTGCTAAGAAAGAAATTAATTAGATACTATGATAGGAAATAAATAGAGATTTGAAGAGATTTTACTTGAACCAAATTATGTGAAGAAGACAGTTGTACAAGAAAAAAGGAAAAAAGGCTGAGGAACTCTATGAGCACAAGCTGGGATCCCAAGGGTACAGACTGAATTTTGCATCTATTCTTGATGCTTTTGCTCTGGTAAAGGTTATTCTGCAGAAACAAGGGCCCTTTGTTAAGTCGATAAACATCCACATCTGGCCCAGGATCAGGAAAACTGAAAGACAATGCAGTGGAGTTAGAGCAATTGTAGTCCCAGAGGCTGTTTCATGCCAGCTAGGTGTCAGCAGATCGGAGCATCGTATGTCAGCTGTAAAACAGCTGCTCCCTTCTTTCTGTCTTTCACAAAAATGTCTTGTGGTCACCTAACTGGAAACATACAAGAAACAGAATTCTGATAATGTTTAAGATTCCCGTTTGTTTATTTAACAAATATTCATTTAAAATTTGTATTTGTTGTTAAAAAAATAAAAAGCAGACAAGCGGATCTAGGAAAAGTAGGTTGTGGGGAAAACAGGATAACTTAGTCAGGCTCCCTCAGCTCAGGTCTGCTTGGGGGTCATGCAGCACATTTCTTGTAAACAAGCTGTGTGTGGGTGGAGTTAGTGTGCATGTGCACCCATGTATCTTTTTAGTTTTGTTGCTATTCTGTGTTCTTCAGTTTGTAAAGCAGAGCTGGCCACAGAGCTCATGTCTAAAAATAGAGCATGTTTACTATGCTGGCAGCTGCTGGGTTTCAGTTTTTCTTTGGACTTTGCCAGTAGCAGTTGAGTTTGAGTTTGTCTGTGGACTGCTTGGCTCATATTGTTGTGTATGCTGAATAAAGACTATTCCTTCTTCAACCAAGGCTCCAGTTACCTAGCTCAAGACCTGTGTGTGAAGGGTGTGTGAATGGGCTCAAGGGGTCTGTGAGCTCCAAACCCTAGCTCTAGCTCTACCTAGGTCCAGAGGAAAACTGAGCCATAAGCAAGTTGTTCATCTACACTGCACATCACTGTCTTTTGTCTCATTTTGTCACTGTGCTTTGGAAACAATAGATGAAGAAGAAAAAATATTTCTAATATATTCTTAAAATCTGGCAGTCAGTTATTTCATGGCCACTAAGATCTCTTTATTTAAATAGCTGAACCTAAATTGATTTCACAGCAATTTATTATTCCATACATTGAAAATATAGGTGCTAAAATATTGTCAGATTATAATGGTCTACTTTTTCTTATTTTTTAAAGAAATGTGCTGGAATTATCTTTCGTAAAGGATGTATGCATGGAGTAGTAAAGACATTTTTCTAAGAATAAAGACCTTAAGTTTTGTATCAATGATGACAATGCCTCCTTAGGAATAAGCTCGACAGACTTTCAAAACAGAATATAACACAATACATTCTTGTAAATAAAATTATATTATTTTTACTTTGCAGTTTTGAGTCTATAAAATATATCAAGTTTCAGATGTTGTACTGCACTATTTCACAAGCATATGGTGTAACAATACATCACATATGCTATTGAATGCTATTGAATGATAGCCCAGTAAAAAAAATATATATATGTATTGTTTATAGAATAAACAAGAAACAAAGATATTTTTAAAAACAATGTAAATAACCTTACATATAGGTAAACATTCAGACTCAATTTAAACTTCTATTTCTGAGAACGCTGTCTACACATTCCATTTTGTGACTGGAATCATAGAAAACTTTATATATAAGTCTAACAACATAATAAATACAGCCAATTCCCCAAATGCATGTTGGAAAGTTGCTGTGATACAACAGTACTGGATAGATCTTCACAGTTTAATGCTGGTTAAACGCTGTGAACAGCAGAATGTGCCTCTAAATAGGACACTCCTCACACATAGAATCAACTGATTCTGTTCAGTGGCCATAACTGACTATATTAATACCTGGAAATGCAAAAATCTCCTAGAATAGCATCATCGGAGGTAATTCTACAGTGAGAATTTGAAATCCGGCACTCAGGGCATGAGAAGAACGAAGACAGGCAAACTGAAGATGGAATTAGTGGTGTGTTAAGGCAGATCCAGACCTCGGAGAACTACGAAAGACTGGTGCAGAACTGATGACAAACATCAATAAGAAAGAAATTTCTGAGATAAGCTATGTAAGATCTTCAATTAGTGAAGCAGGGAAGACTGACAGAAATTAATTTTGATGATCTTTGGCGGTCACAGAATGGATTAAGAAGGTCCTCATCCTGTCAGCATGTCTGGCTGCTTCTCCCATGTTAGGCTTCTTCAACCACTGTAAACCTGGATATCAAATTAGAATGAGCCTGGGTTACATGAATACTTACGGGTGCTGCAAGTTACACTATTGTTTCTTTCATGGGTCAGTTCAATATCTGAAACTGTTCTGTAGGACTGATTTTTACTGGTACTCTCATATTTCTCCTGAAGTCTCATCTTACTTTCCTGATTATCCTCTCTGAATTAAAATAACAAAGTATTTATAAACCTGTGTTGTTCTGCAATTCCCTAATTTAACTGAATATTTTTGGAAATTAAACAACTGACAAAATTTTGATATGAACTAAAAAATTTGAGATTACTGTTTTGTCACTTATTATTTTTTCTGATTGTTTACCAGGAAAGCTATGTAAACAAACAAACAACAACAACAACAACAACAAAATGAGCATGATGGCATTTGAAGCATCTTATTTAGAGCTACACAAGAGCCTGAACTTCCAATTTGGTGTTTTCTGGTTAAGGCTAATTTAGAAAAAGCAGCTTAGGCTTCAGGGTGTGAGTGGATGGATGTCATCACCTTCTGGTTATCTGCATTTTAACAACAACAACAAAAAAAGAATGGGGTGTAGCTTTTAATTTCCTGTAGAAATGTTGATCCATAAGCAGACTGAGAGAGATTTAAAATTCTAAAATATCAAGACTTTATGTTTTGGTGCTTTGAGAAAAGTTCACCATTTCCATACACACATACACACACACACAAACACTCACACACAAATAATAATAATAATTTCATCAGGGCTTTCTCTGAGTTTACTTTCTCTTATTTTAAAATATCTATTCCATTTCTTATCATAACCCCTAGAATGAACCAATTTTACAGATAAAGTCATTCATGCATAATTGACTTAAGGTCCCAACTTGCTTAGAAGCAATCTTAAAATGACAGGAATTACTTACTTTTTAGTATCTTGGAAATATTCAAAGGATAAGACACACTCCAATAATGACAGAGGCACACTATGGCAGTGAACTAGGGGTTTGGTGGCATGCTTTCACACAGTGGGAGCTGGGGTGGGGAGGTGAGAGGATCCTGAATAAATGTCAGTGGAGGGGCATAAAGTTGAAAAGTTAGTTTGATGTGTACATGTAAAACAAACTCATCAGTAAAATAAACTTTACATTTAAAAAAGAAACTGGGTCAAGGATAAGCAAAAAAGAAAACTTGCAAAGTGAAAAATATAAATAGCTTGAAATACAAAAAAATTAAAATTTCACTCATGAGAATAACAAAGATTAAAACAACAACAACAAAAAATGTTAGTTCTTAATTCTAGAGTGATTACAGAGATATGGCATTTTTATATCAGGCTGGTATAATAAGATAACTGCTCTGGATATTTACTTTATGCACTAATCTGATAAGGAAACAAGGGAAATATAGTTTCACTTTATAGTTGGGAAACACACTTCTCTATAACCCTGTATTTATTGCTGCCTAAATATCTACAGGTTTTGGGAGATTATTTTCTAACCACAAGGAAATGCCTGTCTCTTTTATTCCTTCAAAGCCATGTTCAACAGTTATATTCTCAAGCCAATATTTACTGCTTAAATCTTAACCACCCAAAAAGTTATCATCTGAAACATCCCCAGTCGTTTTATTTTATTACTTATATTTTTCCTTAAAGTTCTTACTACCGAATAAGAACTGAAATAATTCTTATTTATTATTAATTTTGTCATTAGTTTATTTGTTTTTGTTTTGTTATGTGTTTCTACTACCAATATACAAATTCTTCTGTCAAATTTTACTACTTAAGTTAGAATTTGTTTTTTTCTTTTTGCAGCTAAAAAACTAATGGACTGGTTTGTGAACACATTCAAAGATGTGAGTCACTTGATTTAAAATAGACAGTTATTGATCTCACCAATAAATATGTCACTATTGTGGTAAGAACATTAAGTAGCTCACAAAATAAAATGAATACAAAAAACTCAACTAATCAAGTTCTAGTGGGAAAGAAAGAGGTAAGACACATTGAAACTATTAGCATGGGACTACCATATCTGCTACAATTACAAGTCAATACTTTCTTTCACTACTCAGGGACCCATCGACAATGAGAATTTGTTTACGTCTTCTAGACTATATCTTCAGCTGTTACATTTTATCTCTACCTGACCATGAACATATCCATAACTTCTTCAAGATTAAACATCCTGGACTAAATAAGTGATTAGTTGTAACTAAGTTACATGCTATGTGCAATCTGTCATCCAAAAAGGAGTTATCTGCTTTCCTATTGATTAATAATGGTTTGATTTAAAATCTGCCATCTTGCTATTTGTTTTTTATTTATGTATTTTTTTCATTTTTCTTCTTTATCTGCCTTTGTTTGAGTTCTTTTGTGTGTGTGTGTGTGTGTTTCCAATTTTAACTTCCTTTTTGGCTTATCTGCTAAAAATGTGCTATTTTAGTTGTTGTTTAAGGGTGTATTGTGTGTGTGTGTGTGTGTGTGTGTGTGTAAATTTTCAGTCTACTTTCTAGTAATATTATGCAACCTTATGATATATGTAAGAACCTTATAATACTAAATTTCCATTTCTCCCCAGCTGACCTATGTACTATTATTTTCATACTTTTTATTTTATAAATGTTCTAAATTAGCCTCACTAAATTTTTATCATTTTTGACATTCAATCATTTTTTGAAGATATTTGAAAATGAAGAAAAAATCTTAACTATATACAGTTACCATTTATGGTGCTTTTATTCAAAGATCTATATTTACATTAATCATTTTCCTTTTGCCTAAAAAGCTCACTAACATTTTTTGTAGTGTAGGTGTGCTGGCGATGACAACTTTCAGTTTTTCTGTGCCTGAAACAGCTTTTTTTTTTTTTTTTTTAATGTCATGTTTATTTTTAAAAGTTTTAGAAAATATTTTACTGGGTGTATAATTTAAGTGGACAGTTTTAAGAAATTTTTCTTAACTTTAAGATGTTGCTCCATTGTCTTCGCTTGTATTATTTATGATGAGAAATATGCATCATAGAATTTTGTTCCTTTCTGCCTAATGCGACTTCACCCCCCACTCCCTGGTAGCTTTTAAGATTTTTTCTTTATCGCTGGGTTTAATTTAATCATGGTGTGCTTTTAAAAATGTTTCTTATACATTGTGCTTCTTGGCATTTTTGTTTGTTTTGTTTTTGTTTGCTTGTTTATTTTTTGGTACCTGGCCACTATGGTGATCTGAATCCATGACCCTAGTGTCATGAGCACCACGTTTTTGTAAGTGAGCTAAGTGGCCAGTCCCTTTGTGTTTCTTGGATTTGAGGATTTAACACATAAGAAATTTGAAAAAATGTTGGTCATGATTTCTTCAATCATGCTCCATCTTTGTTGAGGGATTCCAATTGCAGATATTTTAGGCTGCTTTAAGGTGTCTTAATGCTCAGTGGAATGCTGTAATTTTTAAAAAAGTTTTATTTCACTCTATGTTCTTTTAATCCCAGCTTTTTCACACATAATTGACAAATTAAAATTATATATATGTGTCACATATAATATGATGTTTTGATTATGCATCCATTGTGAAATGATTAAATCAAGTAAATTAACATAACCATCCCTCCACATACTTATTTTTTGGATGTGATGAGAACAAATAAGATCCAATGTCTTAGCAATTTTCAAGTATACAATACAATATTATTAACTATAGTCACCATGTTGTATAATACATCACCAAAATTATTTATCCTATCTAAGCTGTCATACTGTACAAAAGGAAACTTTGCACCCCTTTAACCAACATCTCCCCATTTCTAAGGTTTTGTTTGTTAGTTTTGTTTTGTTTTGCTTTGTTTTTGATGCTCTTGTAAATGTAATTGTTTTCTTGATTTTTTTTGGTAGTTTTTTGTTAGTGTATAAAAATGCTACTGTTTTGTATGTTAATTTTGTTTTCTGAAACTTTACTGAATTTGTTTATTGGTGTAACATGTTGTTTTTAAGGTTTTCTGTATATAAAATCATGTTATCTGCACACACAGTTTTACCTCTTCCTTTCCAATTTGGATGCCTTTTATTTATTTTTATTGACTAAGTGTTCTGTCTAGGACTTCCAGTACTATGTTGAATAGGAGTGATGAGAGTGGGCATCTTTGTCTAGTTCCTGATTTTAGAGAAAAAGTTTTCAGCTTTTTAACATTAAGCATAACGCTAGCTGTGAGCTTGTCATATACAGACTTTATTATGTTGAGGTATGTTACTTCCATCCTTAACTTTTTAGGAGTTTCTATCATTAAAAAAATGTTAAATTTTGTGTAATTTTTTTCTCTGCATCTATTGAGCTGATTATATACTTTTGGTTCTTATTCTTTTAATGTGGTTTATCACAATAATTTGTTAGTAGAACTGACGGGAGAAATAGATAGCAATACAACAATAGAAGGGGACACCGTATTTTCAACAATGGCTAGATCATCCAGACAGAAAATCAACAACACCATAGACCAAATAGACCTAATATATATATACAGAACATTTTATCCAACAGCAGTAAAATACATATTCTTTTCTAGCATACATGGAATAACATCCTCTAGGGTAGATCATATGTCATGCCACAAAACTAGTCTTAACATTTAATTTGTTAAGATTAATTAATTTGAAGATTAAAATCATGTCAAGTATCTTTTCTGGCCATGATAATTTAAAACTAGAAATCGATAACAGGAAGAAAAATAGACAATTGACAAATATGTATAAATTAAACAATACACTCATGAACAACCAATGTGTCAAAGAAATCAAAAGGGAGATCAAAAAATATCTAGAGACAAATGAAAATGGAAACATAGCATACCAAAGTTTATGAGATGCAGCAAAAGCAGTTCTAAGAGGGAAGTTTATAGCCATAAACATCTACATGAAGAAAAAAGAAAAATCTTCAAAAAAACAAACAAAAAACCCCCTAACTTTATACCTCAAAGAACTAAAAAGAGAAAAAACTAAGCTCAAAGTCAGCAGCAGGAAGGCAATAAAGATCAGAACAGAAATAAATAAAATAGGTACTACAAAAACAATAGAAAAGATAAGTGAAACTAAGAATTTTTTTTTCAAAAAAAGGTAAACAAAGTTAACAAAACTTTATGTAGACTGAGAAAACGAGAAGACCAAAAGAAATAAGATTATAATTGAAAGAGGAGACATTATAACCAGTACTCAGAAATACAGAGGATCACAAAAGACTACTGTGTTTCATGGGTATTAGATACCCATGGGTATTAGATATGTGCAACCACTACCCTATCAATTTTAGAACATTTTAATCTGCTCAAAAATAAACCTAGCACACTTTGTCTATCAACCTCTATCTCTGTATTCCCCAACCAACCCCTAAGCAACTATTAATCTACATCTTTTTTCTATAGTTATGGATATTCTGGACTTCTTACACAAGTGGAAGCATATAATATGTTCTTTTTTATGACTGACTTCTTTCACTTGGTATAATGTTTTCAATGCTTAGTCATACTTTAGCATGTATCACCATTTCATTCCTTTTTACGGCTGGATAATATTTAAATTATGGATATCCCATATATTGTTTATCCATTCATAAATTGAAGGGTGTTTTAGTTGTTTCCACCTTATGGCTATTATGAATGATGCTGCAATAAGCATTCATGCACAGGTTTGTGTGTAGGCATATGTTTCTCTTGAGATACACTTTGGAGAACAGTGGAGTTTCAGGGTCATATGATAACTCAATGTTTTATCTATTTTAAGAACTTCCAGACTGTTTTCTAAATTGACTGCACTAGTTTAACTTCTCACCAGAATTATGAATATTTCCATTTTTTGTAATTTTTATTAACAATTGTTATTGTTTGGTTTTTGATTACAAACATTCTAGTGGGTGTGAAGTGTTTTCTCACTCCCTAATGACTACTGATATTGAGAACTTGTTCATGTGCTTACTATCCATTCACTTATCTCCTTGGGAGAAATGTGTATTTAAATCTTTCACCCACTTTTAATGAGATTGTTTGTCTTTTTATTGTTAAATTTTAAGTGCTCTTTATATATTCATGATATTAGTTCATTACCAGATATGATTTAAAAATATTTTTGCACATTCTGTAAGTTGTCTTCTCACTTTCTTTATACTGTCATTTGAAGCACAAAAGTTTTAATTTTGATGAAGTCGTTTACCAATTTTGTTTTCTTTTGCTGCTCATGCTTTTGGTGTCATATTTAAGAAATTAAGAACAAATTCAAGGTCATTAAGATTTATCATTACGTTTCTTACCAAAAATTTTATAGTTTTACTGTACATTTTGGTTTTCGGTCCATTATGAGTTAATTTTTCTATATGGTATGAGGTAAGGATAATATTTTATTATTTTGCATCTGGCTCTCTAGTCTAATGCTCATGGCACCCTTGTCACCTGTCAGCTGGCCATCAGCATATGGTTTATTCTGGGCTGTCAATTCTATTTCATTGATCTATATGTCTATCCAAATGTCAATACTACACTGTCTTCATTAGTGTTGCTTTGTAGTATGTTTTGAAAACAGTAAGTATGAGTTCTCCTACTTTTTCTTCTTTTTCAAGATTGTTTTGGCTGTTTTGGGTTCCTTGAAAAATCTACATAGTTTTCAGAATAGACCTGTTAAAATATACAGAGCAGTCAACTGGCAATCTGATAAGGATTATATTGAACATGCAGATCAATTGGGGGCAGTACTGCCATCATAACAATATTTACTCTTCCAATCCATGAAAATAGGATGATTTATATTTATTTATATTTTCTTAAAATTCTTCCAACCATGTTTTCTAGCTCTCAGAGTGTAAGTTTTGCACTTCTTTGGTAAATTTATTCACACATATTTTATTTTGGGGGGTGCTACTGTAAATGAAATTATTTCCTTAATTTTATTTTCAGATTTTTTATTGCTAATTTACAGAAATGCAGTTGATTTTTGTATATTTTTTATCCTGTAACTTTCTTTGGCTTATTAGTTGTAATAAACTGCTCTCAACCTCATCTGTCCAATGCCGGGTATCCTGTATTCAGCCATCCCCAAACCTCTAGGGCAGAAATTCCTCCCTCAGTAATGGGGTGAGTAGGAGGTGATTAAAACAATCTTTAAGTACAGTGATAAATTTTCCACACTGATTTAAATTAAAAATTGAAGAAACAATAGGTGTTAAATATATCCAGCAGAAGTTCTCTCCAGTTCAAAAAAAAAATTTAACATATAACTTGAATATTACTCATAATTTTATTCCACATATATTGTAGAAACCCCACTGAAATTCCTCCCCTGCCTTTCCTCAAGGTGGATCCAAGTAATTACTGGGATAGAGTTCTTCAAATTTTGTGGCAACTGAGAGTGGGACAGAAATGTATATGTGTTCCTCTGTTTAAAATTTATCTTACTCTATAAAGCGGTTTCTAGAAACTAATTCTGATAACATCTGTACGTTACATCAGATACTTCCTTTTAACAATATTGTCCAATAAACATAGAGTATATTTAAAAATGTACTATTCAGAAATAGAAAAATATAGCATTGTTTTATCTATTCCAAATTCAGAATGGTAAGTTCACTAATGAACTACTTACAGAGAATGAATTTAAATTTACCTTAAACTGCAGAATTGCCCTGTTACATATATACATACCCACACACATATGTTATTTTTATAGAAGAAATAATAATTATAATAATAACAAGAACAACACTTATTATATGCCAAATACTGTTTTAAGGATTTCTAATTATTTAATAACATATTCATTTAACTAGGTTGTATTAGCTATCCTCATTTAAGAGATGATGTAATTGAAAACAGAACATTTAAGCAAATTGTCCAAGTGACAGATCTGGCATGTAGTGGAGGTCGGATTCATACACAGTCAGCTAACTCCAGAATCTGTGCTCTTAACCATCATAAAACAGAAGGTAGATATATTCAGGGAAAAACAATTATTTTTGTTACAATCCCATGTGGACCCTGAATGAGCCAGTCCTTCTAGGTGAATGCTGAATGGCTAACCAGAGGCCAACAGCCGTTTGCTGAGTGGAGGTTACACGAGTGCCCTGAGTCCTCAGAAAACCACAAGCTGTACAGTAGTTGAACTCAGGGGCTTTCATATCTGTCTGTTCCTGTTTATGACGCCAGAATCAACCACTGCCAGAAAGTCCCATTTCATCACCCAGACTTGACCTGCGATGAATTTTAACGACGACCAATAGAACTGAACAAAATTGCATCCATTATTTGAATAGCGTACAGGAGTGGGAACCTCCACGGGAACTTTCTCTGCAGAAGATAATATCTTCCTTTGCTCTGGTGAAGCGCACCTTCATTTTGTACTGAAAGCTGCATTTCCTGGTTTGCTAGCTGCTCGCCAGAATAAAGTCCCCCTTTATCTCAAGATCTCTTTTCGGTGAATTTTGTTAACACCTGTGATGCATAAATGCATGACTTTTCCAATGTATTCTGGTAATATTTCAATTTTGTAAACTCAGATTACATTATGTGCTTCAATATCTCATGTTGTTTTTATCCTTCTTTAGTAAATGTTTCTTTGAAAGTTAAAAATTTCCCTCAGAGGCAATTATTACAATTCTTAATATCTGCTTTTTCATAATGGTTCTAGTCTCAAAAGTAAAATTTAATATGAATCTAAAGGTTCATGGTATGATTAATACATATATATGGCTTTTGATAATTTTTTTTTACTTCCAGCAGAGTCTCTCTCTCTCTCTCTCTTTCTCTCTCTCTCTCTCTCTCTCTCTCTCACACACACACACACACACACACACACACACACACACACATTTTACATATATGGAACTGTCACGCAAACACACAATCGTACGTATGACAACAATATGCCACTTAGAGTAATACCATCAATAAAACTTCTAAAATATTTAGCTCTGTGAGAGGAATGCAGTGTGTGTTTTAATTTTAGCTGTTTTGTTTTTAGAAGACCATTTGTTACAGTAAAATTACAAAAATGACAAAAAAGAGCTATGTTGACTAAATAAGCCTAAATTTACAGGGCAAAGACATAATGAATATGACCACAAAAGTACATGCAACAAAAGAAAAAATAAACAAATGGAAATGTATCAAACTAAAAATCCTCCACACAGCAAAATAAACAATTAACAGAGCAAAAAGACAACCTATGGAATGAGAGAAAAGATTTGCAAACTATGCATCCAACAAGGTATTAATATCCAGAATATACAAAGAACTCAAACAACTCAACAGTAAGAAAACAAGTTACCCAATTAAAAAATGGGCAAAGGAGCCAAAATAGACATTTCTCATATGAAGAAAAACAAATGGCCAACAGACAAATGAAAACATGCTCAACATCACTCAACATCAGGGAAATGCAAATCAAAACCAAACTGAGATATCATTTACCACTGTTAGACGGGCTATTATCAAAAAGACAGAGAATAACTAATGCTGGTGAGGATGTGGAGAAAGGGCAACCCTCCTACACAGTTGATAGGACTGTAAGTTAGTGCAGCCATTATGGAAAACAGTACGGAGGTTCCTCAGACAGCTACAGATAGAACTGCCATATGACCTAGCAATCCCATTGCTGGGTATATATCCAAAGGTATGGAAATCATCATGTCAAAGGAATGCCTGTACTCCTATATTAACAGCAGCTCTATTTACAATAACCAAGAGTTGAAATCAACCTAAATGTCCATTGACAGATGACTGGATAAGGAAAATGCAGTATATATACTCAATGGAATATGACTCTGCCACAAAAATAATGAGATTTTGGTATTTGCTGCAACACGAATGAACTCAGAGAAAATTATGTTAAGTGAAATAAGCCAGGCACAGAAAGACAAATACCATGTCCTCATTCATAAGTGGGAGATAAAATAAAAGAAAATAAAAGAAGGAAGGAAGGAAAGAAAGAAGGAAGGAAGAAAGGAAGGTTGGTTGGTTCACAATAATACATAAAACTTTCCAAAAAAGGAACAGAACTGTGGTCATTAGAGGTGGGAAAGGGGGAGGGGAAGGGAGTTGGTGAGAAACTAGTTAAGGGTCACGAAGATTGATTACGTTTTGTAAACATGAGTATACTAATTATCCTGATTTGGTCACCACATATTGTACACATGTATTGATATTTGATTCTGTAACCCACATATATATGGGTTACATATTATTATATATATGGTATGTATATAATAAATTATCTTTGAATAAAAAAGGTCAAAAAATAAAATATTTTTTCTTAAAATATTTTCAATTCAGATTTTTCGCCCTATAATCAATCCCATCCCTTTAACTTTTTTCCAATAAACACTTTTCCACTAATCCTGGGTTCAACACCTACTTAAAGTCTAGCTTATTTAGACACTGGAATACAGGGATGATTACGAACAGTCCCTGTTCTCCAGATGTCAGCCATAGAGTAGTAGGGTCAGGGTGGACAGGATTGATCGTGTGCTTAACTTTTGAGACTGAGATAAAAACACCCCCATTACTATTTGCCAGTCATCTATAGATGCAAATGAGTTGTCACTTAAGCATCACGTTAACGTCTAAACTGATTTATTTTCTGACTCAGAAAAATAAAGAATATGTAATCATAGTGTATTTTACAAAAGCGTGAAACCCGATTGAAGTATGTATGTCCGAACAGTTTATGCCAGAAATGGAGACAGCAAAATAGGCGGGAGATACTTTCTAAGGCATCATTTTGTTCTCCTGTTAAGGTGATCTGGGGGTCATCACCTTTCACCAGTGACCTCGCTGGCAGCCCAGGTGGGAGTCTGCTTCTCACCTTTTTAAGGCACTTAGTAGTGTTCTTCCTCCTCCACATTTTTTGCTCTCCAGGCTTATTCAATATAAAATCAGAGGTCATGGTAACATATCTCAAGCATAATAGTATTTGGTTCCAAAGAAATGTCTTAGCTTATTCAGGAACTGCTTATTTACTAGAGGGGCCATAGAGACTCCAGGCTTTTTCCTCATCTTGATATAGTTTTAGAAACTTCAAGTGTTCATGAGAATGTATTCCTAAGGGCTTATAAGGAAGATAAAGAAAGGTAAAAATCATGATAATTATCTCAGTATATTAAAAGAGTACGATAAAACTTTATATAGAAGCAGAGACACAAACAGATATTTACAAGACAACTAGGCACCTAACTTCTGTAACAGAAGCAGATTTCTGATATGTGTGCCACTCTCTGTCATTCAAATTCAAATACGGTGACCTTCAGAACATCTATGGCATTACCTAGGCAGTGACCTGGAAGTTTTAATTCCATACCTTACTCTAAAATTTTACCTCATTTGTTTAACCCATTCTTGATTACCTTATAAGAATGCCCTTTCCTTCATTATCTTTTTCACAGCTTTATTGTAACTTTAAATAGATTATAACACATTGAGGATTTCTTATCACTTGTTTCCAATGTTTAAATGTACAACTGCTCTAAATGTACTGTTTTTTCTTTCTTTTCACTGTTCTTGGACCTATAGTTTAGATCATGGGTACCAATTCTATGTATGTTAATTACTACTTAACTTTCAATTTCTATTATTTTTAATTTTACTCTTCGGCTTTTGAAAGTGACAAGTAACCTTAGGAAACATTCCCTTAATCATTGCACTCTCCTATTAAAGGAGAACATTTATAAAGACTTCCTTTAGAGGAATAATTAAAATTAATTTTGAATAAATGACATCTCAGTGCTCCAAATTCTTTCAATGCTAATAAGTAATTTTTACTTCAGAGCTTTTGCATTGGCTATGTCTCTGTCTCATATCCTGTTTCCCAAGATCTTTCAAATGGTTGACTTTTTCTCATTATCAAATATCTCTTCAGAGAGGTTTTCTTTGAATAATCTATCTAAAGAAGGCATGATTATCCTATTTTATTCTATTTTTTCTATGACTTGAAAAACTTCGCTCTTAACGTATTTGTGGGTTTGCATGCTTTTTATCTGCTTTCCACTGTTAGAATGCAAAGCTCCTTAGAGCAGTGTCCTCATGGATTAAAATATCCAAACTCTTAAAACAATACTTGGCACAGTAGATGCTTAAAATATTTATGGATATGTGTGATGAAATATTATACATGTATACAATTTTTTTTCAGTATTTATACTGGCTCTGATACCTATGTTCAAAAATAAGCAAGGATAGTTCTTGCCCTGAGGAGCCATCAGACAATGGAGAGACATGTATGAACCAGTATCTATGACAGGTACAGTAGAGGCTATCAGAGGCAGTTCATAAATTCTCATAGGAGCATAGTGGTGGAAGTAAATTTTTCTGCACTAGGAGTCAAAGAGGCTGCACAGGAGGTTACATTGCTCTGGGATTTGCAAGAGAAAAAGTAAATGTGGGTTTCAGTGGGTATTTGAACAAGCGTGAAAGAGAGATTACAGCTGGAACAGAGATAAAAAATGAGATCATAGTGACTACAGTTAATAGTATGCAGTTTTGTATTATTGAAAAATGCTAGGAGAATGGATATAAAGTGTTTTCACTACAAAAAGATCTATGCGAGGAAATGCATATGTTATTAGTTACTTTTATATATAGTTAGATTTAGTCATTCCACAATGAATATATACTTCAAAACATTATGTTGTACACAGTAAATACATACAATTTTATATGTTAATAAAAAAAAAACTAAAAGAATTAGAATAATTTTGGCTCATTGAAAAATAGGGTGACAGAGAAGGAGTAGAGCAATAAAAATATGTTTTTCTTAAAAAAAGGATAATATTGTATAGTTTTGATGATTTGAAAGCATATTTAAAAATAAAAATCCCAGACTTCTGGGAAGGTGGTATACTAGAGGTACCCAGGGAGTGTTCTTCCCACAGAAGAAGATTGAAACAGGCCAACTGCCACAGCTGCCACAGTCAACAGTGCCATTGTGCAGTCCCAGAACTATTGCTCCCAGCTCCCTGCAAAGCAGCAGTCCTGCAGGTAGCTCATCACTGCAATGGCAGACTCCACAGATGCAAGATAGGCAGATGTAGCCACCGCCACCATTGATGCCACCACGAGTTAAACCTGCTGTTGCCAGGGATGCCACAGACATGAGAGAGAAAGATGCAGCCACTGTCGCTGCTGCCACTCCCGCAAGGTAACCCCACTGTCGGGAGTCAGTTGCAGCAGCCAATGTTGCTGCCAACACCATGAATTAACCCTGCTGCTGCTGTGGACACCACAGCCAAGCAATGGCTGCTACAACTGCCACTTCTGCAGTTGCTGCCACTATTGCTGTGTGAGTAGCCCACTGCCGCTGAAGCCACCACTGCTACACAGTCTACCAAAGCCACTGCCACAACCACCACAGCCATAAGGGTGGCCCTGCTACCACAGCAGAAGCCACAGCAGCCACTGCCACTATGTAGGAAGACCACTAACCACTTGACTGAACTGACACAAGGAAGCTCACCAGCAGAGTCCAGGAAGAAGAGTAATAGAATAAGCAACTGCTTTACCATATAACTAGGTCTCAAGTAGAGATACTAAGAATAGGGGAAAAAAGGAAAATATGAGCCCACCAAAAGAATACGATAATTCTTAAGAACCAGGCACCACAGAGCAGGAAACCCTTGAAATGACTAAAAAAGAATTGTGAATAAAAATCTTAAGGAAACTCAATGAGATACAAAAACACACAGTTAGATGACACAATGAGCTGAGAAAACTATTCAGGGTATGAAGGAAGAAATCTACTATGAGATTAATACTTTAAAAAAGAATGTAGCAGAAATCATGGAACTGAAGGAGTCTCATTCAACAAAATAAAAAACAACTGAGAGCTTAAGCAGCAGGCTAGAGCAAGTAGAAGAAAGAATTTCTGATCTTGAAGACACTGTCTTTGATATAACTCAAGTAGACAAAAAGAAAAAAGAATTTTAAAAAATGAAGAAAATCTAAAAGAGATAGTAGACAACCTTAGGCACATAAACATCTAAATTGTGGGTATTCCTGAAGAGAAGGTGAAAGGAAAAGGCACTGAGAACATAGGCAATGAAATTATAATGGAAAATTTTCCACGTACAGGGAGAGACATGGAACTTCTGATCCAGGATGCTCAATGATCCCCAAATAGATTCAATCCATAAAAGACCTCTCCTAGGAACATTATAGTCAAACTGGCAAAACTCAAAGACAAAGAGAGAATCCTAAAATCAGTATGAGAAAAATGTCAAAGAACCTATAAGGGAGTCCCCATCAGACTAATAGCAGACTTCTTGACAGAAACTCTGCTGGCCTGAAGAGAATGAGATGATATATTTGAAACACTAAAAGAAAAAAAAAACCTGGAGCCAAGAATACTATACTCAGCAAGGCTATCCTGCTATCCTTCAGACATGAAGGGGAAATAGTGTATTTTCCTGACAAACAAAAACTATAAGAGTTCACCACCACACAACCAGCCCTACAAGAAATCATCAAGGGAGTCCTGCATCTGGAATCCAGAAAATGACAATCACTTTCATGAATACATAAGAAAGAACAAAACCCACTGGTAGAACAAAATGCAAATGAGAAAGAGAAACCGTATTTTACCACCTCCCAAAATCCAAAAAAATTGAAGACACACAACAAAAGGGAAAGAAACAAAGATATTTAAAACATCCAAATAAAAATTGATAAAAATTCCAGAAGACAATACCTTTAATAACAATCATAAATTTAAATTGATTAAATTCCCCACTCATAAAACACAAACTGGCTGAATAAAGTGAAAAGCTAGACCCAACTATATACTATCTACAGGAGGCTCACTTCACCTGCAATGACACACATGTGCTAATAGTGAAGGGATGGAGAAAAATATACCACTCAAATGGAAATCAAATATGAGCAGTAGTAACTATTCTTATAATGGATAAGATAGACTTTAAATCAAAAACTATAAAAAGAGACAAGGAAGGCCATTATATAATGATAAAGGGATCTATCCAGCAAGAAGACATAATAATAAAAGATATTTATACCCTCAACATCAGAACACCAAGACATATAAAGCAAACACTATTAGACCTCACGAAAGATACCCAAATATGATATGAACACCCCTCTCTCAACATTGGACAGATCATCTAGGCAACAAATCAAAAGAGAAATACAGGATTTAAATTACACATTAGACCAACTGGACTTGGCAGATATCTACAGAACATTTTATCCAACGAACTCAGAATATACATTCTTCTCATCAGCCAGTGGAACATTCTCCAGTATAGACCACAAGTTATGTCATAAATCAAGGCCTCAACAAAATTTTTTTAAAAAATTGAAATCATTTAAAGTATTTCTCAGACTACAATGGATTAAAACTATAAATCAATAACAAGCAAAATTCTGGAAACTATACAAACACATGGAAATTAAACAGCATGGCCCCAAATAACATATGGGTCTCATAAGTAATTAAACAGGATATCAAAAAATTTCTCAAAACTAAGGAAAATAAAGACACATCACACCAAAAACTGTGGGATGCTGCAAAAGCAGTTCTAAGAGGGAAATTTAGTACAATAAACATTTACATCAAAAGAATAGAAAGATTTCAAATAAACAACCTAATGCTACACCTCAAAGAACTAGAAAAACAAGAACAATCCAACCCCCAAATTAGTAGATGGAAAGAAATAATTAAGAACAGAACTAAATTAAATAGAGACCCAAAATGTGATACAAAAGATCAACAAAAAAAAGTTTGGTTTCTTGAGAAGAAAAACAAAATAGAGAAACCAGTAGCTAGGCTAACTATAGAAAGAAGAAAGAAGACCCAAATAACAAAAATTAGAAATGAAAAAGGAAACCTTACAACCAAGACCACAGAAATACAAAAAGTCATTAGAGATTATTAAAAACAACTATATGCTGATGTAAGACCCGTGCACTAAGCACAAATCCCACACGTCAAGGGTGGCTCACTTCATGAAGACCACAAGACAAGAGATCGCTGCAATCAAGCAAGAGGTGTTTATTTCAGCATGCTGGGTCGCTTTTGTCATAAGCGGCCCTGAGTTCTTTAACACCAAGGTTTTTATACAGTTTTTTTAGACAGTTTTTCATAACAGAAATAACTGCCAATTAACTGAGGTGCCTTAACAGGCTTGCACCCTGATAAGAGATGATACATTTTTCAATCGTTTCTCTTCCCTGGTCCAGCCAGGTGTCTTGAAGATAAACGGGGGGCTGGTTTAGTCCTTGGGACCAACTGGTTCCTGGAATGTGTGTTTAAGTCTTCCTGACCTCTTCTTGAACTCTTAGAAGCTGCTTTACTTAAAATGCCTTTAGATATGTTTCCCCATTTTAGCAAGCGTTTGTGGAATTGTGCAGGTTAGAGCTATATATTTCTATTACAATTTGTGCAGGTTAAAGTTATACAGGCAAATAGTGTAGGTTAAAGTTACACTTTTCTATTACAATTCCCTACAATACTGACAAATTTGAAAACCTGGAAGAATTGGATAAATTTCTGGACACGTTCAAACAACCAAGACTGAACCTAGGAGAAATAGAAAACATTAGCAGACCAATAACAAGCAATGAGATTGAAGCAGTAATCAGCAGTTTCTCAACAAAGATAAGCCCAGGACTGGATGGCTTTACTGTTGAATTCTACCAAGTCTTTAAAGAAGAATTAATACCAATTCTCTTCAAATTATTCCAAAAAATTAAAACAGAGGCCACTCTCCCAAACTCATTGTATGAGGCCAGCATCACCCAGATACCAAAACCAGACAAAGACACAACAACAATACAAAATAAAACTATAGGCTAGAATCTTTGATGAACACAGATGCAAAAATCTGCAATATTATATTAGCAAATAGAATACAGCAACAAATAAAAAAAATTAGATGCCACAATCTAGTGGGATTCATCCCAATTACATGTCACAGTCTAGTGGAATTCATCCCAGGGATGCATGGATGGTTCAACAAATGCAAGTCAATAAATGTAATACACCACCACATCCACAAAATCAAGCACAAAAACCATGTGATTATCTCAATAGACACAGAAAAAGCATTTGACAAAATTCAACACCCCTTCATGATAGAGACTATCAGAAAATTAGTTATGGAAGGAAAGTATCTCAACACAGTAAAAGCCATATATGACAAACCCACTACCAGTATCATCTTGAATGGAGAAAAGCTGAAGGTTTTTGCCTTAAGAACAAGGACAAGGCAAGGAAGCCCACTCCCACCACTCCTATTTAGCATAGTGTTAGAAGAATTCACCAGAGCAATCAGGAAAGAGAAAGAAATAAAGGGCATCCAGATTGGAACAGATAGTCAAATTGTCCCTGTTTGCAGATGACATGATCCAATATGTAGAAAAGACTAAAGACTCTACAAAAAAAAAAAAAAAAGAAAAGAAAAAAACAGAAAAACTCTTAGATTTGATAAATGATTTAAGTAAAGTTCCAGGATACAAAATCAACACACAAAAATCAGTAGTATTTTAATATTCCAACAGTGAGCTAGCAGAAAAAGAAATCAAGAAAGCAAGCTCATTTACAGTAGTCACCAAAAAATAAATAAATGAGTGAATAAATAAAATCCTAAGGAATAAATTTAACTCAGGAGGTGAAAGATCTCTACAATGAGAACTACAAATCACTACAGAATGTAATTAAAGAGGCCGCAAAAAGATGGAAATTCATTCTGTGCACTTGGACTAGAAGAGTTAACATTGTGAAAATGTCCATACTACCAAAGTGATCAACTGATTCAATGTAATCCCCATCAAAATACCAATGACATTCTTAACAGACATAGAAAAAACAATCCTAACATTGATATGGAACAACAAAAGACCCTGAAGAGCCAAAACAATCCTGAACAAAAAATAAATCAGAGGCATTACACTAACTGACCTCAAGTTATACTACAAAGTTATAGCAAGCAAAACAGCATGGTACTGGCAGAAAAACCAATGGAAAAGAATAGAGAACCCAGAAATCAACCAAAATACCGACAGCCAACTGATCTTTGACAAAGACATCAAGAACATACTTTGGGGAAAAGACTGCCTCTTCAATAAATGATGCTGGAAAAACTGGACATCCACATGAAGAAGAAAGAAACTGGACCTGTACCTCTCACCATATACCCATATTAAGTCAAAATGGATTAAAGAATTAAATATAAGACCTGAACCTATAAAATGACTAAAAGCAAACTTAGGGGAAAGACTTCAGGAAGTAGGACTGGGCAAAGATTTTATGAATATAACCCCAAAAGCACAGGCAACAAAAGGAAAAATAAATGGAATTATATCAAACTAAAAAGCTTCTCCATAGCAAAAGTAACAGTACAGCAAAAAGACAACCTACAGAGTGGGACAAAATATTTGCAAACTAAGCATCTGACAAGGTATTAATATTCTGAATATAGGAGGAACTCATACAACTTTTCAGTAAAAAACAAATAACACAATTAAAAAATGGGCAAAGGAGCTGAATAGACATTTCTCAAATGAAGATATACAAATATCCAACAGACACATGAAAAAATGCTCAACATCACTCAGCATCAGGGAAATGCAAATCAAATCCACACTGAGATACCATCTAACCCCAGTTAGACTGACTGTTATCAAAAAGACAGGGAATTACAAATGCTGGTGAGGATGCAGAGAAAGAGGAACCCTCCTACACTGTTTGCGGGACTTTAAATTGGTGCAGCCATTATGGAAAATGTTATGGATGTGTGTCAAACAACCACATATAGAACTGCCATATGATCCAGCAACTCCACTGCCGGGTAGATACCTAAAAGAATGGAAATCATCATGTTGAAGGGATACCTGCACTCCCATGTTTATTGCAGCTCTATTTACAGTAGCCAAGAGTTGGAGCCAGCCTAAATGTCCATAGTCAGATGACTGGATAAGGACATTGTATTATGTTTACACAATGGAATACTAATCTGCCATAAAAAAAGAATGAAATACTGCAGTTCACGGCAACACGGATGAAATTAGAGAAAATTAATTTAAGAGAAATAATCCAGGCATAGAAAGAGAAATACCACAGGTCCTCATTCATAAGTGGAAGTTAACTAATTAATTAAACTTAAAAAGAATCTAAGATATAACAATCACAATGATGCACTGACCTTTCAAAAGGAGGAAACAGAACTGAGGTTATCAGAGGTAGGAAATGGGGAGGGGAGGGGAGGGGAGGTATTGGTAATGGGCCATGAAAATTGATTACATTGTATAATGTTGAATATACTAATTATCCTGATTCGAGCATCACATATAGCATACCGGTATTGATATGCAAGTCTGTATCCCACAGATATGTACAATCAGGTGATGTACAATGTTTCAAAAAAAAAAAATTAAAAATGAACTTACTTTTAAATATTATTCTAATTATTATTTCACATGCTAGAACTTACAGTGAACACAATATGCATTTTTTTAAACCAAGGCTTAAAATCATATTCTAAGTATTTCTCTAATTTTTAAAGTTTAAAGCACATCTCTAATTTTAGAATTTTACATATTATCATCAAAAACTTAGCAATACATGAGTCTATGTATTAAACACACATTTAATAAAATGAAAACTTTGACAAGAGATATATTTAAAAATTACCTATCGACTATATAATTTTCTATCATTAAAACAATGGATTTATTAAAACCAATAATATTAGATATATGGCTGTTCCCAAAGTAATGATAAACTGCTTGGTCTACTCTCAAGTATACTAATTAAACAAAATATTTTTATACTGCATCTAGGATTTAGGGAAATATAAGAATCGTATTTTATTTCTGCTTCAGATGAAAGGTGAATCAAAATATTCACTTCACAGCACTTTATAAAAATAGAGCTTATTAAGCTTATCACTGATGTTTGATATTAATGTATAACATTTTAAAACATTATTAATTTTGTACCAGTCATTGCTTTACAACTTATATAATTATGAGAAAAAATGTTTATCTAATTTGAAATAATTGTACAAAAAATGGTTGGTGTCCATGGACAGAAAAACAAAACGTTAGAAATTTAACATTAGAAATTGTCTTTCTATCAAAAATCTTTTGTAACTGTGAGGAATTACTACATGTAGAGAAGGACTGAGGGAACTTTCTCATTTTAAAATTTTTCCTCTTCTAATCTTCACGATTCCTAACAAGCATGTACATTACTGAGAAGGTTATCATCCTTAGAAGAGAAACTTATATTTCTCATCTCATTCTTCCTTGAATTATCAAGAACTTCCTTCCACACATCAGTACCTACCTCTTTGGGTGTCTTGAAATTCTAACTTGTTAAACCTGCATCCGCAGAAGTTTTATATATTGAATTTACTTTTATTTCTATTGATCTGTTATATATTTTCATTTTACATTTTGTCATAGAGAGCCTTATTGTATTTTCTTAGTCATGTAACAAGCACCATTATATCAATATCACTGTTACCTACACATAAGCTATTAATGTTAATATTAAGACATGATACGTTTCTTTATTTAAATTCTATAGTAAGTAATTAAGTCAGTGCCATTTTTCTCAAACTTCACTTGATGGAACTTAGTCTATTAAATTGCCTCTGTTAGTATAGCCTGTGAAAAATACTGATATCTCATGTGGAAAGTACTGATCTTATGAATATTTTTTTCTTAGTGGTATATGGCATATGAGAATAAACCTATCAAAGAAACTTGAACTTTTATGTGTAAGAAAGTATTTGCTTTTTTAATCTTCATACCTGCTAAGAACTAAAATGCAGTTATTAAATAAAACATATTATTTTAGCAGAGGCCTTTATTCTCCCACTTGGACATGGCATGTCTTCCTTAAGTTAATTTAGATTCTCTGAGTCCACTTATCATCTAGAAAGAACTGGCACTAACTAATGGGATGATTTCTAACTGTTATGCATAGCATGCTTCAGTGACATTCATTTTGAGAGTATCTCCTTTTAGAGAGAAGATATTAGAGAAATTACATTGTTTATTGTCTTCTCTGTCCATCGAAAACTGATTGACTTTTCTTTAAGTAGTAGACAAGTGTCTTAGTCCATTTCTATTGAGTATAACAAAATGCACAGAACTGGGTGATTTATAAAGAAAATAAAATTTATTGCTCACAGTTTCTGAGGTTGGGAAGTCCAAAGGTCCAGGTAACACATCTGGTGAGGGTCATGGTGGGGGCTTTACAGAAATGCATGGTCACATGGTGAGAATGGCAGAGCAGAGAGGGCAAGAGACCAACCTCTTCTTTCACTTTCCTTTTAAACCTTCAGAAAGAACCAAGCCGCTGACCACCATTATTAATCCATTCATTATGGCATGATCCTACAACCTAATCACCTCCCCAAGGCCCCACCTTTCAATTATCATCATAGAATTTCCCACCCTTCCAGCAGTCATGGTGGGAGCCAAGTTTCTAATACATAAAACTTTAGGGACACTAAGCTCCAATGAATTTGGGGGAGGGGAGACATTCAATCCACTACAAAAGTCTTCTTGTTCTAAAAGTTGAAGTCCAAAATTCTAGGTGGTTAACGCCTTAAGTTGGTTAAAATGAGTTGAGATGAACAACGGGAGTCATGAATCTGAGAAACAGCTGAAGAAGCTCCATGAAGTAGACATGCCAGAGGATTAAAACTTTTATTCACAGGATGAGCTGGAATTTCTGGCCTTGTATTGTCATCTTATTTTTGTGGCTGATACTTCATGTAGTCTTTAACCTTTATGGCACAGAAAGTTCTTTGTCAAAGTCTCTCATGGAAACAAACATATTATTAATACTGGACAATATTTTAATTTTAAATTATGTAATAACTAAATGTTTTGCTACTGAATTGCAACTAAGTATAGTAGAATGTTAATTAGGTATACTAATTTATGTCTAAGAAGAAAGACTCTGAATTTGATGGTTTGCTTTTCCACATAATGTTGAGAGGAATCTTTTATAAATTGACCTGGAAAAGAATTGCACTCTTCCGTCATTATATTGGGTTTTGGGTGACTGAAACATAAAAGTATATCTACTGAGAATATGTTTGCTGGATTGAAATGGCAAGTCTTTATCCTATTTTCAAATACCTATTGTTCCAAATATTAATATATGTTTTACTTTTAAATAAATTTTGGAACAAAGTACATTAAATGAAAACAAAAGTCCTATGGTAATTCGTAGTCCTAGTTTTAATTTTTTTGCGGAATCTCCACACTGTTTTCCATAATGGCTGCACCATTTTATCTTCCTTCCAACAGTGTACAAAAGCTCTAATTTCTCCACATCCTCACCAGTACTTGATTTTTGTTTTGTTTTATTTCTGTTTTTTGATTATAGTCATCCCAACAGGTGTGAGGTGATATTCCAGCATGGTTTTGCTTTGCATTTCCCTTACTATTAGGGCTTTTGAGCACCTTTTTTATACACCTGTTGGAAATTTGTATGTCTTCTTTGAAGAAATATCTGTTCAAGTTCTTTGCCATTTTTCAGTTAGTTAATTTGATTTTATTACTATTGAGCTACCATATAACCCAGGAATCTCACTTGTGCACATTTATCAAAAACAATTGAAATCAGGTCTTGAAAGTATATTTTACTCCCGTGTTTATCACAGCATTACTTACAATAATCAGGGTGTGAAAACAATTGAAACATCCACAACAGATGACTGGATAAAGAGAATGTGGTATAAAACTACAATGAAGTATTATTCAGCTTTAAAAAAAGAGAAAATTCTGCCATATGCAACAAGATGGATAAACTTTGAGGACATTATGACGAGTGAAATAAGACAGTCGCATAAGTACAAGTAACACGATTCCACTTCTATGACATATATAAAATAGTCAAACTCATAAAATCAGAGAGTAGAATGGGGATTGCCAAGGGCTGGAGAGAAGGAGAAATGAGGAGCTGCTGTCGAACTGGTATAAAGTTTCAGATATGCAAGATGAGTAAATTCTAGAATTCTGCTGCACAGCATTTTTCCTATAATTAACAAAACTATATTGCACACAATAATTTTTTGAGGGTAGATTTCATGTTTAGTTTCCTTACCCTCCCCCAAATTATTTTCTTTTATGCATTATAATTTTCCAGGGCTTTGACTTAGCTAATTTTAACAAACTATACAATTTATTTTTATTTAAGTGTTCAATTTGTACCAATTTGGCTATTAGAACTCTTTTTATATTAAGTGGAATTCCATAAATCATGAAGGAATCCTTCTACTTTCCTGTCTAAAACATGGAACACATCGCCTTTTAAGGAGATTTTGTCACTCTGAGAGGAAATTATTTTCAGGAATAAAAATATACAAAGTATTGATGTGTATTAGTGATTAGTGATTAGTGATGCGCACATTGGATAAACATTGCTCTAAAGCTACTTTTATGACCAATACTAGAAAAAAAACAGACTTTTTTTGTGTGTGTGTGATGGGCCGCACTGCGCTCAGCCAGTGAGCGCACCGGCCATCCCGAACCCGCGGCGAGAGCGCTACTGCGCTCCCAGCGCCACACTCTCCCGAGTGCGCCACGGGGTCAGCCCAAAAAACAGACTTTCAAAAACCAGCAGTTCACCTTGGAAATTTCAATTTAGTTCAGAATTACTTTATAATATGCTTTGCTTACTTATTTATTGTAAACTCTTTACATAAACTATTATTTAATTTGTTGCTGTAATTTATGACCCATGTGATTATACATTTAAGATTAACTTGTTTATTAGAATAAATTTGAAAATACTGCCGATGTAAATTAAGCGCTGAATAAAATTATTTAACATCACCATATTCTTTAAGACCATATTTCTAAGTATATTTAATTTGTTCTAAATTTTAAGTGACTTTTGAAGATGTTGGTATTTTAATAGCTATTATTTATTTCTTGCTAGTAACTTTTTAAGTACTGTTTTAAAAAACACAATTTATGACTTTAGTACAGACTGAATTTAATTTTCATGAAATATACATAAAATATCTTCATTTGGTTACCAAGTAGTCCTTCTGTAATAGTAATGAATGTGTACAATGCATAATTTGCAAACAGAACACTTTTTTGATAGACAAAACCACTGATAAAAGTCTACATTAAAATTATCCTGATATAAAAAATTTATTTGAAAAATATTCAATAATTCATATTTTTCTTTCATACAATATATACCTACTACATTTAGTATGCCCTATTAAGTATACACACATACAGTTGTGCTAAAATACATTCATAACATTATTTAAATTATTAAAATATATACTAAGCTTAATTTAAAGTTATCAAAAATAAAGATAATATTAATAATATACAATTTTTTTTCATTTCAGGCTTTAAAAAGTGTCAATATGGTTTTCATACAGTTAAGAACATAAAGCTAATGTTAAGAAAATGTAAATCATTGTACCATTTTCTTCTTTTAAACTTTTATAAACAGCTTCAATTGGACTCCAGATCAGAGTACTTATCATTATTTTGTTATTATTAATGTTAAGAATTATTAGATACATACGAGTCATAAACTGTGCTAAGAAAGTTTAATTGAAAAAATAAGTGTACACTATTTTATATTGTTGTCTTTATTTTATTTAAAACAAGGTGTAATGCCAGTATTAACAAAATCACAACATATTTTAGTTTACACCCATATTTATATAATTTCAAGATTATTGTGCAAATATTAATTGTTAGTGATTCATATATACAAGAATCGATTATTTAAACACGGAAAGTCCACATTTTAGAGGTTTTAAATATATCATGACCATATTATTACTATAGCATATAGTTGAGCATGCTAACACCTTATAATTTATTTTATTTGAATTCTTTGTGATGTTTGAAATTACCAGAAACATCTTTGAATTAATTTTTAAATTATTTTACTTAATGGTGTATATTATTTTCATACAGACGTGCAACTGAGAATAAGTCCATTGTATCACACGCAAGATGAGAATTTTGAAAAAATATCACAAATTGTTGAAATCTTTAAATATTTTGACCAAAAAATTTTACTTCTAGGAATTTATTTTATGATAAATTTAGTAATTAAAATAATTACACATAAGGGTTTTAATTGTATATTACCCAAATAGTAAGGACTTGATTAAATATAGTATGGGATGAATTTTGATAATGACCTTTAAGGAAATTAGGAGGCATGCTAGAGACTGAAAGAAAACATTTGCAATAGATACATTTAGCAAAAAAATTTGTCTTCAGAGTATATATGTATGTATGTATGTGTGTGTTTGTATGTGTATTGATGTCT
Source organism: Cynocephalus volans (assembly GCF_027409185.1). Classification (NCBI taxonomy): domain Eukaryota; kingdom Metazoa; phylum Chordata; class Mammalia; order Dermoptera; family Cynocephalidae; genus Cynocephalus; species Cynocephalus volans. The sequence continues at coordinate 32,798,438 of NC_084476.1, read as the reverse complement.
GTGTTTATGATTTCATAACTATGAAATCCTAGAGTGGGCAAAAATTATTCTATAGTGGCTTGTGTTGCATAGGCTGATTGCTGGGGAGGTTGACTGCAAAGAGGCATGAGGGAACACTTAGGAATAAAGAAACTCTTTCACCCAGTTGTTCATCAATGGACATTTAAACTGGATAAGGAAAATGTGGTAAATATACACCATGGAACACTATACAGCTATAAAAAAGAATGAAATTCTGACATTCATGACAACATGGACGACCTTGGAGAAAATTGTGTTAAGTGAAATAAGCCAGGCACGGAAAAAGAAACACCATGTCTTCACTCTTAAGTGGGAACTAAAACATAAATAGATAGGTAGGTAGGTAGGTAGGTAGGTAGATAGATAGATAGATAGATAGATAGATAGATAGATAGATAGATAGATAGATAGGAAAGAAAGAAAGAACAATCACAATAATATGTTGAATTTTCAAAAGGAGAGAATGGAACTACGGTTACTAGAGGTAGGAAAGGGAGAGGGAAGGGGATTAGCAAGAAATTGGTTAAACATCACAAAGAATGATTATATTTTATAAAGATGAGTATATTAATTATTGTGATTTGATCATCATATATTGCACACATGTATTGATATTCAATTCTGTACCCCACAAATATGCATAATCAATTATGTTTCAATAAAGGAAAAATATTCCTTAGAAACATGACACATTTAAATATTTAAAAATAAATTTTACATAGGTTTGTTAGAATAATAATAAAAATTCACTTATTTTACCCTTCTCTACTATATTATAGAAGTTTCCATATTTAAAACATTATTAGCACCTCTTAGGTAATTATCTCTAAAACAGTAGGGTTAAAATTAGACCAAATTATGCAATAGCTAAATAATACAGTAAAATCTTTGGAAATAAGAGGAAATCTTGATGTAAGTATATACATAATAATGATAATTTAATAAACCTTTCTATAATTTGGCATATTAAGAAGTGAAGCATTAGAAATATGGAGGAATTTAACAATATCAGCACCAAATATGAACATATATATTCATATATTTGTGTAGCTGTAAAATATATACACTCAAACACACACATATTTAAAATTCTGTTAACAGAAAAATATTTCTTTCATAGTCTAATAGAAAGTGTACAAAATTGTCTCTAATTTTTGATGCATAAATACTTTTTAAATGGAGATTTTCCAGATCACTTCTAACTAAAAAAACCCTAGAAATCATCCATTTTGTAAAATCATATATTTTTCCTCACATAAAACCCAATTAATTGGAAATTTAGTTCACAGGCATTATAAAAACTTAAATACTTAATTCAAGAATAAAATAAAATCAGATTTACAAATTATCTAATAAATAATGAAATTTGTGTTATATTTCAAAACACATGGCACAGAACTAAAACTGATTCTGAGAATAACATGAAAATTTTAAGAATTTCATTAAATAGAAATATTTACTTACTTATTACACCAAAATATCAAAATATTTAAAAAGTCAAATGTAAAATGATTCAACGAACAATTGACAAATATTCAAATAAAGAAATACCAAATGATTCAACAAAATCACTTTTAGTCAAATTTGTTAATGGAAGTTTTAACTAATAAAAATAGATTAAGAAATAAAATTATCAATACATTTTAGAAAAGTAGTTGTAATCTTCCTATTTACTTTAATAACATATTACAAAAATTTCTAAATACTACTAATAAGTAGCTTATTGACTGAAAATAGGATAAATTATTTGATAAATTGGCTGAATATATGATCGATATAGATGAATAAGAAATGAGAAAGTACAAAGAGTATAAAATGCTTAGGGCTGTTTTTAGCATGAGAGAAATGAAACTGATATAAAGAAACTAGAAATTACACTGACAAAATAAGACCTAAATCAAAGGACAGCAAGTTGAAAAAGAAAGTTTGATAGTAACAAAATACCATTATTTTGTACGAATTTATTTCTAAAGAGAATATGATATCAGATACTGAAAATTATTTCAAATTTCAAATGAAACTATAAATATTGGGAATTAGCTAACACCATTCTGAAAATCAATTACCCCAATTTAAAGTTATAACGAAGTCACTGTATGGAAACCATATCATATTATAATTGATAGTAGTAAAGCATCATAAGCTCAAAAAGAGTAACAATTATCTATGGCAAGTTAATATGACAAAGTAGGATTTATTTTTGTTGGAAATGCATAAGTTATTTAATAAATGGTTTTTGCACAGTTATCTATGTGAAAGAAGTTAACCTATTCTAAAAAAATTAAAACCAGAAGGATTAAATATATAAATTCAAAAAGAACATTTATTAAATTATTTTCATCTACTTGCATTGCAAAATTATTAAATTTTCAAATTCTGGAGCTAAAAGGATATATTGGGATACCAATTTGGCCACTTAGTAGCTGTGTGTGCCTGGCAAATAGTATACAGATCCTTAGAAGGTCTCTGGATAAGAATAATCCTAAACTCAATGATTGCATTAAATAAGTACATATCTGGCATTTTAAGGTACACTTGTCCTACACTTCAGGAAGTCAACAGGAGAAGTTAAGGCACGCTTTCACAACACTAGTTAATGCTTTGAATTTGTGTGAAGAGTGATTTTCCCACCTGCTGTGAGGCTTCTGGAACTCGGGTAATAAGAGAAGACCAAAGATATGAGAAGAAGTTTAATGAAGAAATCCAGAAAGATTGGAGCTATTTTGTTTGCTTTAAATGGACTTACTAATTATATATTGGTAATTATATATTTGGAAATATATATATGTCTCCAAAATAAGGTTGGAAACTCACATGCAAAAGAATGAAATTGGGTCCCTATCTCACGTAGTACACAAAAATCAGCTCAAAATGGATTAAAGATTTACACGTAAAATCTGAAAATATAAAACTCCTAAAAGAAGATGTAGAGAAAAGTCTTCTTGATATTAGTCTAGGCAATTATTTATTTGATATGACAACAAAAGTACAAGCAACCAAAGCAAAAATAGACATGTGGGACTACATCAAATTAAAAAGCTACAGTGCAGTGAATGAAATAATCAACAAAGTGAAGAGACAACCTATGGAATGGGAGAAAATATTTGCAAACCATCTATCTGATAAGAGATTAATATTCAAAATATATAAGCAACATTTAAACTCAATAGCAACAAAAACAAATAACCTGAATAAACATTTCTCCAAAAAAGACAAATGGCCAAGAAATATATGAAAAGATGCTCACAATCATTAATCTTCAGAGAAATGCAAATCAAAACCACAATGATATACTGCCTCACATTTGTTAGAACGGCCATTATAAAAAAGAAAAAAGAAAAAAAAAAGATAAATACTGGTGAGGATATGGAGAAATTTGCACCCTTGTGCACTGATGGGGGGAATGTAAAATGGTGTAACCATTAATGAAAACATTATGGAGGGTTCTCAAAAATTAAAAATAGAACTATCGTATGATCCAGCAATCTCCCTTCTGGGCATATATTCAAAATCACTTAAATCAGGATTTCAAAGAGATATCTGCATTCCCATGTTATTGCAGCATTATTCACAATAGCCAAGATGTGGGGGAAAAAACAAGTCAACTGATGTATGAATAGATAAAGAAAATGTGATGCAGACATACAGTGAACTATTAAATTTAGTCTTCAAAAAGAAGGAAATCCTGCCATATGTGACATCATGAATGAGTCTTGAGGACAATTCTAAGTGAAATAAGCCTGTAACAGGACACATACTGCATGATTCCACTTATGTGAGTTATATATAAGAATCAAACTCCCGGAATTAAAGAGTAGAATGGGCGTTGCCAGGGGGAAATGGGGAACTGCACTTCAACAGGTATAAAGTTTCCGTTAATAAGACGAATAACTTTGAGAGATCTACTGTAGAACACTGTACCTATAAATAATAATATTATATTGCATGCTTAAAAATTTGTTAAGAGGGTAGATTTCAGGTTAAGTGTTTTTATCACAATTAGAAAATGAACCATGGTTAACCAAAAATGCAAAATATAAAATCACTTTGCTGGTACTATTGAGGCTGAGTCAACATTGCCAGGTAAGATCTGATCCTGGAACAGAGGATGGGCAATAATAACAAGGACAAGATTCAGACACATAAATATTTGGCTACAAGAATTACACAGTACCTCAGTTATTAAAAATATGTTCAAATAAAGAAAATATTGGAAGTATTGCCCACAATAGCAAGTATGATGAGGAGATGCTGCGAAAATTTTATTTGGGGAATCTTTTTCTTCCACTTGCTCAAGAAAAGAAATGAATCCAAAGTCAAGAATGGGAAGAAAAAACTATAGATTGATATATGTTTTCCCTATTTGCCAAATATGGGGAGTTACAAGTGCACAGATCAAACATATGTGTAAACAGGAAGATTAAACTTGGTACTACTTTACCTCAAAAGCAGACAGGAGATGCTCATTAATTTTTGTTGGGTGTCAGCAAATCCATCTTTATACATAAACATATTTGGTTAGTTTGATTTTCTCGCTTTAATAGTATTTCATTCATCTCTATTCATGGGTATTCAAAACTTGGAAAATTGTTCAATTTCTTAGTAGTAAACACATGTAGTACATTTCAGACATACATTTCTGTATAAAAGGAATTTTATTCTTTATTTGTTCTGTTAAGCACTGTTTATACTTTATTTATACATTTTCCAAACAGATTATTAAAGATGCCATTAATGTTATAGAATTCATAAAAAAACAGTGATATAGTCTTAGTGTATTAATTTTTAAAATCTATCTTCATTAAAATACAGCTTGAGTTTTGGAATCTAAATGATTAGTATTCCTTATAAGAAAAGGAACAATTAGTATGCCTTAATTTTGTCTCTCTGTGTAAAATCTCATTTCTATAACTAAATATATTATTTATTTTACTTAGTACTTAGAAGAAATGAGAGAAACTTCAACTAAAGGAGAATTGGGTAATAGTTGGGAAAGAACAAACAGAATCGTTTTGCCTATTTAGATCTGTACATAGTAGCAAGGCTGGCATTCAGCCACCAAATTTTTGTTTTCTTTTACGTGAAGCTAATTATATTTTTTTCTGGTAATGAGCAAAATCTAACTTATTATAGAAAGCATTAAAAGAATAAAATAATCCGAGAGGTTAAAAGCCTCTATTTTGTGTTTAATTTTTTTAACGTGTACTGTTTTGATTTCCTCATATTACCTCTACTATTTTTTAGTTGTTGTTTTAGTGGTTACCTTAGAGATTATAATTAACATCTTAAACTTGAAACTTAAATAACTTAAAACTAGCTTGAATTAATAGCAACTTAGCTTCAATTTTATACACAAATCACAACACACTGAAGTCATTTTTTTCCTCTACAGCTCCCGATTCTTTTTGGGTCAGCACTATGTGCAGTCATTTTACTGTGTCTTCAACCCCTTCCATGCTTCAATGGTTCCTTATAACTTGTTAGAAGATGCATTGCATAGTGATTGAGAATGTGACCTTTGGAGAGAAATGTCTAAGTGTGAAATCTCTTTTTACTCTGTGACTTTGGGAAAATTTCTTACCATCGCTGTGTGAAATTTTATTAACTATAAAACTGACAAAACAATTTGCATGGCATATGTAATTAGATTATATAAGAGTAACTCAGATAATATAATAAAGTGATTAGTAAAGTATCTGGAATAAAACAGGTGTTCTTAAATCATATATCATTTTGTGATTATTATTACTGCTATTATTACTGTTACTAAAATTGCCATTTCTTTTTATGGCATATAAAATCCTCCAATTCTGGTAGCTGACTAACAATCAACATCATTTTTAAGTAGATCCTCTCTTCCTATTCTAAACTTTAACAGGTAAACTTTCACATGTCTAAGCTCTTGGCTTCTTGTTACCGTTTATTAATGCTATTGTGGGGGGGCTCAGGGGCAGCGGGCCCTGAACCTCCCAGTAGCACCTTTTATCCCTTTGCCACAGGATGAGCAAGCAAGGGAACCGGTAGGGTTTCTCCTGCCACCCTAGTGGCCAGGAGAGCCCGGGAGGAAGGTGGGTCTGCCGCCCACCCATTCAGCCCCACAGAGAGACACAGACTTGGCAGGCGTTCCGTCAAGCAGTTCCATTTATTTTCACACAAGCACCTGCTTTTATAAGCATATGGCAAGGGGATTTCCTAACTTCAACCTATCATCTTAAAGGTCAGGTGAGCATGCATCTTGCTCTAATGCTTTGCTATTGCAATCATGCGGTGAGCACGAGTGCGGAAATATCTTTTATCCAATAATTTTAAACTATGTTTTTCCTTGGCCATGCCCCGGCAGCTTCCGTCAGGTGCCATCTTTATCTCTCCTGTCCAGGCAAATATTTTCAACAGATTACATACGCGTATGTGGGTGGGGTCATGGCTAGTTCTCTGCCCCGGGAAGAGGTGTGTGGCCTCCATGCCCCAACAGGTCCCCCTTTTTGTTTTTTATGAGCAGCTGTAGGTGGCTAACCTCACAGCCTCGCCAGCCTCAAGTGGTTGTGCCTGACTTAGGTTATCCCCCTCTGGGGATCTTACCCGTCACTGACTATCCAACCAAGTGGAGGTCTGGCAGAACTCTAGTATCTGGAATAAATTTTTTGGAGAGCCATATTTACCCATGGGTTAGAGGGTTTCTTTTCTTGGGCCACCTCGTCTACCACTTGGGCTAGCATAGTGATAGACCCCACATTATGCCGTATAAGGTTAATTATTTTTGTAAGCGCCAATGGGCCAATTGTTACTGCTAACAAGAGGATAACAATGGGACCCGCCAGGGATGATAATAAGGTTGTGAGCCAAGGAGAATTATTAAATCATGATTGAAGCCAACTTGCCTGAGCTTCCCGTTCTCCTTTGTGCTTTTCTAAATTTTCTCTAACCTTAGCTAAAGATTCATGCACTACTCCCAAATGATCAGCGTAAAAGCAACACTCTTCTTTGAGGGCAGCACATAAGCCCCCCTGCTGTAAAAATAAAAGATCTAATCCTGTACGATTTTGTAACACAACCTCAGAAAGGGAGGTTAATGAAGTTTGCATATGGCTTATAGAATGTTCTAATTGGCTTAAGTCTCCATCTACAGTCTGTCTTAAATCTTGAATGTTTTGGTAAGCATATGATATTCCTGCTGTTTCTGTGCTGGCACCAGTGACCCCGAGGAGGGAGGATATGGCCACTGCGGCTCTAACACCTCTTTTATGTAATCGCCTTCCCTTGGTTGTCCAATGTGTGTACATCTCAGATCCTTCTTGTCAATATACCTTGGGAAGAATGTCGGCATATGTGGTGGTGGCCCGTTGCTCCCAGCATTACCTTGGCATCTACCGAGGTGTAGCATCAGGCAGACAAATAATGGAATCTTCATGATGTTTCCTAGGATGACAAGAAAAAATGACCCTCAGAGCTATTGTCGCCCTGGGTGATTGTTGCAAATTTAAGACTCCTGGTGGGTATTCATATAGGGTTTGACTCTTGTAAAGGGAAGATGCAACCAAATCCTCTCCCTATGGTTAAAAGGGGATCAGGGCCTCTCCATTGTCCTGTAAGGGGGTCTTTCCACGTGGCTTCTATCATGGGGTATGTGGGCTGAAGGAACCAATGTTTCTGAAATGGTATTAAATTATTATTTTTTGAAAAATTTAAAATATTAAGTGTAAATAGAGCTAAACCCAGTTGCTGGTGGGGATTATGCATTCCCCCTTTTTGTTTTAAAAGCTGGTTTTTTAAAGTTTGGTGAAATCATTCAATTATGGCCTGACCTTGTGGATTATATGGGATGCCTGTGGTGTGTTGAATATTCCAAGTAGTAAGAAATTGTTGAAATGCTTGACTAGTCAAACAAGGACCATTGTCCATTTTAATTTGACTTGGGAGGCCTGATGTGGCAAAATATTGTAAAAAATGGCTCTGGGCATGGCGTGCCTTTTCTCCTGAATGCGCCGTAACCCATGCAGCATGGGAAAAAGTGTCAATGGACACAAAAATGTATTTAGGTTTTCCAAATGAGAAATAATGGGGGACATCTGTTTGCCATAAAACGTTGGGTTTTAATCCTCTGGGGTTTACCCCTGGGGGTCGTAATGGAGGGACTTGTAAATATGGGAGACATGACTTGCATGTGTGGATGATCTTTTTCAGGTCTCGAATGGGCACCTGGGGGAACCGCATATGGAGTCCTCTCCAGTAAACATGAGTTAAAGTATGGAGGTTGGACGCACATTGTAAGGTGTAAATTGAGATATTTTTGGAAGCGATGTTATCTGCTAAAGTGTTTCCTTCAGATAGAAACCTGGGCAAGTTTTGGTGTCCACGCAAGTGCTGTACATAAAGAGGCTCTTCTCTAGTTTGTAATAAAGTCTGAGCCTGGATCATAAGAGGGGTAATAGGCTTACAATCCATACGGATATGGGAATTTAATAGCCCTGGCAATAAATTAACAACATATAAGCTATCAGAAAATAAATTCATTCACTGGGGAGCCTGTTGTAATTCTAACACCACAGCAAATAACTCCTTCAATTGGGCCGACCCTGTACAAGGCTGAAAATGTTGTAAATGTCTATGGGGCTGTTGTTGTAAATGAGGGGGATAAATAATAATGGCTGCCCTCTCTTTCCCATCATCAGTAAACACATTATATGCCTCGGGCAAAAGTTGGTGGTAAAAAAGTCGGGGGGCTAGCCACTCTAAGCGGCTGAAAGATGTGACCCATTTGTACATTCCATAATGACAATCAAGTGTTCCAGGGAAAACTTCCAGGGCCAACGCCAGTCTGGAGTTGTTTTTATGTACCCAATTGAAGTCGGTTAGCCTGTATGGAACTACGATCTTGGCAGGCTCTTGGGCATAACAACGTAGTGCTGTGTCTCTTCCTTTGTGGATAAGATCTGCCATTTGATCTATGGGAGAATAAATTCAAGAAGACCCTCCAAAGGATATGTGGATCCATTGGAGAGGACATCCCCCTTGGACAAGTGTGGCCAACAATGTGTTTACAGTGGAAAGAAGCCATAAGTGCAGCTCCTGATCTGCATCGTACCTGGCTAATTTTACCTTGTTTAACAGGTTTTGGATTTTATATAAAATTTGTTTATGACTTGGTGTCAACCGAATCTTATCATGAGGAACATGTCCTTTTAATAATTGAAAAAGGGGGGCTAGGTCTCCCATGGTGACAAGGATCCATGGTCTTAGCCAATTAATTTCTCCCAAAACCTTTTGGAGTTCTGTTAACATATAACAATCTTGGATGCACAATTGTGATTTCAAAGGGGTAACACCTTCCAATGTTAAGTGGGCCCCTAAAATATTAAAAAGGGGAAGGACTTGGATTTTATCTGCTGCAATATGGAGTCCTCCCTTTTGTAAACATTTTTGTAGTACCTTGTAAGCCTGGGACAACAAACCAGAATTTGGGGCACCTAAAATGATATCATCCATGTATACATATAATGTAACTTTGGCAATCTCTCTAATGGGAGACAACAGGTCATAAATGTACTTCTGGCAAAAGGCAGAGCTATTGGCCATGCCTTGGGGTAAAACCACCCACTCATAGCACTCATCAGGCCCTTGAAAATGGTGCAAGGGATGGAAAAGGCAAATTTTTCGCAATCTTTAGGATGTAAGGGAATAGAAAAAAAAAAAAAAAAACCAATCCTTAATATCAATTATCAGCAAACGGAGGTGGTTAGGGATGGCTTGTATCCACGGCAATCCTCTAAGGGGTGTGCTTAAGGCGGTCATCCTTTTGTTAACCTCTCTAAGATCTTGGAGCATTCTCCACCCACCAGAGGCCTTTTTAATTACAAACAGTGGTGTGTTCCAGGGACTGGTAGATGGGCGAATGTGTCCTAGTTTAAGTTGTTCTAACACAATCTCCTTGAGGGCTTGAATCTTAGATGAAGGGAGTGGCCACTGCTCCACCCATACAGGGGGTCTTTCAACCCATTTAATGGGGGGAACATGGGGGCAGTGGCCTTCAGAATTGGGGGTGAACCCTGGGAAGATCTGTTCCAGCCTGTTTTTTATCAAAATGAGGATCACCTCTGTAATTGGGGTGGCATTTTGTGTTAAACTTTTGTTGGTATTCTTCCTCATCTAGCAAATCATCATAAAAGCCCTTGTGGTCAGTGGTGATGTATACATTTGCCTGTCCTAATATATCTTGTCCTAGGAGGTTGGCATTTAACCCTGGTGCTATGAGGGGTTTCACTTCTCCTTGGGAGCCATCTGCATCTTTCCATATCACCCAACTTTCAGTCTCTAGGGATGGGGTGTTGCCCCCTACCCCCAAAATAGTGGGTCCTGGTATCATCTTCCAGCTAGGGGGAATTTCCTCTTGCCTCAAAATAGTCCCGTCAGACCCAGTATCAATTAAACATCGGAAATTTTTCCCTTCAATAGAAATATCCATTTTGGGCCCGAGTCCCTCAACTACAGGGATGGCCCAATTGGCCCTGGGTTTTTCCTTTTCTCTTGGGGACAAATGTGTCAACTTGTTTCCTCTCATTGGGGTAATTGGCCCCCCTTGGGATAACGGGGCTGGGGGCTGCCCCATATCTAGTTTAAAGGGTGGCCTTGTTTATCAAACTTGGATTTACAATCTTTTTTCCAATGGAATCCCTTCCCACAATGAGGGCAGGGGGCAGAAGGAGGCCTCTGATGGCGCATATTGTTCCCTGGTATAGGGGCCTCTGTGGGCAATTGACCTTGAAGTGTCCTTGTTCCCCACATCGGAAACATCGCCCCCTCTGAAGTGTAGGGTCCCATTTCTTTCCCTGGTGGGATGTTAGGGCTGCAAAGACTTTGTCATGGCCTCTGTTAATGCTACTGTTTGGCCTTGGAGGGTGGCAGTGATGGTCTGTGTTTGATGGTGTTGGGTTCCTACATCTTCGGATGCGACTACCCATCTTTCAAGGGAGCATTCTTTTAGCCCTGCACAGGCTGTTTTGTGATCTGAAGTCATAGCTTCCCATACCAACATTTTTATAAATTGGTCCCTTAAGGGGCCGGGAGGAAACTTTTGGTTTATGTTCTGTTCTATCCTGATAATAAACGAGGCAAGGTCCTCAGTTGGCTTTCGGGTTATGCCAGATATGGGAGGTTCTAATGGGCTTTCAGCAAGTTTTCTCCATGCGGAGGGGGCTGCTGCCCTGACTTGGTCTTGATAGAGAGATGGAATGGCGGCCTGTTGTACTCCTGTACTATAGGGGTTGGTGGTCCCTGACAACATCCCAAGTGTAATGGGGATCACAGGATTTGCTGTCTGGTTTCTCTCCGCCTGGAGGTGGCATTCCTCCTTTAAAAAGGCACAGAAATTTATGTACAAGGCACCAGGGAGTACGGCCCTACATAACATTTTCCAGTCTTGGGTGGTACAAGGTTGGTGGGCCAACCCCTGAAGGATGGTCTCAGCCCAAGGCGAGTTGGACCCATCTTCTGCAACTGCCTTTTTAAAATCTTTTAAATCACTGGGTTCCCATGGGTACCAAATGGCGGGTCTGTTTCCCCTCAGGTTAAAGTTTACAGGATAGGCCTGGAGCTGGTCCCTTAGGCTTATCGGGTATTCCCATATTTCTGTAAACATCTTTTTTTGAACAGGCATGTGAACAAGATATACCTGTGGCTAATCATTAAATCGCAGAGGTGGTCCCCAAAGGTTTTGAGGGGTGGAGTATTCATCCGAGGGATGGGGAAGTGGAGGATATAATTTACTCTTCGGTTCCTCAGAACAAGGGGGAACTTGGTGTTGGGATCCCCCCACATCCTTTTCAAAAACTGTCTTGGGGTTGGTGGGCTCTGGGGCTCCTTCAGATGTAGTAGATGGGGGCCCATTTACCTTCTATCTCTATATTATTGGGGCTGGCCCCCTGTGTGGGCAGAAAACATGTTTTGAGGGCAGATATGGTGGGATAGAACCCCAACAACGGGTCTATTCCCTGATGGATTTCTCTCTGACGGGCCAGTGTCTGGACTCGATCCCAGGTGTCATAGGAAAAAAAATTGGCCAAGGGCACCCAGAGGGCCACCTGCATCAGGGCTTCCCAAGTCCTGTTAGCCACGTTGTCTGAGAGGTCAAGCCCCTGGCTCTTTAAGAGATACCACAAGGCCTTAAAGGCCGGGTCATCATGCTTTCCAACACTGTTTCCCATATTGCAAAGTAAGCAAAGGAGAGGAGCCTTCACTCACACAGGCTGCCGCTACTGGGGACACTACTGATGAGACCTTCAGAGTCCACCGGGGAGTTGCCTCGGCCAGGATTCGTCAATTGTCTTACTTTCATTTTCCCGTTTGCTGAAGGTCCAAGAAAGTGAAAGAGGGCAAAGCAAGAAGAGTTAAGGCGAAGGTAGGGGAGGGCCGGCACTACCCAAGATACTCACCCCGACAAATTTGACTACTCCCAGGCAATGTTCTTCTGAGGAGAACTCCACACTGTAGCTCAGTGGCCTTTTCATTGCCCTTCTTTTTCAGCCACGCGGCAGACTGGTTGCCCTAACCCTTGTGCCCCACGTTGGGCGCCAGCTGCGGGGACTCAGGGGCAGCGGGCCCCGAACCTCCCAATAGCCCCTTTTATCTCCCCCACCACGGGATGAGCAAGAGAGGGAACTGGTAGGATTACTCCTCCCACCCTAGTGGCCAGGAGAGCCTGGTAGGAAGGTGAGTATGCTGCCCACCTATTCAGCCCCACAGAGAGACACTCAGATGTGGCATGGGTTCTGTCATGCAGTTCTGTTTATTTTCACACAAGCACCTCCTTTTATAAGCATATGGCAAGGGGATTTCCTAACTTCAACCTATCATCTTAAAGGTCAGGTGAACATGCATCTTGCTCTAATGCTTTGCTATTGCAATCACATGGTGAGCACGAGTGCAGAAATATCTTTTATCCAATAATTTTAAACTATGTCTTTCTTTGGTCACTCCCCAGGGGCTTCTGTCAGGCACCATCTTTATCTCTCCTGTCCAGGCGAATGTTTTCAACAGATTACATATGCGTATGTGGGTGGGTTCGTGGCTAGTTCTCTGCCCTGGGAGGAGGTGTGTGGCCTCAATGCCCCAACACTATTGGACTTATTCTTAGTTTTAGTAATATTCATGAAGAAAGATCTCTGTCTTACTTAACAACTATTGTTTAATGCACAGTATTACTAGTAAGATGCAACTTATTTTGTAAAGTTTTGACCCTTTCACATACTGAAATACCTTAAAAAAAGGAAAGAATGTTTTGCCAGAGTCCTTTAGGATATATTGTCCTATGCAGTCAAGTAGCTGTACCAGAAGACAGGCAGAAATATGGCTTAAAGCATAATGTTTTATCAAATGAAAGTCCTCAAGAGACCTCTTTTCACAGCCCAGACACTTTTGATGTCCAATTTTATCTTCCTCCCAATTAGTCATCATAATTATTCATGTCTTTTTTTCAGAGACGGTGGAGATTGAATGAGTGTGTTAGTGCCAGATTTTAAAATACAGCTCTTTAAAATCAGCTCTTTTTTGAGAACAAAAATATACATCTCCCCTGATGCCCACAAACAGGTTAGACATTACCTACCTATTGGACAACTCATTAATTTCAAACTGCATCCATCTCTTCAGTGAAAATAAATAATCCAGACTTGTTTCTAAAACTATAAGGCAAAATCTGTTATCTTAAAAGATTGGTAATATCTCATGTAAAATCATCATCACTCATTCCTGTTAAAACTGGACCTTACGATTTAAAGGTAAATTGATCAGATGCCAAATTATAGCCACACAAGTATTTTTGAATAACTTTCTAGTGCCATTATTTTAAAATTTTCAGTAAGTGGTGCACACTGCTACTTTACTTTGTCATTCTTCTTACTTTGTCATGCTCAAACTTTGCTTATTTCTTGTAACTTGATAAGGTAAAATAAGCCAGAGCCAGGTGGGCCAGTCCATCTCTCTGTATGGTGTTCTGTCATTTTTCCCCTTCCCAGTGACTCTTCTTTCTCAAGAAGTTTCCTAATCTCTGAGGACCCTTAAAAAGACCATCAAAAATTAGGGAAGAAGAAAGTCACTTAAAAAATAAGAACGTTTATACCTACAACTGCAAGTACAGCTGCAGCTGCTATTAGTGGGATTAATAAATTTTGAGAACCAGAGAGAGTTTGTCAAACTTCTAGGTCAGCTCCATTTAAACAGGCAAAGTCTATGACAGAGCAAAGCTACTATTGCATTGGTCAATAATCTGTAGGCAAAATTGATAATATTGGTTTTAGAATTTCGATGCAGGCTACCTAGAAAAATCTCAGACTGCAGAGCCAACTGTACTTCTGATGGGCAAAAGCTCACATGTAGAGGGAAAAGTTCCAGGATCATCATCATTCTTATTTTACTTAGAGAGATTTCAATGCCTATTTATTTTTATTTTTTCCAGGTCACTGGAATAGGAGTTACTCCAAACAAGTAAAAAGCATTGACTTACAAATTTTCTATTAATGATGTGAATCATGGTAGGTAGGGATGTCTGTTATGCTACCTAGCTTCATTTTTTTTCTCCTTTATTCAATTTCTCTACCATATTTGAGGAATACTTCTCCGTGAATTTCAAATGCAGCAGGAAAGTAGTCAAACAGAGGAATTTTATTTGGAAATTATGAAGGTTAATTAAATACCAAGGACTGAAAATCTATGAAAAGCAAGGTAAGAATGAAAACACATGCTTACTGTTTGTGCATTTGTTTTTATTTGAGGGTAAAATGATTGAAAAGGCATGCATCATTTGGGCCATGATAAAACTTTGGGGAGAGAAGCCCATGAAAGTGCAATAAAGATGATATGAGGTTTCTCCAATTGAGCTGCTACATATGTGTTTTATCATTTCACATATGTTTTAGTTATATAACCACACATTTACAGCACGCATTTTATAAAGATATATATACAGCATGCATTTTATTAAGACATAAGATAAGATGTACAAAGGAAAAAAAAAAAGAGAAGAAAATCATTCTTCTCATTCGTATCTGTCCTTTCTCACTCCTAAACAGTAACTACTAATAACAGTTAGGTATGTTTCCTTTCTTATATGTAAAAAATATACAGTAAACACATTCATTTTGACAGGTACATTAATATAAGTTATTTAATCATTTACTATTTGGAAACATTTAATTTATACCATTTTTATTTAATAAGCCATGCTGTAATTAACACAAAAAAAGATTTAGAGTTTGACTTGTCGTCAAGATGACAAATGGGCTGCTGCTTTGTCTTAGGTGAGTACCACAGTATCAGGTGGAATAAAGGCCTAAAAGAGCTATGCGATTCTCCAAGCAGAGAGAGATTTGCTTACTGTGTTAGTGTGGTTAAGATACCATGACAAAGTCCAATTCTACTAGTACAACTGCTTCTAAGAGGTAGAATAGTTTTAAGTTAAAACAATTCATGCATATTTTTCTAAACCTTTAAACAGTTCAGCTCCCCAATTTCCAAACTCAATTTACTTTTAATTTCACAGGTTATAAACTCCAGGCAACTAGTTGCAATTGACAGGCACTCAGCTGAAATTACAAAACAAGAAAATTTTATACTCTAGCTTCCACTTTCTGTATATTTTCCCCAAATATTATAAAGCCATTACAATCAATGCTAGTTGTTAACAGACATGTGAAACTAGATTACAGTACATAACCGTATTCTGTAGGGCAACACTTTTGCATGGCAATTTCATTTTATGAGAAGCTCTGTCCCTATGTATAAGCTACTACCCTGGCCACATTTGATTTTTAGGATTTCTAGATATATGATTTATGTTTCCTAAATTCTGTGAATATAAGGTTGGTGCTTTGGCAATATTATATGTCCTGTTGTTCTTCTGAAATATTTTAATATTGAAAACATTGCCAGAGCTAAACAAATTCTACTGGAGGACAATCACAACTGCTGAAAAGAAAAGTTAGATGTGAAAAACTTCACCATTTCCAATTTTGGGGGTTTTGTTGTTGTTATTTACTAATGCACAGTACATAATCCTACTTAAATTTCTTCAAACATCCAGACTGAGTACAATTAATAAGAGTAATCAATTAGATCTGAATTATGAGCCTAGGGCATGATGTGTCTGTCCTTCATTCTGAGCCTAGTGCATAATGTGCCTTCATTGAACTGATGCCTAGTTTTGCAAACTTCAGTAATTCGGTTAGATACATCAAAGCCTCTCCATAAATGCTTCTAGAAGTTGAACATGTTACCTCAGAAGTACTAGTTGGATGGGCAGTACCATGATTATGAATTGGAGTAGAAGCCTTCAAAGATGTGAGCAGAGATTTTCTAATTCTTTGCATATTCCCTCCCCTGATGGAGAAAACAAGTTTCCTAGTTGGTTGTGGATGGGCTATTGACTGCTTTGGGTAAAGATGAGAAGCAGCTACTCCAAGGAAATAAATAACAACAAAACCAGAAAACAGCTGATGCAAGGAAACTCACAGTTGGCCTCTTGACAGCATACCATTAACTGGAACAAGAGAAGGGAGTTTTTGAACACATGAAAATGTATATTTGTCAGAAGGAGTATAAAAAAGGATATACTGGAGTCAAATGGACACACAATTTCTTTCTTCATGAATTCTGGTGAAATAATAGGAATGTGCATACTCTTGAGAAATATCCAGGCCATTTTCTCTTGGTCTGTTGCTTTGCCTCCCACAGATTTGTCACCCCTTTTTCCCTGGGTAATGGAGCCACCAAAGATTACTCAAAGCCCATCTCTTCTGAGCAGTGAAGATGCCCCAGGAAGGGGTTAATATCCCAGAACCCTAAAGCATGAGGCATTCCTTCCATTTGGGAAATTAACCATGAGTTGGGATTCTCTTCCTGCATTTATTCTTCAGACGAAGAAGTTACAGGAAGACACATAGGTGGGGTTTTTCCAAGCACAGTTTAACAAGTTTAACAATAGAAGCCAGTAACATACAATAAAAACAAGTCAGATGACATTCTATTAGACAATTAAGTGATCCACTAACAAAGCCTTGATTTAGCAAACATTCCTTCTCCCTCCAACAGCTTCCCAGTAACTTTACATATCAATCAGTAACTAGTCTGTGTTTGAGCCAGCAACCTTTTGTAAGGTCAATATTTAAAACTGCAAGGCTTTGAAAACCAGGGCCTATGAAGTACATTTGCTTTATGAATCCTCTACATTGGTCAACTCTCTTTTTCTTTGACTCTGCTTTATATTTTCTGGGAACATTTTTTTTCCCCATAAGTCCAGAAAGATTAGGTGGTCTCATCAGTTTTTGCTCCTCCTGGGAAGGCCTAGATCAATTTAGGGTCAAAAATTAGAAAAAAGTACTATTTTATTCTAGCTCTTTTGCTTTTGATATTTTTGCTTCTTGCTGACTTCATTGTATTTTGGAGCAAGTCTACTCTTGCCATTAGAAAGCTGAGACAGAGAAGATGGAATATCAATGTGGAGTTGGAGAAAAGGGATCAAGGAGTCAATTACTGCTGCTCATTCCAGGCTCTGGGGTTGACTTTAGAGTGGACATTAGTAATTCATGGGTGTAAGAGTTCATGAGGGAATAGCATTACAGTCTGGAATCAAAATCTCTTGAAATCACAAAAAGGTATTTTATCTAAACTTAATTTAGATGCATTCACTCCCCTGTGGAATATCATAGAATGGTAGGTTACTAGCTGAGAACAAGAATCAAGGAATTAGAATCTTGTACTTCCAGAAAAACTGGATTTAAATAAACATATAGAACTAAAAATGGGATGAAATATAAAATACCCAAAGATACAATAGAAGGTCTGTGAGATAATCCATATCAGAAGTTTTGAGAAATATTAATTACTTAATTCAAAATTAAATAGATTTTTTCAGAATAAAATAGAAAGAAATACAAACAAAAAAGAATCCATAAACAACACTAAGTTATAATTATTTGATTTTAAAAAAAGAGCATATCAGTATTGTATGAAGAACATGTCTTTTATGTTTCAACTTCTAAATATACTGCCCTGTTATCATATGCTATGAGTCAAATGTGTCCCCCAAAAGTTCAGGTATTGGAATTTTGAACTCTATTGTAACAGTGTTAAGAGGGTGAGAATTCCAATCTAGTATTTGAAAAGTGAGGCCTTTCAGAGGCGATTGGATTGAGAGGATTGTGCCCTCCTGAAAGAACTGATTCATTCATGGAGTACTGGGCCTGATTCTAGTGACTTTATAAGGAAAGCAGGAGAGCAGATTAGCTCGCTTGCTCAGCCCGTTCTCTCGTCATGTGATACCCTGGTCACCACAGGACTCTGTACAAAGTTTCAACCCAGAACAAGGCCCTTTCTAGATGTGTTTCTTGGACAGTGGAGTTCCCAGCCTCCCAAACTGTGAGATATAAGTTTTGTTTCTTCATAAATTACTCAGTTTCAAGTATTCTGTAATAAGCAATAGAAATTGACTAATGCATCACAGAAACTGAGGAATCAAATGGTAAATATTACTCCAGGTCCCTGTATTATTTTTACTTACTGGATTCGAGGCTCAGAATTAATTT
Source organism: Cynocephalus volans (assembly GCF_027409185.1). Taxonomy (NCBI): domain Eukaryota; kingdom Metazoa; phylum Chordata; class Mammalia; order Dermoptera; family Cynocephalidae; genus Cynocephalus; species Cynocephalus volans. Next base: position 32,779,848 of record NC_084476.1, on the reverse strand, counting down.
CCAACTTCAAATTTTGACAAACAAAACAAAATAAAACTTTTCTAGTAGATATTTAAAAAATAAGTTCATGATGAGTTTGATCCACTCTATTGGTGGAGATGGTGTGAATGAATGCAAATTTAAAAGCCAAGTTGTGAGATTCACTCAGAATTTTGGTACACTTACTTAGCTGGGCCTTTTTTATTTTTTATTTTTATTTCATTTATTTTTTTACCTCTTTTGAATGTAAAATTTCCAGCTATGTCAATAAACATAATTTTACAGAAATTCTCTCCAACTAGTAAAAATGTCACCAAGGAAGAAGATTGGAGTCCATAAAGTAAGTCCAAACTTCATGATTCCATGCCATTGTTTTTTAAACCAATTTATGCACGTACTCATTATTTGTTTAGTGATAATAAAGAATTAACAGTTACAGTAAATTAGTGAAAGTGGCTAGAAAATAATGCCAAAGTTTCTTAGGATTCTTACAAGCCTGTAACAATTTATGGAATACATTTCTGAAGATGACAGTCTGTATCTTGTGAAAGTGTACCTTCTGTGATTATAGACTTGGAAAAGAGAATACAAACATAGCAGTTAGAAATCCAGCATCTCTGCTAGTTGATAACTCTAAGTGCAGGTGGTACTATGTGTTAGAAAGTGCCAGCATTTGATTTTATAAACTCCAGAAAATAATTAATAATTCTAAAAGAGACGAAACTAAATGAATTTATCAGTTAATAAATGCACTAAGCTATAAAATAAAAGTAAAGATCATAAATGCAGGAAAGATATGAGATTATCATTATTTGCAGATAATAACATCATATGCTTATAAAACCCAAAAGAATCAAGGGAAGCATGATCAAATTACAAAACCAGTCCAAGCAGTTGGAGTATGATAAAAATAAAATCAGAAAATCAATAGCATCCTTAAGCACCAGCAAAAACCAGATTGGAAAATATAGTGAAAACACATTAGGCTTTGAAAATACTGAGTGGGAGTTATATAAATACACAGAAATTATCTCAATAAAAATGTGCTACATGTAGATGAATTTCTGAGAAAATAAGGAGAGACATAAAAGATGTACAGAGTTTTACACTATATCTCAAGACAGGAATACTAAAAACAGTTAAATTAATTTTTTCTAAATTGAAATTACAGGTTTAATGCACATCTAACCAATATTCAGTGGGATACATTCTAGAACTCAGTATATTCTGAACTCCATACAGAATATGTTATATTTTGCTGATTTTAATATGCACAACTTTTCACGTTAACTCTAAAATTGAACTGTTATAAAATTGATAGATAATCATAGTTTAGCTGACAAATTTTTTTTCTTTAGTTTTACATAATATAAAAGCTAGTAGTATAAATGATAGTGTCTTATATATAAGATAAAATAGGATATGCACATACAGTTAAAAAGCAAATTAGAAAATATTTTCCAGAGGAAAAACAATTATTGAACTAGAATAGAGGGAGTAAGATCACCATTTATTAAAAATTGTAAACTTCAAAGACAAAAACAAGTGTCAATGGTGTGCTAGACAGAGAGAACAAAAAAATCCTTGTATCTGTATTATACAGATAACAAGGATATTAAGCATAATAAGTAAAGCATTATAAATTAACTGGAAATGGAAGATTTATTCCAAAGAACATGTTGAGGTAAGTAGTTATCAGCTTGCAGACAAAACTTAATTTAGCATCTAAACTATATTGCATATGAATTAAATAGCTAAAAAACCTTTATATAAAGTATACCAAATATAGAAATGGAAATACTCATATATGCAGTATACATACATATACATATACTCTCATATACACAGAATACTGTATGAAAGGTATTTCCACAGTTTAAATAATAATAAAGAAGAAATTATTTCTTCCCCATGGCTTAATAAATAATATATTGCCTGGCCCTCAAAGCCCCTTGGATGTCTTTTCAAATCTCCCTGTCTAATAATCCATCTTCTTGCATTCTTTGATAGTTTTACTTCTAGTCAATTTCAGTATTCACTGATCTCACATTTAAAAATGTGCTTTCTCACCAAAATTTATTTCTAATCCTTGAATCAAATCTCACAGAACTTTTGTGGCCAATTTCAGATATGTTCAGAGTGGTGATTCATGTGAATCGCATGACACACACATTTCCAGGTGAAATTGAACAAGAAGGCCATGTTCTGAGTTCTTCTTTCAGCGCTCATGCTGTAAGCAAGAGTTCTTTTCACAATCTATTTACTATGAAGTTATGCACATTTTGTGGGGTTTTTCATTGCTTTTGGTAGTGACTGCTATATTTTTCTTATGTATTTTACTTACATTCTAAATTGACATGTAATAGCTGTACATATTTATGGGGTAAACAGTTATATTTCAATACACGTATATAATATGTGATGGGCAGATTCATGAGTGCATGACATACCTAACCAAACAGTTAAGTAGCCTAGCTAACAGTAGGCTACTAGTAGCTAAGTAACTAAGTAATAAACTACTTAACTGCTAAACTAAAGAGGCAGTGCCAACTCCCGCCCAACTCCCACACCCTCTCACCCCTGCACCCGCTGTGGGATTGGGGCCACAAGCAGCAGGACTCTAGAGAAAGCGCTCAACATACTTTAGTAGTAAAGTAGTTTGGGGAGGAGTCAAAAACTATACAGATATTTTCAAGTGCCTGGAGATCAGCTACTCTAAGCCCCATGTTGATCAAAGGTCAACTGTAATTACGTTCATCAAATCATTAGGAAACGGTTAAAATAATTTCTTCTGATATAAGCCTGGATTATGGTCAGGTATTTTAGACAAGAGTTTCACAATGTTTCATAAGAAATTGTAGAATATTCTAGTATTTAACAAATGTTCTTTGAACCCAGGTCCTGTCTCTTTATGTTTTTTCTCAGTGTGTCTAGTGTTAACCTTCAGTAAAGTATTTTAACGTGTTGATTTCATAGTGCCACATACTTACAGTAACACAGCAGAAAATATGCCGAACACATTAATTAGCCTGTGTAATAATGACATTCTTTGTGTGTTTTTCTTGGGGAGGAAGGGCTAACTTCTTATAATTGTCTCCTGTCTACATTCTCTAAACACATCTGCAGTTATAGTTATTAGAAATATCAAGTGAGACTATGGTTATTTCACTTAATATTTGACCAACTTGGTACCATTTTGATAAAAGCAATACTACTGATCTCTTGATGAGGTTTTACAAATACAACATAATTATAAAAACCAACTGAAAAAAAAAGAACTAATTTAGAAATATTAAATGGTGCACATACCTAGCTATGCTTAGCCAGTAAAAGAAAAGTATATGCCTATTTCCTACTCTATTGAAATGTTTCTCAATGTAAGGGTTCCTATCATCTGAATAAGAAATAGCCACTGTGCTTGCTAAAAATGCTCAGTCTTGGGCTTCACCCTAAACTTTCTGAAATTGAAATTTTTAAGATTTATCCCTGTAATATACATTCACAATAATTTTCAAATACCCGCTAATATGATAGTTTCTGAGCAACACAATTTGGAAATATTGTCACAGTATGCTGAGACATCATAAGCAAACATGGATTGATTCCTCCATTAAAATGATCTCGATGATTGTACAGAAAATGCCATTAACTGCATTAACTGAATTAGGACCCAAAGAAGAGGCAGCAGCTTTTGTGTGTGTTCAGTTATGCTGCTCTAAATAGTTATTCCAATTAGAATTCTCTTAATGCTAAAAGTTTTATTCTTGAGACCCAGTGTTTTTGTTTTGTTTTGTTTCAGAGGGTAGAAAGATTGCAGGAAGAATGAAAAAGGAGAGCATATTAGGAAATCTCCTATTGACCCTTTTCATGGTGAGATCAGGATTAAAAGCTGCTGGATTTTGTTGTTTGGTTAGTTAGTTTGTGTTTTTTTCCAAGGCAGGGGGGTTTGGGTGATTTTTCAAAGACTCAGAAATGTAGAAAATGTATTCTAAGCCCTTAATTCTACTGGTTGCTATCCTAGCTAGAAAAAGGAATATGTATACCAGGAAATAAGAGCGAACTTTCTTTTCCCTATTTTGCCCTTCAACAGCCTCCAGAGGCAAAAGTTGTTTGTCTCTAATATTGAATTTTAAAGGTCACTTTTTATTTTATAGCTGTAGGTTGGTTTTTTACTCCTAGATATTTTACATGACCCATGGTAAATTAGACTCTACCCTGCACTGAAGGACAAACTTTAACTGTGTCTAATATCCCAGAACTTCATTTTCCCATTCTGGAGCAAATACTTTGAAACTGACTTAACAAGGTCCTATGGTAATTCCTTTAGACTGGCATTTAGGCAGTATATTATTGTATTTAAAAATTTAGACTCTAGGAGGAGAGAAACATGGATTGGAATTTTATAATACGTACTAGCTGTTTAACATTGGTAAAGTTGCTTAAACTATGAAAATCTGCATTTTCTCTAAATCTGAGACAACATGGTTCTATATTACAGGGTTGTAGTAAGAATTAAGTGAGATAACACATTTAAGACACTTAGAAAAATAATTGATATATAAAAATGATCAATAAATATTTTTATTAAATCTCAGACCATATTTTAACTTAAAAATTATTATATATGTAAAAGCACATTTTGCCACAAAGTCAATGTCAGCATTTTAAGTTTCGTCATAGAATCATATAAACAGCACATTTCAGAACATAAGAGTTCAATTAAATGAGAAGAATGGCAGATAGAAAAGAAAAAATTTCTAATTTCATCTTTCAAAAGTAATTGAAATTAAACTTTATTATAACAAGAATGTGCCTGTTTTTTGGGTACATGATATATAATAAAAGTCTGATACATTGTGTATTGATGGATGTTGTTTCCCATGTTGTTTAAGGTGACATGGCTCACTTTGTATATTTTAACAATGGGAATGTCTACTTGTAATTTCCAACAGTTTATCCATGTTTAGCATAATGGTGAGTGTATACCTGGTGCTCAGTAAATGCCTTTTTGAATGAATTAATGATCAAATGAGAAAACCATTAATCATTGCACAGGCATGCCACTTTTGGAGAACTAACTTTATTCCAAGAATATTCATATATTTTTTAACCAAGTAACCTTAAAGATAATACAGGAAACACTTCTTTAAATTAAAGTTATAACTCAAAAATATAACCAATAAAATTTTCTAGCAGAAAATATCGAAAATACCATAACCATATAATGATATAAAATCCCATTCAATTGATCTCCTCCCCATTAAAAGCACCATAAGCCATATATTGATTCTTTAAAAGACAACTGAGAATAACCTTGTGCCAACTGAGGCATCCAGTTAGCTGGCAAATAAAACAAATTTCTTACATGGAGTTTCTGCATTGTAATTGGTATAAGAACAGTGTCAAAGAGAATAAAGGAATAGAAAAAGTGTGAAAATTAGCTTAAAATTAAAAGAAAAATGTTTACTCAGATGATCCCAACTCTCAGTCTAAAAGGAATATTGATCAAATAAACATTTCTCCAGACATCACTTTAATATTATTTGAAATTTTGAGATAATGGCAGTGCATTTATAGCAAAAAAACAGAAAACAAAAACACCTTTTTTTTTTTTTTTGATGACTCAGTCTTGGGTCTGCAGCAATTCGTTTGTCAGAAATTTGAATTATATTTCTCACCAACACACACACACAAGCACAACAACACACGTGCATGCATGCAAATGAATCTGAAGTTTGTGAAAAGGTTTACATTGGGTGTAAAGGCCAAGTGCACTGAAATAATTGCAAACACATATAAAAACATCTAACACTAGGAACATTCTATCTAAAATGACAGCAGTCAACTTCCATTGCCAGAAAACAGGAATAAACTTAGCTTTCCCAATTATTCATGCTAAGTACAACTAAAAATCCTGCACATTATATATGAAACAAACAGTGATGCTCTGAAAGTTGGAAAGAAGAAGGCTGACCAGCAAAGGACCTTAGGATCCAAGAAACAACACAACAGTGAGTTTCCTGAGTTTTAGTTGGCTCCAAATAGCCCATACGTAATGCTGAAGAAGCTGGCAGCCCAGAAACACCAATGGGTGCATACCAGGAAAAAGCCCAAAGGTACTAGGGAGAGGGCAATATAGAAAGTGAGAAAAGTTTTAGATAACTTCTATATAACTGCCAAACACTCCAGAGAAAACTGTGTCTCCACCCTATAAATGCCACACTTGTTAGAATGGCTATCAGAAAGACAAAAGTTAACAAGTTGCCTCAGGTTGAATGTCCCCCCAAAACTTAATCCCCACTGTAACTGTTGAGAGTGGAAAGTCCTATTATGGTAATTGAAAGGTTGGGCCTTGAAGAAGTGATTAGATTGTAAGACTGTGCAGCAGTGAATGAACTAAAAATGGTAATCATGGACATGGTTTGGAGAGCTTTAAAAGGAGATTGAGTAAAGAGGTTAGTCTCTCTCTGTACCACCATTTTCTCAACATAATACTCTTCCATCACTGTCACCAGCACCAAGGCTCTCACCAGGTGTGTTCCCTGGACTTTGGACTTCACAGTTTCAGAAACTATAAACAATCAATTTTGTGTTCTTACAAATTACCCTGTTCCAAATACTTTGTTATAAGCAACAGAAATGGACTAATACACAAGTGATGGTGAGAATGTGGAGAAAAGGAAATCCTTGCACACTGCTGGTGGGAATGTAAATTAGTACAGACATTATGGAAAACAGCATAAAGTTTCCACAACATGTTTTAAATGCTAAATAAATAAATAACTGTCAAAGCACGATTCCATATCCAGTGAAAATATCGTACAGAGATGAAGGGAAAGTCAAAGAACGTGTTATCATCCTTTCTGTTTTGAAAATTGGCTAAAGGGAGTTCTCCCACCAGAAAGGAACCTTGAGACACAAGGACTGGATACAAGAACAAGTAAAAGGATAGGAAAATACATACATTATCTTTATCCTTTTGAATTTATAAATTACATTTGGTAGTTGAAGCATAAAAATAATAACATCTGATATACTTCTCAATTAATATAGAGAAAATATTTAAGGCAATTATATAAATAGGGAAAGTTAAGGGACATAATTAAAAGGGTCAAGATTTGTCTATTGTACAGTTTATTTAAACTGGTAAAATGCCAACACCAGTAGAGAGTGACAAATTATGTATACATCATGCAACTGTTTAAAAAGGTATACAAAGAGATGCATTAGACACACAACAGATACATCAATTTTAAAAAAAGATTTTAAGTAACCCTAAATAAGGCAAGAAAAAAAAACATGGAAATAAAAACAGAAGAAATTAAAACATTAAAAGGAGAAAACAAAATGGAAGATTTAAGCCCTAACACAACAGTAATTATATTAAATGTGAAATGTCTAAATACACTGATAAAAGTCAGACATTAATAGAGTGAATTTAAAAATCAGGATACGTCTGTAAGTTGTCTCCAAAAAACTGACTTCAAATGTAATGACAAAGGTAAGTTGAAAGTAAATGTTAGAAAAAGTTCATCATGCAAAAAATAATCAAAAGAAAGCAGAAGTAGCTATATTAATATTAGATAAACTAAAATTGAGAGAGAAATAGAGAGAGAGAGAGATTACGGAAGGATAAAAAGGGTCAATTTGCCAAGAACACTTAGCAATCCGAGATTTGTATGCACCAAATAGCAGAACTACAAAATATGTAATGCAAAAACTGATAGATGAAACAGACAAACTTACAATTATAAAGATATCAACACCACTCTCATAGCAATTGATGAAACTAGATAGAAACTAAGCCCATGATATATAAAAGAGTTCAAATACTATATCAACTAACAGGATCTAAACAAAATTTACAGAACAGTATATCCAACAATAGTAGAAGATGCATTCTTTTCAAATGCCCAAAGAACATATACCAAGACAGACCATATCCTGACTGTAAAAAAAAAAAAAAAATTCAACAAATGTAAAAGAAATGAAACCATGCAGTTTCTTCTCTGACCACAACAGAATCAAACTAGGAATCACTACCCAAAAAGGTAGTGGGAAAATATCCAAACATTTGGAAATTAAGCAACACACTTCTAAATATTTCATGGCTCAAAGAGATAGACTTGAGGGAAATTTAAAAATGCATTGAACTGAATAAAAATGAAAATTGAACATACCAAATTTATGGAATACAGCTAAAGTAGTGTTGATAAGGAAATTTATAGCACTAAAAATTTATTTTAGAAAACAGGAAAACATTCCAAATCAATAATCTAAGCTCCCACCTTACAAACTAGAAAAATAAGAGCAAAGTAAATTCCAAGCAATCAGAAGGAAGTAAGTAACAAAGATTAAAGCAGAAAGCAAAGACATTTATAATAGCTAAACAATAGAGAAAATCATTAGAGAAACGTAAAGCTAGTTCTTTGAAAAGATTAATGAAATTGAAAACTCTTTAGCATTATGACAACAAAAGAGGAAAGACAAATTACCAGTATCATGAGTGTAAGATAGCACTGCAGACCCATGGACATCAAAATGTTAATACAGAATTTTAGGCACAGCTCTAATTAGATAAATTTAACAGCCTTGAAAAAATGCAAACTACCATAATTCACCCAAAATGAAATAGATAATTTGAAAAGCCTTGTAACTATTAAGGACACTAAATGTAGAATTTAACCCCCCTCCCATAAATCACCAAGATGATTGCACTAGAGAATTCTACCAAAGATTTTTTTTAAAAAATAGCAATTCTACACAGTCTCTTTCAGAAAATAGAAGAGGAGGGAACACTTCCAAGCTCATTTTATGAAACTGTTATTATCCTGTGTATCAGTCAGTGTTCCTCAGAGATGTACACAAGTAATATGACAGATTAATATGTTGATTTAAATGTTCTGTTATCTTGACTCTCTCAATGTTGATATCTAGTTGTAGTATTTTACTATAGTTTTACAAGATATTACATGGAGGGAAAACAGGGTAAAGGACACATGGACCGCTCTGCATCGTTTCTTCTAATAACAGATAAATCTTCAATTAACTCAAAAAAAACCTCTAATTTTAAAAGTATAAAAAGTACAATCAACTTAGTTATGGTAGTGTATTAAATTGAATGAAATTGAGAAAACAAATGCAAATAGGCACTCATAATGTAACAAAAATTTCTTAAAAGTCTCTTCACAACAATTCATGTAAAGGCTTAATGTGTCTACCATCCTTGCAATCATTAAAAGGGAATTGTGAGCTGTATTTTAGAAATAATTTTATCATATCCTCACCTTCCTCAAATGTAGATGTCCAGGCCTTGGAAAAATCAAGATCCTGACTGATAGCAGAGGTACGAGTCATCCAATTGTTAACTCCTTTATCAAAGATCAATTTAGTGCTTACCATATGTACATTCTGATTATTCAATGGTTAATAAGGTGTATTTACCATCTTCATGGAGCTTACAATCTTTTGAGGATGACAATAAATGGTTTAGAACAGATTGCTATGGGAGCACAAAGGAGAGCTGTGTGTCAATTAAGGTTTTCTCATTGTAAAAATAGAAAATGACTAAGAAAACAAAAGATTATTTTGAGAGAATGGAGGTAAAATAGATGTTAGCATACAAAATCAAAAGAAAGATTGAATGACTAGGCATCAGGATAGCACAAAGAATAGTTCCAGAGATTTTGCAGGAAACAGCATCTGGAGGACAGACTTTTCACAGTGCTGTCATTGGGATGAACAGGCTCCATTCATTTTTCCCTGATTGGTCTGGTAAGGTCCACTTGCCTGACTCTCAGGGGGTGGAAGGGAATCTTGATTTACTGTTAAACCAACAGTATAGGCAGCAGTGGGAGGGTTGTTTTACAAAGGAAAATATAAGTACCATAAGAGAGGTAAGGACTGATAGATTGGTACAACAATACCATGTGATTGTCATGGAATTGTTCTTAATTAAGATTCTATCTCAGTTTAGAGCTGATGATTTTGTAGAATTTAGCCAAGTAGAATTTAGTAAAGTATATGCCAGGCAGGGGAAACAGCTTAGGTACAATAATTAAGGATAAGAAAAGAATCATGATGTATCAAAACATACGTGACAAAAACTAATAGGAGAAATAGATAAATCCACTCTTATATGTGGAGACTTCAACACTGCTCCATCAGAAATGGACAGATCCAGCAAGCAGAAAATCAGTAAAAACAGAATTTAATTCAGTAGCACTATCAACCAACTAAATATAATTGACATCTATTGACTACTTATCAACAATAGCAGAATAAACATTCTATTTACCAAGAGAGACAACTTTCTGGGCCATAAAATATACCTTAACAAATTTAAAAGAATAAAAATCATGTAATGACTGTTCTGAGTCCACAATGGAATGAAATCAATAACAGAAAGCTGGGGAAAAATTACAGGGAAATTAAACAACACATTTCTAAATAATACATGGTTGAAAGATAAAACCTCAAAATAAAATTAAAAAATGTTTTGAACTAGAGAAAAGGAAAATATACCTTATCAACCTTTGCAGAATTCAGTGAAAGCAGTTTTGAAAAGGAAAATTTTAGCATTGAATTTGTACGCTAGAAAAGAAAAAGAGATCTAAAATCAGTAATCTAAGATCCTCCTTTAAAAAACTAGGAGAGGAAGTTAAATCCAAAGCAAGCAAAAGAAAATAAAAAATAAAAATTAGAGCAGAAATTAATTAGAACAAAAAATTAATGGAGAAAATCAACAAAGCCAAAATATGGTTCTCTGAAATAATCAAGAGCGTACTTCAAAAAGTTTGTGGAAAAATAAAATTAAAAGATAATATGAGCTTCTCTATGAACTTTTAAAATTACCATCATGTACTCAAGAAGTCTAAGGAGAAAAAAAAGAAGACACAGTTACTAACCTCAGAAATTAAAGTTGGGACATGCACTGAGATACCATGGACATTAAAATGTTTGATACTACACTACACACTCCTAAGTCTAGACACACTGTGTTTCATTAAAGTACTGATTTGTGTTGCCTCTCAGAATACTTAGAGAACGTGAACTGAGAGAGACAGACAGACAGAGACAGAGATAGAGAGGTGGAGTGGGAAAGATAGAAAAGGAAGGAAGGAAGGAAGGAAGGAAGAATAAGTCAAACCATGTTTGTGGGTCCATGTCTAAAGAGAATATCAACCAGTATAAATAGAAAACACAGGCAATGAAACAACTGCTAGAGCATACAGTTGAGAAATTGAATTTTAATAATAATAAAAATAACGCTTGGGGAGATTTAAATGCAACACTTTGTGGAGATAAATATATAAATTTGCAACTCTACATACTGTAGATAAATAAAAGGAGATTAAGTTGGGTAAATATATATCAATCTGAAGAACAAAATAAAAATTAATTATAAAGAGAACAACAAAAAAAAACCCTTGAAGTGTAAATCCAATAGAAATAACATGTAATAATGGGTATAATAACAATAATTAAAATAGTTTTAAAAAAGAAAAAAAAACTGAGATGTAGAAAGACCATAGTTTAAAAGGTGAATTTATTGAGTTCCAGGCTGCACTGCTACTGCTTTGAAAACACACACACACACACACACACACACACACACACACACACACACACACACACACACACACACACACACACACTGAGGTATATCCTTGTAAAATCCCTGCACCTGCAGTATAAAGAGAAGGTCATGAATGATGTTGTGTTCAAAAGCAGAAAAATTTAAGGAAGTAATAAACCAAAAATCCGCTCTGACTGAGGTCAACTAAATTCCTAACTCCTGGGATGTCTGGAATGAGCTGGTATTTCCATCTCCACATCCTAAAAATGTTTACTGTAAGATTATTTTAACTTAGAAGCTAGACATCCTGTCACTAGAGAAAATTACCAATTAATTGAGGAATGCTAAAAAGCATCTTGTGACTATTGCTTATCAATAAGACAACCAAGAACCAGTCATTTGCCTATGTGTTATTAAGAAACCAATGAAAAACTTGATCTATTGACTAAGGGCTATCCTCTGTCTTTCCTTTGTCCTCGCTTTCTCTGTGATTATAAAAAATACTAAAATGTGGCTTGCATCTCAGAACACATTGTTGACAGCTTCTTGAATCTATGTCTTCCTGGGCTGTGGTCACACATATTTGGCTTAAATAAATTTCCAGTGCCTCAGGTTCTTTTTTAAGGTTGACAGAAGCATGAGACTCTTTCCACAGAATAAACCATAAGGGGACTTCTTGTAAATACATGATAGTCCTCCTTGTATATGAAGGCACTGGGAAATTGTCTCATATTCCTATTAGTTCTTAAAATGTGATTAAAAAACAAATAATTGCCTCAAAAATGTGGTCTCAGAAATTTTTACAGCACTGTCCACAAATCTTCCTTTTTATATCCTAAAACTCTATCATTAGACGAAACATTATGTAGCTCTAACTGAATGTGCATACATAGTATAAACATTTCGAATTATAGACTTTAAAATAGCATACTCTACATATTTAGTTTTCAGTCATTTTTATAATGCTTCAGGAGTACAAAAATGTAGTTCTTAATCAAAATGCAGTTTTTGAAGGACAAAAGCAAACTTTTGCTAGAACTCACTCTCATAATTTAACTAATCTCTCAATTTTTGAGAAATAAAAATTCCTGTATTTATAATTTTGATAAATCAGTCAAATTTGGGGGAGAAGTATATATATGTATAACACACACACACATATTTATCAATGTACATGTATATGCATATTGTTGGGGAAATATAATTAAAATTTTTTATCAACCCAGAAATCTTCTCCATAAAGATGGTGGAGAAAGAAAACACTTTTATTACATAAGTATTAAACCACAACATGTTACACACCGCAGGCACTATGCTAAGAGATTGTAGAAATGAAAGGAATTTCACCCTTTATGTAACCAAGCAGATACAACCCATTACATACATGTTTTTCGAGATAAACAATGATTAGTTCTCAAGTACAAGGATTTAACAGTACCATTTGTCACATATTATATTTCATCCTAAATTTACATTGTAATTGGGGTGACCATCTATGCCAGCTAATTGTCTATATCAAGAGGAGAAGCAAACTTTCATATCTCTATAAAGAAGAAGTAGTTTTGCAATTTGAAGCAACAGGCCTGCCTAAATTATGCTTCTACCCTCCCACAGAAGTAGGGAGAAAGAGTTGCTATCTCCAATGATATTTACATTTCCAAGAAGTGCTCCCAGGTCCTTGGGAAAGACATTCCTCACTCATAAAATCTATTTTCCAAAAGGGCTTATACACACTTCAAAGAGAGGGAAAAGTATAATTATAAATTTTCTAAAATAAATGCTCTGAGAATAAAGGGAGGGAAATCTCTTATTTTCAACAGAAAGAATCGTCTCCTATTTTTAATTTGTATTTGTCCTTACAATATGAAAATGCTATGTATTTGGTTATGTATATGTATATGTACATGTTTGTATGTACTCCTACGTCCCCCTCCAGTCTTTAGGTCCTGGAACTATTAATCAGGACGGTATCCTACACCTCACCTTCTATTTTTGATATCAAACTTGTCAACATCAATATGGATTTTTTCCCTTCTTTTACTTCAAATGAAATATGCTACCTTAAGTGATTCAGCTGATTCAATTACATACCAATACATTTGCTAAATAAGTCTGGCACGTGCTGTCATAAATAAATATTTAGGAAGTTTAAAACATTCTAATTCACTTTAAAATAAACCCCTCTATTGCCATCATCTGAAATTTACACATGATCTTAGTGGTTTCAGAGTTCACCTTGTGTATGTATCTCACTAGAAATATATACACATTTGGCAGTAACAGTGTCCAAGAAAGTCATGTGCTATTAATTAATGAGAAGCAAATTACTTCTCACAAACTAATTTTTTCAAGCTTTTCAAAACACAATCCCCAGTTTAGAGTAAGAGCATAAGGACAAGGTAGGAAAAATGAAACTAGGACCAATTATCCAATTACCTTTTCCTTTAGGGGTCATCCATTTCCTTGCTAGAGGTTTAATTCCTCACTGCTTGTCATTTCTTGTTTATCTGGTGGTCAGAGACCATATTTTTCTCCATCAAATTTAATATTAGCTTATACTACAAAATATGATAGAATATAACACATCTCATATATTAATTACATATACATTTTTAAGGTTGTTTTGTGAGTCAGGTCTAATATGTGATTAAAATTCCTAAATTACACATTCTCAAATCAAATGAGAGTTGGAAAAGATCTTTAATTGAGTTTTAAATTGGCTTTCCCATTAAAGTATATTACATTAGTCCTGAAGCTTAATAAACATTTCATAAATACATTGACTGAAAGAATAAATGACGGTATTGCCTCAAATCCAAAAATATCACAAGATGATTTGTTTAGCTTCCTAAGGTAAAGTCATCAAAATCTTTCCAGCTCTCCAGCCTGCCAACAATAACATTTACATTCATAGGTAGAGGACCAAAAATTAATGTCACTCACGTAAACTTTGCAGATTTGAAATAACCGATATGATTTCAGATGTCTAAACATTCCATAGTTTAAAAAAATGCATACTTTTAAAAGGACTAACCATGAAAATGCCTGAACATCTAAATATCTTCATACATGAAAAGCAATTTAAGACCAATGACAATAAGATTTTAGTTAAGATTATGACTAGTTCCTTATTCTTTTATTCCTCCCTAGTAATCAGATTTTCTGATACCTCCCATGTTTACAAGACGCTTAAGGTGATCTTATTTTTCTAAGTCAATTACTTCTTTTCCTGACTGCCAACCCCCCTGATACCTTCAACTAGGTCTAATAGAGAGAGAGTACTGAGCTAATTGAACTACATCTCTAATGGCTGCTAATGACTTAATGTGCTCATCCTCCCAGATAATATATTTGCATTTTAACAGGAAAATAAAGTGCAGAAGGAATGAGTACTGTGATGATTTCAGATTAATTATGAATATTAGTGCACTTTAAGTAAAGTTCCCTGAGAAAGATAAGATTGTGTTTATTGAATAGGAAAAAGTTACTGTCAATTATTTCAAAAATATTTGGACAGATCCATTCTCTGTGTAGTCATTTCAATCAAAATGTTCGTCCAAACACCTTAGCAAAAATTGTCCATTTAATCTAGGCCTTATAGCAGAGAATAAGTAAAAATCTTGGGAGAATAAAGCTTTATTCTAAACAATTACTAGTTGACCTACAATTATCAGTTATTAATACATTTATATTTTCATTCCTGGTTTAGAATTTTATCCCTTTCTGAGTCTTACTTTTTATAGACATATGGGAAGTATAATTGATATACAATAAATTTAGTATATTGAAAGGTTATAGTTTGATAAGATTTAATATATCTTTAAACCTGTGAAACTATTACCACAAACAACATATTCATCACTTCCCCAAATTTTCATTTGCTCCTTTGCAATCTGTTTCTCCTCTTTCCTAGCCCTATTCACAGTCATCTGTTATCTATTGATCTGCTTTGTTGCTAGAGATTAATATGCATTTTCTAGAATTGCCCCCAAATAAAATCATACAGTATGTAATATATTTTGTCTGAATTATCTCACTCATAATTATTTTAAGTTTCATACTTACTGGTGCATGGACCAATAGTTTATTCCTCTGTGTGGATGAGTTGTATTGCATTGTGCAGAAAGGCCACACGTGGTTATCCATTCACCTGATGATGGAACATAGGGTAGTTTTCAGTTTTTTGCTATTTCAAATAAAGCTGCTAAAAATGTGTGTACAATTTTTGCATGAACATATGCTTTTATTTATCTTGGTTGAATTACCTAGAAGTAGAATTTTTGGATCATATAGAACATGTGTGTTTAACTTTTTAAGAATGAACTTTTAATTTTAAAAGTTTTCAATCTATAGAAAAGTTGCAAATTACTACAGAGTTTTCATATTTCTCACACCCTTTTTCTTCTGTTGTTAACATCTTACATTGGCATGGTACATTTGCCACCATTATTAGTACATTAGTACATTAGTACATTATTATTACATTATTAGTAACTAAAGTCCAAACTTTATTCAAACAACTACATAAAACCTCTCATAATAAACAACAATTAGTCCTCAGGTAAGAGGACTTGTCAGCACCACTTGTCACATAGTTCATCCTAAATTCACCTGGTAATTGAAGTGGACATCTGTATTTGCGAATTGGCTTTATCCAAGGGAAAAATAAACCTCATATTTTTCTGACAAGAGGTAGTTTTGCAACCTGGAGTAAGGTGCCTGTCTAAATTAGGCTCCTAACCTGCCACAGACACTGGGAGACAGAGGCACTGTCTTCCTTGATGATTATATTTCAAAACACTGCTCTGAGGTCCTTAAGAAAGACATTCTGGGGTTTGAGAATGTTACATCCCAGCAGGGAGAGATTTAGCTGAGGATGTTCGCCCAGGGCAGGAGCTCAGTGTAGTCTAGCAGTGACAACCTGAGCCTCTAGCTACAGGCTTATCTAGCTTCTAAAAAGATTTACATACATTTCAAAGAGACAGAGAAAGAACTTAAAATTACAAGTTTACTAAAGTAAATGTTCTAAGGAAAGGAAGGAGGCAGGGATTCTCTTCCCTTATTTTCAGTAGGGAGAATTAAGCCTCTTATTCTTAATTTGTATTTGCCCTTCCATACTCACTGATATTCTGTCCCCATGTTCTATCAATTTTTGAGAGAGGGGTGTTGAAATCTCTCACTATAATTGTGGATTTGTCTATTTCTCCCTGAGGTCTATCAATTTTGCTTCATGCATATGAAACCTCTCTGATGAGGACTGTAAATGCCTAGGATGGACTGACTTTTCTTCAATAAGAAATTACTTTAATATTTTCTCTGATACATTGTTTGTCTCATTGATATACCTATTCTAACTTTCAGCCTTTTTCCTTTATACCATTTGTGTCTTCATATTTAACACAGGTTTGTTGTTGGCACCATATTCTTAACGTTTTCACTTTTACCCAATCTGATAATTTTTTTTGGCATGATGTTTAGTCTATTGTCCTTTAATATGGTTATTGATACAGCTGGCTTTAAATTCAACAAATTGGTATTTGTTTTCCTATTTGTCCCATCTGTTCTTGTTCACTTCCCTCTTTTACCTCTTTTTTTTTGTTTGTTTTACTTTATCTTCTTTGCTAATCTGTTAGCTGCTATGCTCTTTTTATTTCTTGTTTCACAAAGGGATTACAGTAACACCTTTCATTTATATTAGTACCTTTCAAGTTATATTATACAACCTTATGTGTCACACACAAAACAACATATGTCTATACCTAAACTTCTCCCACATTATTGGCATTTGTGCTATTATCTTAATTCACTTTATTTATATATGTAATGTAAAACCCACAATATATTGTTGCTAATTTTGCTTTAAACAGCTAATCTTTTAAAAAGATTTTTAAAATAAGAAACAGATTTGTCAAAATATGTATGCAGATATTTATCATTTTCACTTCTCTTTATTCCTTTGTGGAGATCCAGATATACCTAAGTATCTTTTTATCCTCCTACCTGAAAGACTTTCTTTAACATTTCTAGAAATGAGAAGCTGCTGCTGACAAAATGTTTTAGGTTTTTTATGTCTGAGGTAGTATTCTCATCAATATTTAAAAGATATTTTAAATACAAATTTAAATGTTTTTCTTGTTTATTGTGGTCAGAGTATTTTGACCTATGTAGATTTGCAGTTTTATGGTTTTAATCAAATAGCAAAATTTTAAAAATTTATTCCAATATTTTTTCTATCTTCTCTCTCCTTTGGCAACTCCAATAACACTGACATTAGACAGTCTGATAGTGTCCCACAACTCACTGATACTTAGTTTGCTTTTTTTATTTTTCCCCTCTCTTTGGTTTGAGTAGTTTCTATTGCTGTGTCTTTGAAATACTTACCTTTTCTTCTGCAAAGTCTAATCTGCTGTTAATCCCACCTAGTTAATTTTTTATCTTAGACAGTGTATTTTTCATCTTTAGAAATTTGATTTGGGTCTTTTTCTTTCTACCATATCTCTAGTTAATGTTCAATCCTTTCTCAACCTTTGTACACATAAGAATATATTAATTATAACTGTTTTACTGTTTTTGTCTACTAGTTCTATTATTAATGTATTTTCAAGTTTTGTTAATATTGATTTTTTTCTCATTATATTTCATATTTTCCTGAATCTTTGCATTCTATTTTTTTCCCACTGGATGCCTGATATTACAAATTACATCTTGTTGGAAACTGGATGTGTAGTATTTTTATAAACAGTCTTTACCTTTATTTTGGAATTCAGGGAAGCTTCTTGGAAATCTTTTCTGGGGAGTTTGCTTTTAATATTTCTTAGATGGGACCAGTAGTCATTGGTTAATTTTTTTTTCTCCCACTACTGAGGCAAACCCTTCCCATTACTCTACCCAATGTTCCATAAAGAATGATGTTTTTCACTCTCACGAGTGAGAAAATGAAGTTTTCCAAGCTCTGTTTGAGGTCCTGGGTTTGTTTTTTCTGTTTCTTTTCCCCACTTCTTTTTCCAGTTTCAAGTACTTATAGTTTTCTTAATTATATCCACTGATTCATACTCAGCTGAAAACTCAGAAGAATCCTTTGTAGGACTCAAGTTCTCTCTCTGAGAAACATTCTCCTCTCAGTGTTGTGCCTTGCAATATCTGACTGACATGACTTCACTGCATTCCCAGCTTTGCTACTTTAACTTAGGGAGTCCACTGAATTCTGCCTGGTTTTCCTAACTCTGCTATGCAGTGTGAGTATCCCCAATCCCTTCCCACTCAGTTATTAAGTCTGTACAACACTAGAGATGCAAATATTTTTTTCTGGTAGAGGTAAAATTGATTGAACTCCACTCCATCCACCATGTAAGAAGCCAATTTTCTATCTATTAACAAATTCACTTCAACATTTGTGATTGCCTGTATATAGGTCTGTTCCTTGAATTCTCCTTTTAATCACCTTGAAATCTCCTTTTAACACCTAACCATTTTCCTTATTCATTAACACATCAAATCCAATATTTGAAATGTGTTAATTTTACATTTTAAAATCTTATGATTTTGGGCCGGCCCCATGGCTCACTCAGGAGAGTGCGGTGCTGGTAGCGCCGAGGCCATGAGTTCAGATCCTATATAGGGATGGCTGGTGTGCTCACTGGCTGAGTGTGGTGCGGACGACACCGTGCCCAGTGTTGCGATACACTTACCGGTCAAAAAAAAAGTTATGATTTTACCTATTTTAAAAATAATAATTTGAAAAGGTGTTTGGACAATACTCCAATAAGTGTAATTTTCTTAAACATTGCCCAATTGATGGATATTTTGATATTTCTAATTTTTACTATTATAAATTTATCACTTATTTTATGCATATGGCTTATTTACTTTTCCATTTTAAAACTCTAATTTAGGAAAAAATCCAAATTATATTTAATAAATCAAAAGAGATGATTGTTTTTAAGAATCATGATTCAAATGGCTTAAACCAGGCTTTAGTTCTGAGTACTCATATTACTAGTATGGCGGACCACTTCTAGTTGCAGTAATTTTGACTGTAAAGGCATTGTATTTTTCTGTATTTAGTGGTTTTGTTATGCGCTTTCTGGGGTAAAGCTTTTAGATGCTTATGTATATTTTATTTCCAAATTTTGTTAGTGATAGCTGGTAATAAACAAAAATTTAACAATTCCAAGTCTGCAGGGGCTGGCTGGTTAGCTCACGTAGTAACACCATGGTGCTGATAACACCAAGGTCAAGGGTTCAGATCCCCATACTGGATAGCTACCAAAACAAACAAAAAAACCAGAAAAGCAAGAAGTCCGGGTCTGCTAATTTAGTATGTTTGAAGCTACTTCTTCTGTAGGCCCTACTGGCATTAATTTACAGGCTTTGCTTTAGGCCCTTTCTTTCTTTACGGCCTCATTTATGATGATATAAAGTCACCAAGGGTTTGTCTTGCATAAAGACTCATTTCTAAAGTTTAAAAAAAAAAAAAAAAGCACTATAAGTGCTGCCAAGTGAGATTCTGTGCATATGTGTTTGGATGTTTGTGCATTTAGATTTGGCAGATAAATTTTTCATTAAATGAGGAGTAATCCTTTATCTTTTATTCCTAGTAGTAGGTCAGAGAAATCACATGAGAAAAAATGAGCTTTCGTGTTGATTAATTGCCTTCCATTTCACAGTCATCATTTATTGATTTGAAATAATATATTTCAGAAGCTAATTCCATCTCACAATAATTTAAATTTATTTTATTGATATTTCTTTCAATATGTCTAGATGTAATGGAAACCTCACAATTATAGTATTGTTATTTTGTTATTAGGTTGTAATCAAATTTAAATCAAGCAGAACTGACAATCTATATTCTTAATGTAAACTTAAAAAAATTGGGACTTGAACTTTACCTAAACTTACAAATGAAAATCATGACACTGGGTTGTACTCTAACGTAAGAAATAGGTTTATTTGTACACTCATTAATTGACTGTCATATTACGTATCCATATTTACTCTAATGTTTAGAGACATTTATTAAAACAACTTATCTGTTGTATGTTAGGTTAAATATTGGTAGCTAAAAATATAAATATAAGAATGATGCTGTCCTTGCCTTGAATACATTTCAGAAATATTGTATCAAAAACAGTCTCACAGAATTAGAAACGGAGGGACCAACTCTCTGGAGGCATTAGAGAAAGATTTATAATGAAGCACACATGTTTGGTTGGTCTGAAAAATAGGTAGATTAACATTTCTGAAGAATGGGAACAAATTCCAGACAGAAGAAACTTTCAGCAGTGGGAAAATTTACCCTGTGATTGGAGAGGAATCCACACCCTGGCTTCATAACTTTTGTGTCAAAATTAAGAAGAGCCAATAGTATTTGCTGCACAGGAGTTAGGTTTGGATCAAATAATACAAGATTTATGTTGGATATTATAATACTTTGGTCTTTCCCCACTGAATATTTTTGGAAAGTTGGAGAAAATAATTAAATCTGTATGACTAATTGCAGAGAAGAAACTAAAGCGGGTAGATAAATTAGTAGGCTCTTACAATAATCTTAGTAAATATTACAGTAGTTAGAATTAAGTTGACCAGATGGATCAAAGAACTTTTGCAGGCAGAATTTAAGAATAAATTGAGAAAAGAATTTTCCAAAAGTTTGGTGATTAATATGAGGCCTCAATTTTCATTCTGTTATATCAAGCATGACTTTATAAAGAAATGAATTTCACCTATAATTATTACTTAGTACTGTGATGGGTAGGATTCCTATGTCAAGAATTACTTCAATCTTTTAACTTCAAAGTTTCAAATATTTTAATAGCTAAAGTTAGACACTTCAATTGTCTCTCAAATTCCAGGATAGCATCAAGTTGCAGAATTCAGAAAATTAAAAACTACATTTCCCACACTCCCTTGCAACCAATATTCTGGATTTTTCTCTAATAAAAGAACTCTTGAGATACAGAAAGAAGAAATTAGATGAAAGCAATTTTCTTGTATTTTGACTATTATCACTGGTTACAGGTTTTGGTAATGTGTCCCAGTGTTTCCTGCTAGCCAGGGAGGTAACATTATTTCTGTATCAAAAGAGATCCCATGATGGCTCCAGAGTCAGCAGTTTCCTAAAATTCAAGACCTATTTGTTCTGGAGGTCATTTGAAAAACCCAGGATTTAATGTATTTCTATAATTATCCAATTGATTTTGAAATATCCAATCTCTTTTAATTTAAAATATCTTAATGATAACTGCTGTTTGCACTGAACTGTGACTGACAATTAGGTTTATGTTAGCAAAGAAGATAACAAAGTAGTTTCAAGTTAACATTCTTGTAAAGTTTACAATAATCCATAACTTCAAAACTAGTTACATGTGGAAATTTTTAAAAATTTTATTGATATATAATTAATATGCCATCTCATTGACTATTTTTACATGTACAATGCTAAAATATTTTGTAAAATATTGTAATTTTTTGTATTTACAAGATTGTATAACTATCACCACTATCTAATTTCAGAATATTTTCATCATCCCAAAAATAAACCCTGCACCCATTGGCAGTCATTTCACATTCTACTTTTTCCTTATCCCCATTTACCTATTCTGGAAATCTCATATAAATGGAATTACCCAACATGTGGCCTTTTGTGTCTGGCTTCTTTACTTAGTGTAACGTATTCAAGGTTAATTTATGTTTAGCCAATATTAGTATTTTACTCTTTTTTATATCTGAATAATATTCCATTACACGTATATACCATATTCTATTTATCCTTTTGTCATATGATAGACATTTTGGTTATTTTCACTTTTATATGAAAGTGGCTATTAGGCTATCATGAATAATGCTGCAACGAACATGTTTTTGTGAAGGAAAAGGCAACATGTTCTCTGGGGCTTGATCGAAATTTGGGTTGAGATGGGGGAGATGGGTGTATATATGAGGGGTCTTCAAAAAGTTCACGGAAAATTTTGCATTATATTTTTCTTGTATTTTTTCATAATTTTTTTGAAGTACCCTCATATGTGACAGCTGGTCTACAGTAACAAGACCCTAGGGAACACATGGGCCTATTAACAGCTCCCTATAAAGAAATCCTGAACTACACCTTGCTCCCAACAATTTTCTCAAATGTGGATAATTTAAGAATAGGACCTCCAATTTTAATGTACCTTATTTTTTTATGTTATCAAACAATTTCTAAAATTGTCTAAAAAATACCATTTTAGGGGTATGCATGTGTGTTTGAAGTGTGAAAGGACACCTATCTCTCTAATGCTCAAACATTTTGAGTATCAACATTCGAATTATTATCATTTTTTAAAAGATCAGGAAATTGAAGAAGGTGTGGTTGGGAGAAAACAGCTTCCTCAGATCCCAGCAGCCACCAAACCAATACTAAAACGTTAACCTCTATCAATGGGTAGCTTCTACATTAAAAGCAGGGCAAATCCTAAATTGTTGCACTGTTCCTAAGTAAAAAGAAATTATTTAGATGGCATTCAAGAAAGTGTGTAAATAGTTCACACTAGTCTATCTTGGGGAAAAATACTGTATATGAAAATAAGATATTTAGATAGAAATTTTGTAAATACTATATTTATCTTGGTAACATGCTATTATACCCTTTTAAAAACTGGGTCATAATTTTTCACTGAGGCATTAAAGAACTATTTCCTTTTACATCCTCAAGGACACAGATTAGTTCAGTTATCATTTTTGACATTATACTTACCCAGAGAAAATTATAGGGAATTAAATGTAAAAGCTTTCCTCCCTAATTCGAGTTCCTCCTTTTCAGAGAAAATCATATAGAATTAAATAATGTTGGGGTTGGAAGGAGCCTTAAAGGTTAGCTACTTTAACCACCCTTCTGAAGCCAGAACTGGATATTTGATTATAAGCAGTGGCAGTTGTAGCAAATATAATTTCAAGGAAAAGATAGTTAAGATTCTTTATATCGGCCCTGCATGTAATGAAGAAAGGAAAGGGGCTCTCAAAAAACCATTTCATCTGTTAAGGCTGGGGCAGGATCACAGCATCCCTCCCACATTTAAAAGTACAGAGAGATAGTGGTAGAAAGATAAAGATGAAGATAAAAAGAGGAAGCCAGACATCCTTGGGATGCCCCTGCCACCCATGGAAGAGGAAATCATTCAAAATTTGTATGTTACAAAGGAAACTTATATGTTACAAAGCTTGGCCCTTTGGTGACTTCTACTTATTATTTATCTATTTTTTGGAGGAGGGGTAATAGTAGGGGAGGAAGGTCAAGAAGAAATGCAGGACATTGACAACATGGAGACCAGGAAGGTAAATGGAGCCTTTTGTTCTGATAAATCATATGCGAACAGTTTTCCTTTCTTTGTAGAAAATTAAACCTTGTCACTGATCAAGAATTATCATATTTCCACTTCTTTGTATGTCCTAGGGATATTTAAGTGAGAAATAAATATATTTAGAGGGTGCTGAAAAAATGTTTATTAAAAGCTGGGAGAGTGTAAGTTTTGTTACTGCTCCTTGTCCGCATGAATCTGCCTTCTGCCCAGGGAGCAGCTGTACCTCTTAAACAGTAAATATCATGTTCAAGCCTTGCAGAATTTTCTGGCAGTCTTGGCAGTTCCTAGGATAGAATTCATAAATTCTTTCCCACTCTTACGCTACACTATTCAAATTTCCAGTGCCTATTTTTTTGTAAGGTAGTTCTTTTTACATAAGCTTGGTTCCTTTGATGGACTGGTGAGTGAAGGGACCATTGTACATTATACAATGAGGTAAAGCCCTCAGAGTACAAGGCATAAAGGACATAGCATAGTACAGGCAGCTATGTAGGCACTGAAATACTTCTGAAGAAAAACCAGAATTTGATAATAAGATTCTTTCCAAACCAGTAATAGATATGGGAATTAGGAGGATTTAATTGCACTAATTTTCTGGTACCAAACTTTTACTTGAGCCATGCACTCCCATTAAATGTCCCATCTAACCATGTCAAGGAATTCCAAAGTTTCAGATATAAGTTTCCTGGAGTTCAATGTGTTTATTATGTAGTGTATGTTATATCAGTTCCACACTTACGGGAGTGACAACAGTCCAAGGTAGCTTAGCCCAAAACACACAAGAAAGTGTTAGGTGTTATTTTCTTATATCTTTTTCTTTCTCTAACTCGTGCAGGTGTTTACGACCAAACCTGTTCCCATTCTCTGCGAAACCTATCTGCAATTTGTCTATATTAGATTCTTCCTGCTACTTTAGCAAAATTTTAACCACTTTTAATATTAGTTCCACAGTGTTTTTCAAGAATTAAATATTTTCTATGTAAAATATTTAGCCAAGTGCCTGGAAGATAAAGATAGAATAAACATACTCTATTATTATTACTATCGGTATTGATGCAGCTACTGCTATGACTGATGCTGCTCCTCCTCCTCCTCCTACTATTACTACTATCAGTAATTTCTAAACTAGAAAACAGGAGCGATCTTTGTCTCTTGGCTTGGGTATGCAATGTCGCAATATTATTTATATTTTACTCTTATATTCTCTTAACCTTCTCCTTTTATCTCAATTCTCCTCTGTTTCTTTCCAAAGCCAATTAGTTATTGATTCTAGTAAAGCACCATGCCCCTCCCTCTTTATTCAGTATACTTGCCTGCTCTACTGTGAAGCTAAACTTTAATAAACACTGGAAAAATGGCTAGAGATAAAGAGAAGCCTCGGATTTGCTTTTATAGAACAGATTTCTAAATTGGCAGCAATTGTGGAGGAAAAGCTTTGAAAATAAAAACAAAAAACAAGCTAAGAAAATGATCTCATTAAAATAATGATTGCTAGGATATTATTTAGATACTTAATATAAATGCAATTGACAAATCTACTTTTTATAAGTTTCTTTAAATAGACCAATACAATAAGTTTATTTAGTTTTTTGTTAATAGACTAATCAGGTAGACCAAAGCACCTTTGGGGAAAGAAGAAACTAATAGATGACCTATCTTGTGAATGAAGTATAACCACAAATTCAGAAGAGATTTGAAAAATAAATACAATGAATTTGAGAAAAATGAGCAAATGAATGTCAGACCTACAAGAAAAAGGACAATTTTTAAGTAAATCCTCTAGTGAGACAATGGTCTAATGCTTTTCTTTCTTTCTTTTTTATTTTTTTAATTAAATGCTGTTGGGAAAATGTAACAATTTGGTCAGGCTCCCCTCGCCTCAGGGCCGGATAGGGATGGTTCCGTAAACATTGTGTGTGGGGGGGCGTACTGAGTGTCCCCGCACCACGCAGCTTTGGCTGGTGTTTTATGACCTTGGGTGCCTGCCCTGCACGGCCATGTTTTTCTGGACCTGTGCCTTCCAAGGATGGTATGGCCAGTTACCTAGCTTGCAGACCTGCGTGGAGGGATCTGGTGACCCAGCCTGGCATGGAAGGGTCTGGGGACCCAGCCTGGCATGTGAAGGGCTTGTGACCCAGTCTGTGCATGGGCTTGAGGGGTCTGTGAGCTCCAGACCCAGCCTTAGCTCAACCACCGGCCCAGTCGGTGAAGGATTACGGGTAGGTAGAAGAACCGCAGCAACTAGCGTGGTCGCCTAGCTTTACAATTGGTGTCACAAACAGGATTAAGAGTTAGACAGCTGGCTCTGAGAGCAGGATACATGACATCAGCCTTAGCCTTAGCCTTGCAGTAGCCAGACAAATGCATTTTCTATTTTATTTTGCAAGCATAGCCAAACATTGTTTACATAAGAAAAGAGTAAAACAAAATGCTCTAATTTGGTAGGAAACCTTGATATTATCAGGTTTTTGTTAATGCACACCTATGGGAACCATGTCTGGGCCTTCTCAGAATGCAGACTAGAATTGTAAGGTGTTGATCAGCATTACAGAGACTAAAAAATGTATAGGGCTCCATTCCCCACAAGAAAAAGGAGAGTAAAGCAAGAAACTATGACTATCATTCCCGATACTCCTGCACAAGCATAAAAGCAGTAACCAGCTGTACTCAATAAATGTCTTTACCTTTTTTGCAATTCCTTAAATAGATGTTGCTTGGTTTCTCAAATCATAACAATGCTTTTAATTTGGTTTGTTTTCTTTGATAGAAAGCATGCTACTTTTGTATATGAAGAAATATCAGAATTTTAAGTATTCTGTTTACCTTCAAAATCAAACAGATAAAATTATTTCTTTTTCCTTTTTCAAAAAATCTGTTTATTTTTAATTGACACATAATAATTGTACATAATCATGCAGTACAGTGTGACATTTCAATACACATATACAATATATAATAATTGAATTAGAGTAATTAGCATATCTGTCCCCCTCAGATTTATAATTTCTTTGTGGAAGAACATTCAAAATCCTTTCTTCTTGCTGTTTTGAAACATACAATATGTTATTTTTAACTATAGTTACCTACTGTGCAATGGAACACTGGAACTTCTTCCACCTGTCTAACTGTAACTTTGTGCCCGATGACCAACTTCTCCCCACCTCCCCATCTCTCTGTCCTATTCAGTCTCTGGGAACTACTATTCTACTCTCTTCTCCTATGAAATCAACTTTTGAAGATTCCACATATCAGTGAGATCATATGGTATTTCTCTTTCTGTACCTAGCTTATTTCACTTAACATAATGTCCTCCAGGCTCATCAGATGGAAATGCTTTTTATTGTTATATTTGACACTCACTTTGATAAAAATCAGCTGTAATGAATTGTGATATATTACACAAAATATTAACTCTAAATTTATTCAAATATATATTTATAAATCTAAAGATGTTACAATGATGATTCATTTCTTTACTTTGGGTTATCAAATATATTGGATTCATCAGTGCTTCTATGTAAGTATTTATACAATGCTTTTAAAAGAGCATGTGTAACTTAAGTAAACCTTTTTAAACATATAATAACTCATTATTACCTCAACTTTATATTATATTCTCCATTAAAATTCCACTTTTTATATCTAATTTATAAGAAAGAAGAGTCACTTCTGGATATAACATTTGAAACTTTTAAATGTTGAGAATCATTTTTCAAATAAAGACAACAAAACTTTTAAAATGTCTTTCCTTGTGTGTCTGGTTATCTTTAAGTGTCTGCTGGTTATTATCCTAGAACAAATATTCTGGGTTTTTCCCTGAGGCATAGAATGAAGAAATCCTTTCCCTCAAAAGAGTATCTGCGATTGTTTTACCTTCAAGAAGGACACAGTCCCTCTTTTTTTAATGGATTTTACCTTATTTAGTTATGCCCACCCAGAAAAATTTCCCTTTTGATTAACTCAAAATCAACTGATGGGACCTTAATTACATCTGCAAAAACACATCACCTTTGTCACATTCTATTGGCTAGAAGTCTCAGGTCCTACCCACACTCAAAGAGAGGGTAACATGAAGGATATGACTAGTACAAATGGAGATCATTCTAAGTATCTCTGCCTTGAGTTCTCCTGCAGTCCTCCTGCACTCTGTCTGCTACACACATAATAAAATATATCTAAAAAATTCCTCAATGTTTGAAATTAAGTGATATATTACCTCTAGATAGCCCATGGATCAAAGAAGAAGTCGTAAGAGAAATTGAAAAAATATTTTGACCTGAATTCTGATAAGGGCGCAACATATCAAAATTTATGGGACACCCTTAAGCAGTGCCAAATAGGAAAACTGGAAGTTATAAGAAAAAAAGAAAGAACTAAAATCAATTTATTAAGAGTCATCTTAGGAGGCCAAAATGCTGAAAAAAGGGAAAATTAAGTAAGAGAAGGAGGAGGGGGGAGAAATTAAACCCCAAATAAACAAATGCAAAGATTTTACAAGTTTGAGTGTTTGAAAGTATTCATTCATAAGATTTTAAGGAGAATACCCATGTGAGGCTTTAATGTAAAGGCAAAAGATGGTACAGCAAAATAAAGAGAAGTAGCCAAGCACTGGGCATCTAAGAGGCATCCAGTTGTAAACTCTAGATTAAACCACCAAGATCTATACAATGAATCTTGGCTTCAAGGGAGCTCAAGGCAGAAGAACCTCTTCATGGAGGTTTTTATCCCCTGTGGTTGCTTATTCAAGCTGGGTTTTCTAACTGGTTATGCCAGGTGAAAACCAATAATAAACAAAGCAGCCCTAGGAGTATCCCTGTAGGGTATTTATAGAAAAAGTTTCAATTCACATTAATTATTTTTTGTACAAAACATTTTGGGGGACACTTGCGTAGGGGAAAGATTTCTATATTTAACTTAGTGGTTCTGCAACTGCATGATTTTGCCCACCATGGAACATTTGACAATAATTTGAGACTTGGTTGGATTCCACAAAGGAAAAGGGAAGTACTACTGTCATCTAGTGGGTAGAAGCCAGTCATGATGCTAAGTATACTATATTCACAAATCAGCCCTGCACCAAAAAGAAATACCTGAGCCGTACTGTCAATAGTGAAAATACTGAGAAACTGATCTAGGTTGAACACATCAAAAGAAATAGTTATAAGGGAAATTAGAGTTGTAAGTGGAGGAGGCACCAGGCAGAAAACAACAGTTTTAGCAAAAAATTTCTGGGAGAAATTTACATTTTCAAAGACTGCAAAATTGATGACTCAGTAGAGTGGCCACCACCTATTTCTATACAGGAGTGAAATAAATATAAAATTACACTAAGATGATATCTGTGAAATAATGAAAGGATCAATTTGGAAAAAAAGAAAGGCACGAAGAAAGATGGAAAGAATTGGAGGCTGGAGAGAGTGGTATCTGGAGACAAGTGATTGGCAAGATGGTAGAGAGGATTTTAACTCTTAAGAACACTTTGCAATTGTTTCAAAGCTCTGTTATATGAGACCAGAACTCTGGGTGCAGCATGCTTTCTCAGTGCTTAGTTGCCTGAGACAGCATTTAACTTCCAATGATGGATAACAGTCTCTTTAGCACGGGGATCAATAGTGCCTATGCTCAAGCTCAAGCTCAACTACATGGAGCCGTCACTCTTTTTACTTCCTCTAGTGTACAGTAGATCTCCTACTTTTGTTTATCCACTACCTGCAGGCAAATCAAATATCAATCATACTTGTGAAACATATGTATAGCAACGAGGTAAG
Organism: Cynocephalus volans; assembly: GCF_027409185.1. Classification (NCBI taxonomy): domain Eukaryota; kingdom Metazoa; phylum Chordata; class Mammalia; order Dermoptera; family Cynocephalidae; genus Cynocephalus; species Cynocephalus volans. The sequence continues at coordinate 32,750,185 of NC_084476.1, read as the reverse complement.
GGACTCCTAGGACCTGTCTCACTTCTCATTTTTCTAAATCTAGTTTTGGTATTATCATCTTGCTTATCCCTTTCCTTTTTGAATGTGTAAGTTAAATTTTACTCTTTATTGACTTGTTGAAAAAGAAAAGAAAAATCACAAAGTCAGATTTTTTTTGCTCTTAACCAGGTAGATAAAATGATAAATACATTATATACACAAACACATATATACACACATATCTATGTGTGTAAATGTTTTTATCATTTTTACACACATATATCTGTATATGTAATACACATATATACATATTTAGGTATGTATACATATATATGTATATACACATATACACATATATCTGTATATATATTTATCATTTTATCTTCCTGGTTGAGAGCAAAAACATTCTGACTTTGTAACTTTTTATATATACACAAACATATATGTGTATATATGTGTGCTAGGTGGAATCATATATATCGTGTGTATGTGTAAATATTTATAGTATATTATTTGGTCTTAGCAAAAAGATTTTCAGACTCCACTCAGCACAGAAGAAGGACTGTCTGAGGAATTCTGTTTTGCTGTAACACAGACATAATGACTCTGAGGTCCTATTTTTGAGTGCAGCCAAGAAAGGTGAGGTGACATATGGATACACTGACCACTTCACGAGACTTTTAGTGTATACACTTGCACAAAATATCCATTGCAGTTTCTAATCCCTGCAAATGTCCAGGTGTTTTCAAAATCACTGATTCAGTAAATGAAAGATTAATCTGTGTAGAAACAAAAGCAAACATTCCTACAATTATTTCCAATTGTTTTTATGTTACTGCTATTATATTTAAATGACTACATAATGCACAAAGCAAGTTAAAGATGTACATGAAAATTCTAATAATTCTTAAACAAGAGATAGTAGCTTTAAAATATTTTTCGTATTTAGGAAGAATTGCTCCAAAAAGCTATCTTTAATATATACTTTAAAAATTATCCTAAATTTACATTGGCACCTTCAAACTTCAGATAATTTGGGGAATCACAGAAACAGTTTTGAAGTAAAATTCATTGCTTATTCATGCATACAAAATTTCCCATATTGTATTTGAAGGAAAAACATCATGGAAAAAATACTAAATCTGAAGATTCTGTGAATTAAATGGAAGAACATTTCTAATATTAATTATTAGTCTTAAGGGAACACAGCTGATTTTTTGGAATATCATAAAATGTCAGCTGTATGTTATAGCTAAAGAGCATGGATCATGGAGTCAGGCCTTGCATTAAACCACAACTCAGGCTCTCAAAACACTAGTTCATCCATTCAACAAATAAGCCCTGTCTATGGGGCACTGTGCTATAAAACTGCAGTCAGATTGTTTAATTTCTCTAAGCTTTTGTTTCATTTTATTAAAAATATGGTTAATGTTATCTACCTCCAGGTTGACTGTTAAAGCTATATTATGCTAATTGTAAAAGGGCAAACAAAATGAATATAGGATTTCTATTTTCCTTTGAACATGTGATTGACTATCTAAATTTTAGATTAAAACATGGCACACTTCTCTTGAAAATAGGCTAAGTGTGGTAATAATTAAAAACAGTTTCAGATTAGAAGATTTCTTTCATATATTGAAGAGCAGTATAACTCTAACAGAATGAACACCATCCAGCCTCTTCAGTAAACGGTGCCAGGAAAACTGGACATCCATGTGTAGAAGAACAAAGCTAGACCCAGACCTCTTGCTATATACCAAAATCAAGTCAAAATGAATTAAAGACTTAAGTATAAGACCCGAAACTATAAACCTCTTAGAAGAAAACAGGGGAAACCCTTCAGGATGTAGGTCTGGGCAAAGATTTTATGAATCAGACCCCAAAAGCACAAACAGCAAAAGAAAAAGTAAACAAATGTGATTATATTAAACTAAAAAGCTTCTGCACAGCAAAGGAAACAACAGAGTGAAAAGACTAGTAACCTACAGAATGGGAGAAAGTACTTGTAAACTATACATCCAACAAGTGATTAATATCCAGAATATTCAAGAAACTCAAACAACTTAACAGTGAAAAAAAAAAAAAAAAAAACCCAAAGCAAATAATCCAATTAAAAAATGGCCAAAGGAGCTGAATAGACATTTTTCAAAGGAAGATGTACAAACGGCCATCAGGTACATGCGAAAATGCTCAACATCACTGATCATCAGGGAAATACAAACAGAAACCACATCGAGATATCATCTCACCCCAGCTATATTGGCTATTATCAAAAAGATGGAATAACAAATGCTGGCAAGGATGTGGAGAAAGGGGAATCCTCCTACACTGTTGGTGGGACTGTAAGTTAGTGCAGCCATTACAGAAAACAGTACGGGGGTTTCTCAGACAACTACAGATAGAACTTCCTTACGATCTAGCAATCTCACTACTAGGTAAATACCCAAAGGAATGGAAATCATCAGGTCGAAGGGGCACCTGCATTCCCACGTTCATTGCAGCTCTGTTTACAATAGCCAAGATATGGAAGCAACCTAAAAGTCCATCAGCAGATGACTGGATAAGGAGAACGTGGTATATATATGCAATCAAATACTACTTAGCCAAAATAAAGAATGAAATTCTGCCATTCACAACAACATGGATGAGTGTGGAAAAAATTACTTTAAGTGAAATAAGCTAGACATAGAAAGAAAAATACTGCATGTCCTTACTCATAAGTAGGAGATGAAGGAAGGAAGGAAGGAAGGAAGGAAGGAAGGAAGGAAGGAAGGAAGGAAGGAAGGAAGGAAGGAAGGAAGGAAGGAAGGAAGGAAGGAAGGAAGGAAGGAAGGAAGGAAGGAAGGAAGGAAGGAAGGAAGGAAGGAAGGAAGGGAGGAAGCGTTTCTATAAAACCATCCACAGTGGGCTGAATCTAAGTAAAAGTTATCAGCGATAAACACAATATATGCTAAGCAGGTTTCTTGGATTATGTTGACTGTCCTTTTGTAAGGTAGTATAAGATTTATTCATCAAAAGGACTAAAAGAGGCTTGGTTTTCTGACTTACAAAAGATCTTGTAAACTGCCAGGAACTCAGGGTGAAACCAGTTGTTCCTCAAGGTACCAGTGATATGAATTTTATCATATGATAAAGAGACATAGAAACTTTTTTATGTTATTATAGCTGGGCAGATTTCATTGTTAGAAAGCTCATCCTTATTTTGAAATCTATCTCCTTTTAGTATTTCTTCATCATTTCCTCTTAGAAAAATCCTGAGCCTAATTAAGTTTTACCACATGCACCTTAAGACCAGCTCTGTATACTCCTGGTACACTCTCATGAGGATAAAGATATGTCTCTTATGCTCATAGAAGTAAGGCTAAACAAAATGATGTTTTGTTTTGTTTTTTTAAATTAAAAAAGCACAATTGGGGTTTCTCAGAGTTTACTGAAATTATTGTCAATTTTAAGTTACATAGAAAGAAATATGAAAACTTGATAAAGTTGCCCCAATCAGCAGGTGAGAGATGTTCCTCCCCTTTGTCATTCTTACAAATGTGTGACCAATGTGTTCATTTAATGTAAGCCTAGAAGGGTTAAACAAGACTTCACTAAATTTAGTGAATTTGTTAACAAATGGGAGGAAGGATTTAATGTTTGCCATACATCTAGATATCTGGCTTGGAAGGAATATCTCTCATGAAATCAAATATTCTCAATTTCCTACTTGGGAGTTTAGCAAGAAAAAGTGATGACTTCTTGACTCTGCTTCACAATGTCTGGTGACTCAGACAAAAGATTCCAATGTCAGACGCTGGAAAAATCTGAAGACTCATTTCCTCACACGACTGCAGGCTGATGTCAGACATCAGATGGGCACCTCAGTTCCTTTATGCATGAGTTTCTCCATGTGGTTTCTTTGCATCATCTAGTATGTACTTCTTCAGGACTCATGGCTGGGTTCTAAGTGTGAGTGTATTGCCAGAGAGGCAAGGGCGAGGGGAGGCAGAGAGAATAGAGGGGGTGTAAAGGAAGGGGAAGGGAGGAAGGGAGCACGATCACTCCAGGGAGAAGCCATATGCTGTATTCGCCTTTAAAGGTAGACTCGTAAGGCACATAACTTCCACCGTACTCCATTGCTTGGAACAGACACGAGCCCACATGGAAGGGAAGTAGACTCAGTGTATTAATGAGGGAGTAGCAAAATTCTGGAAGAGCCTGTGGGACCATAAATATTTCTGTAGCCATATTTGGACAATACAATGTTTCATGTGTGTTTTTCCCCGGGGGGGGGGGTGTCTCTCTAATTTATATGTAAGTCTAAGGAGTAAGGGAGAATAGTCACTAATATATGATTCATTAAAATGCTAATTTTAACTGTTCTGTATATTTTCAATTTAGAAAATAATCTGCAAAAAATATACGTATCTTTAAAATATATCTTCAAAGTCATGGATTCAGGGAGTCCCTTGTCTGTTGTTTCTTTCTTAAGTTTGCTATTGCTTCCCATACATTTCTGCTCCTCACCTAGATTAAGAATATCATGTATCTTACTTCAAATGTGTTTCCTAAAAACTAATTTGCATATTTAAAACCTGAAATCTAGTCAAGGACTTATCCCTTTTTTTTTTTTTTTTTTAAGAGAATGTTCTTTACAACTTTACTGGCATTTCCTTTTCAAGCTTGGCCTTACCCAGCTTCCTTACATTTGAAATGGGTCTTACTTGTATCTTGATCAGTGCTCATTATAGTATTATATAGTATATTATGACAAAATACAATTAAAATCTTGGTTAATGATCTGCTTGATTCTCTGGCCACCATGAGCAAATAGCCTTACTCTGAAATCCTAGAAGCAAAGTTCTGGGATGATTTTCTGCAGAAAACTTACCCAGGCTTTGGAACTATTTTATTCGCAGTCAGATTTAGTGGGATTTGAGGTAAGCATTTTGCTCATTTTCCATTTCAAGGCATGTGCATATACACATACATAACACTGGAAGTACCCATAATACACAGGCCTTTTGCTCATTCCTTCCAACATTTAAAACAATCTACAGCAGTAAATATTGTGTAATTGAGACCTATAGTCACTAAATTTCAGTGGCTTGACATCCATACATGGAGAGACACACAAAATTATTTCTTACTAATGAAACATTAATGGGAAAATGACCAGGTTTGGGACCACACTCATGCAGGCATTCATTCAAGGAATTTATTCAGGGATCATTGTTGATAGAGACTCTGTCATCTTTAATGCATGGATTTCAAGATGAGGCTAGGAATTCAACTGAAGTTGGCAAGAAGGGAAAAGACTACCGGATAGTAAAGAGGAGTTTCATCATTCCACGCCTGTAATTGTTTGTAACCCATGGGCTATACTCAGTCACATGAAAATTACTGCAAGGTAGATGGAAGATGGGCAGCTATCCAGTAAAAACTATACTGTGAAAGGGAGTGTACAAATTTCTGATGGACAGTCAGCCAGCTCTGCCACAGTAGGTAAAAGTTCTGCTCAATTATTTTTTTTCAAGAACCATTACTACATGTTTTCAAAGTGTTACATGCAGTTTCTATATTTACATGCATATGATGATGTGTAAATGACAAAATAGCAAAGATAACTCCACACTGTGTTCTGCTATCCCACACAGTATCTAGTTCCATCATACTTTAAATTGACTTAAGCCCGAGCAAATAACTCCATTAAACCCATTTATATATCATTTGCTTATACGAACTAGTATACTCTGAACTGCAAAATAAACAGACACCTCAGTAATTATATTTTAAATACACATTTTCACCGCACATTAAAGACCACCACAAATTAAAGACCACCACAAATTAGATAGCCACATGGTATATTTTCTATGGCAGACTTAGCTTTAGTAGTGCCAGTGATTTCATTGTTTTAAATATATAAAATATGTATCTACAACAATAATTTTTTTTAATACTCTTCAACCTTGCTTACCTTAACAGACAATTTGTGGCTGCCTATAGGCATAGCTATATGTCCAAAAATTATTTATAATTACTTAAGAACACATTAACATATAATTATTAATAAATTAATACTAATCACTCATTTTACCTACTAAAATAGACAATTATTAGAGTGAACAGGGTTAAAGTTTTCCACATGATATATTAACCCTTCATAATGCAAGTTGTTGATTTGTTAATAAATTATTTCAGTGCATACTTCTTTTCTGGAACAATATAAGAAAAATGCTAGGAAAACAACACCTATCACATAAGAATGACAGACTGCCCTATGAATGTGATTTATAAGAACTAACAAAATATGGCAACCTTGAGAAGAGGCTAAAATACAAATTGAAATGCCAGACAATCTAATTTTAAGAGACAGTAGGTCATGCTTTCCTGTAATTCATGGCTTGTATCCTTCTAAATTTACTACTAGACAATGCTAGGTATTTTTTCCTAAATGAAATATAGACACTAATTAATAGGATCCAGAGATCTAAAGTTTTTGAAATCTAAAAGATCTAAAATCTCATGCTCCTCCTGTAGAAAAGATGTACACTATTGCCTCTGAGGCTACATAAAAAGGGTATAGTTTTTTCCTTTCTCCTGCAGTCTTTTTAGTTTCTAAAAAAAAACCCAAAAAACAAAAAACAACACAAACTTCCCTTTCCAAATTCTATGTCTGTCATAACAATAACTCTTCTGACTATGTCTCACAATATTTTATTCATAAGAATTTTCACACTTAAAGGTTAACCTATCAACCTAAAAAGCATGATAACCAATGCCTGCTTAGTAATCTCACATTTTGTGGGTGTACCACAATTGACTTTATCAATAACACGGTAATAAGTATAGAAATGGTTTATTTGCTTGCTCATTTTGATGAGAAATTCTCAAAATGAACATGATTTCAATTCTCAATATGAGAAATCCTCTGTTGAATATGATTGCATGAAGATCTTCATGGATAAGCTTGATTTTTTTTCTTTTCATTTTTAAGTGTCATTGTTCATTGACTCTGGATCATAAATAATACTTCTAATTTTGTGTCACTACTGCTGCAAAAATCAATCTTGTTGCAACTGATACCAAAGCCATAGTGATACACTTTGTGGTCACTGTGAATGATTGAAAGTCCTGGGTGGACAAAACTCCTTGGTGAGGCCAAGGTCACAAGCACTACCTGAACTTCCAAATGTTCTAAGGAAGCTTCCATTTTAACTCCTATACTTGGAGATGAGCTCGCCTTCCCACCAAGACTTGTTAGATGGAACTTCCCAAAATATTCAATGACAGTTCAGATGCTGGTTCAAAAAATGAGAGACCATATAAAAGATACTATATTTTCTTATCTCATATAAATTAATATTTTAATGTGAACACATTTTATTTTTGGAAAGTACTTTTAAATGGTTCTGTGTGGCCAAACATCAATATTTTTCATAATCATCTTATTGTTTGGTTTTACATTTGAAAGATTCCTCTGTTATCAGAGAAATATTTGTCAGAGTTTCTTCTTAGAAATAATTTCACTTTTTATATTTATCTTTTTAGTACATCTAAAGTATTATGGTTATGAATATTTTTGTAGCAGTGTAAAAGTAGTCTGAATCAAGTTGAAGTTTCTGAGTCTTTTAAAAATAGTATTAATGTTATTTGGAATGTTATTTCAATGTTGAAATAATATAAGAAATGTTATATCTTTGTTTCATTGAGCTTTATATCAAAGCATTATACAATTTTACTATAAATGTTATAAAGATAAATAAATATCATACTCTGCCTTTTCTTTTTTGGTTATGAATATTCATGAGATACAAAGCTGATTGTCATCCCTCGTGCCCAAGATGTGAAGGCCAGATTCAAACTGGCAGCATGCCCATTACCACAAATTGCATTTGTACCCCATGTCCCCCACCCAATTATCCCCAACCTCCCTCCCCTTCCCTCTCTGTCTCCCCCCCACTCCACTTTGCATTCCAAGGTATGTTCCCTCCCTCTGCAAGTCCAATGCCCCATGTGGTCTTTCTTTCCTTCCTTCTGCCTCTCAGCTCCCACTTATCAGTGAGCGCATGCAGTATTTATCCATCTGTGCTTTGTTTATTTCACTCAACATAAGTTTCTCCAGGCTCTCCATGTTATTGCAAATGGGAGAATTTCATTCTTTTTTATGGCAGAGTAGTATTCCATGGTGTATATATACCACAGTTTCCTTATCCAGTCACTCATCAAAGGACATTTAGGTTGGTTCCATGTCTTGGTTATTGTAAACAGAGCTGCAATGAACATGACAGTGCAGGTATCCTTTTGACATGATGATTTCCATTTTTCTGGGTATATACCCAAAGTGGGATTGCTGAGTCATATGGAAGATCTATCCATAGTTGTTTAAGAAACCTCCATACTCTTTTCCATAGTGGTTGTATTAATTTACAGTCCCATCAACAGTGCTGGAGCTTTCCCTTCTCTCCACACTCTCGCCAGCATTTGTTTTTCTCCGTCTTTTTGATTATAGCCAGTCTAACTGAGGTGAGGTGGTATCTCAATGTAGTTTTAATTTGCATTTCCCTGATGAGTACTCTGTCTTGATATCTATTTAAAGCCTTTATTCTCTATTTAAATAACTATTTTTAATTTCTTGATACAAGTTACCAAATTTCCTTCTGGGAAGATAGTTCTGTTTATGTTCACTAAGATAAAATTACTCAATGTAATGTCCCTTCTCATCCTTTCAGCATTAGTTATTATAGTTTGGTAATTTGAAACACCAAATAAAATCTTCTGTGAATGTTCTACTAAAGATGTTTTTTCTGACATTGCCTCAGTACTTTTCTTATAAGTTTGCATGAGCTTTACACATAAGTACATTAATTCTTTTGAGCTAATGGACAATATGATGGACAGAATCGGGCATTAAAACATAGCAGATAATACTCAAAAATTTCAATAGAATAGACTAATTTTAAGGGCGATTTTTATATTAACCGGAGATGTAAAACACAGAAACTAGAGATGTAAAATATATATAGACATTTACATACCATCATTTAAGGTGAATAGAGATAACTACTAATTTTGCTTTTTAAATAACTTAAATGAAAGTATGTGGAAATGTGGAGATGCAATGCAAAAGTGTGTATATTCAATTGATTCTTCCTTAGCATTATCAGAACTTACAAAAAACTCCAGTGCTAAATTAAGACAATTAAATTAGTGACCTAATTTACCACATCCATTCAGAGATAACAACCAAGCTTTTGTGGGATAAAAAAAAAGGAAGGGAGAAGGGAAGAAGGGAAAAAACATTATCTGCTCTACAATCAGTATTTAGGAAGACTATTACATATTTTCAAACTTTAAGCTCATATGTAGAGAAACTAAAATTAAAAGTTAAATATTTTTTAAATGTACATTCATGTATTCGCAAGTAAAGAATTTATTAGAAATTATATATTGTATATTAAAAAATGAAGTATAGAGTTTCCTCTTTCTCAGTAATAATAATTTCCATAGATGTCTTTCTCAACTTCATCTTAAAACATACTCATCAAATACATTATTTTTGGCAATGAGTAAAAGCTTTTGATTGCCATGAATTTTTTTGAGTCTTACAAAAGGTAATGAATAAAATGGTTTGCATTAGCTATAATTACAAAAAAAATTATTACTCATTTCAATTATAAATGTAATCATCATAACCACACTCTAATTTTATTCACTCTAAACTTGGTATAAACCAAAAGAAATCTTTGTTGCTAAAGGACAAATAGACACTGTATGGTGGCTTTATAAAATACTTGACTAGGCTGAACTACATTTCCCCAAATTTCCTTTCTTGTATGTTTCTGTTAGAAGGGATTTTTATGGAGGGTGAAAGTGAAGTAGCAGCCACTTAGCAGCTCATATACATTGTCACTTACGTGCTGGCTCACCTTTTTGACAAGATACAATCGCAGAGCCTTCCTCTGGATCCTTCTTTTCTGACTCTGGGCCTGAGGTATGAGTTGAATTCCGTGAACTTCTGTAGGATACACATACCATCAGGCTCAGAGGCAGTAAGAAAAGACATGGATTTCAGTTCATACTCCTGAACCCTAGCTTCTTGTAGTTTCCAGATTGTTCTTGTTCTGCTTTCCTGATTGAACCCTGACTGATGCAGGCACAAAATAATCAAAAAATAAATGCCAATCTTAATGCCACAGTGGTGCTTATCAGTTCAATATTAGCTCAGCATTGAGCCAATATTTAAACCAGGTATTTCATAAGATGAAAGTTCAGTCTTTTTCCACTGCCAATACAGAGGCTGACTATGTGAAAGTGCTTTGTGAAATTGTGATGTGTTACACAAATTTAGGTTTTTATTGCTATCATTATTATCAACACTATCACTATTAAGCTTTGCCTGGTCAATAATAAGCACAGGATGTTCTCAAATACAAATTTTATTAAAGGTCCAAGTACACTAATATTAAACATTAGAAGTTGGTTACAAATGATACATGTTTTTATTTTTACTGGGCTTCGAAAAATATCCTCAGAGGCATTAGTTAGGTTCTGTTAAGTTACTGAGCAAAGAAACAACTGACAAAGTCAAGAAGTCAATCTTTTTAATTGAATTCATTGGTTAAATGCAGAATCCCCAATGTATTTACCCCTTTTTACTCTTGACATCTGTTACACAGCTACCAGCTACCAGCTACCAGTTATTGCTTTCTCTCATTTCTGCCATCACTTTTCACAATGAATATACATATACATGTGTGTGTGTGTGTGTAGTACTCTTTTACAATAAATTAATTGGTGTGTGCCATAGAGTTTGCTATTTAAATCTACCCTGTCTGACTCTAGTCCCTACCTACCAACCTCTTTGCTGTTGCTAAGATAAAATTTACATAATACTATTTAACTAAATGTGTAAATAAATTATAAATATTTCAAATACACACTATGTCAAGATATCCTCTGCATCCTTAAAGTACTCATATATATTCTTATTTCAGGATTCAGAGACAGGAAAGCAAATGGCCTGTTATATCAAAACTACTAAAAGCCTACAGCATCAGTTACTAAGAGCCAGATTTATTTCTAGGCTGTTCTGATACTAGGTCCACACTGAGTAAAAAGATTAAGAAAAAAGAAATAGAACTAATGTTTTTTGAGTGGTTACTGGTTGTCAAGGCTTTTATATATGCCTATGATAGGCAAAATAATGGCCTCACCAAAGATGTTTATGTCCTAATCCCTGGAACTTGTGAATATATTTTACCTTATATGGCAAAAGGGAGTTTGCAGACATGATCAAGATCACAGACTTCGAGATGGAAAGATTATTCTAGACTGTCCAGGTGGGCCTAATCTAATCACATAAGTCCTTAAGAATGTAGAATCTTTCCTAGCTGTGGTCACAGAGAGAGATATGATCACAGAAAAAGGGTCAGAGAAATGGCAGCATGAGAAGGACTTAACCTAAAATTTGTAGTTTTGATGATGGAGCCACAAGCCAAGAAATGCAGGTAGCATCTAAAAGCTATAAGTGGCAAAGAGATTCTCCCCAAACCCTTAAGAAAAAGTTCTATAACATTTAATTTTACTTCCTACTGGGCTTGATTTTAGCCCAGTGTGATCTGTGTTGGACTTCTGAGCTACAGAATATAAGATAATGCATTTGTATTGTTTTAAGCCACTAAATTTGTGGTAAGTTGTTATGGGAGCAATAGAAGTTAATACAATGAGTTATGCTATTTAGTTCTCAATAGAGGAATCAGGTACCATTGCTATCCTTGTTTTACAGAAAAGAAAACTGAGTCTTATAATGGTTAAGTAAGTCAACTAAAGTCAACTGGTTAGTGAGAGATACAGCTGGAATCAAACTCCAATGTTTCTCTCTGAATAAGACAGATCATTTATGAGATATAGTTTTATAGTCAATATATATGGAATGATGTTCTAGGAGAAAGATAAGAAACTGGCATAGTTTTATAATTATGTGAGATAATGACTGAGACATTTTCAGAATTAAGAAAATATGCAAGTACTCAAAGTGAAGTAACATACCAATTCTTCAGTAGAATACCATTATAAATTCAGGTAACTCCTAAATAATAGAAGCATCCTGTACAACTTCCAGATCAGAGAAATAAATTTAAATGGGTCAGGAGGAAGGAGAATTAAATAACATTTCATCAATCCAGTAGAAAAATAAGAATTCAAATAAACAAACAAAAATTTAAAATTCTAGACAAATAAAAAGCTCAAAATAATTTGGTAGACTTAAAATTATGGCAAGATACTAGAATAATATTAACTAGACCCCCTGTATGAAAACAACTACAAAATTACTTTTACTGCAAAATTGCAAAATTGCAAAATTGAGATTAAAAGAAGTAACAAATAATATCCAGGATTAGAAAAGCAAGGTGAAACTAAAAATAAGAGCCATAAATACACTGTTTTATGCTTGGCTTTTTTTTTTTTTTTTTTTTTTTTTAATGCTTTACTGCTTTTAAGACATTGAGGAGGACAATTGCAGTTCCTTGTAACCTAAACCATAGTATCATAGAGAAAGTAAAATGAGACATAAGTTTCTACAAGGCAGCAGGTTTAATCTAAAACTCCTATATAGAACATATTAAGGGCTGCATATTAAGGGAAAAATGAAAAACAAACAAAAACCCTTTAGCAAAAGAAGATAAGGAAACGTGTCTCAGGCTATTCTCTTATGGGGGTTGCGGGGGAATTTCCCTGTGGAAAAAAAAAAACCTGGGTCTACAACTTGAATTGATTTCGGATTCAAGTGCATTCCTCTCATATACCCCTGGGAGATATTGAAGTAGCATGTACAAAACTTTCCCACCACCCTGGCTATATAGACCCTGCAGTTAAATATCAACTAATGATTAACATACAGTTTAAAAGTAGTAAACATATGAAGGAAGAATCCATCATCGTGTTCACCTTATTCATCTTCTTCTCCCTCCTGAAAATAAGATAATCTACAGTTTCCAGCACAGCATCCTTCTAATTAGGCAGAACTGGTGTCTGGTTCTGCCAATTCAAATGAGAATGTGTCATTTCTGGCCTGAACCAGTGAAAAAGCCCTTGTTCACTTTTGTAGTCTCTCTTCCAGACAGATCAAATCAAATCCAGGAGATTGCTAAGTCATTGCAAGGAGGGCAGCTGCCCTGAGAAGTAGTCTATGTCCAAACAGAATTTGCTTGAATAAGAAATGGTGAAGAGCAGTATTTAAAATATCAGGTAAAAATTTTCCAGACTTGATGAAATATTGAAACTCCTTGACAAGACTCAAAGAGAAAAAAATAGAAATGCATAACTTGACATATCATAATGAAAGCATGACCGAACAAAACTTTTTTTTTTTTTTAATGCAAACAAACAGGAAAAAAATCAACAGAGGAAAATTAACAGAAGACTCCAAGAGGCCTAGTAAGACATAAAATAATGGGATGATTTGTTCAAAATGTACATAGAAAAATCAGGAATATTTTCCCCAGGAAAATGTCATTTCTAAACCATTGAAAATTAAAGAAATTTTCAAATAAACAAAATGTAAGAGATATTTTCTTTTTTTTCTTTTCTTTTTTTTTTTTTGTCTTTTTCGTGACCGGCACTCAGCCAGTGAGTGCAGCGGCCAGTCCCATATAGGATCCGAACCCACGGCGGGAGCGTCGCCGCGCTCCCAGCGCCGCACTCTCCCGAGTGCGCCACGGGCTCGGCCCGATATTTTCATTTTTGACAAAGTCCACCATCAATCCATAAGATGGGCAAAGGAGATCTCATAGCAAGGTAAAGAGAAGAATCTCCTTAACTATTAAGTCACTATATTTATTCTAAATGTTAGAAGGTGATGGAGTTTGGATGTGTTGTCCCCTCCAAAACTCATGTGGAAATTTGATCCCCAATGTGGCAGTGTTGGAAACTGATTGAGTCATGGGGGCAGATCCCTCATGAATGGATTAATGCTCTCCTGGGGGAAGGGGGATAGTGAGTGAGTTCTGGCTCTGTTAGTTCCCGCAAGATCTGATTGTTTAAAGGACCCTGGCACCTCCTCTCTCTCTCTTTCTGGCTTCCTCTCTCTTGCTTCCTGTCGCCATATGATCTGCTTGTACCTGCTGGCTCCCTGCCACTTTCCACCATGAGTAGAAGCAGCCTGAGGCCCTCGCCAGATGCAGCTGTCCCAGAATAGTAAGCCAAATAAACCCCTCTTCTTTATAAATTACCCAGTTTCAGGTATTGTTATAGCAACACAAAACAGAGTAAAACAGAAGGGTTCTCTTTCTATTTAGGAAAGAGAAAGACACTGTTACTACCATTTTGATTGACACTTGTTTTGGGAGTCTCAAATAGCAAAATAATAAAAGAAGAAGTAATGTACACTAGGATTTAGAAGAAAAATTCAAGACAGAATCTGTAGACTAATAAAATCATAAACAGTTTAGGGGGCAACTGGTTAAAGAGAAGAATTAGAATTAGAATATATGCAAAAAATATTATCCCATTCAATGACAACAAGTTATTAGAGAATATAATAAACATACCAAAGAGATTTCTAGAAGTATAAAAAACCATGGAAAAAATAACACTATTATATAAAGTCATCAAAGTGCAAAAATTCTGAGAAAATTTCTTTTTTAAGAGATTAGTGGCACTTTTGATGAGTCACTCCATATCTCACTTGAATTTAAGCCAAAATGTTGCAGAACTTTGAAGGCTAGTTCTTTACGTATTCAGCTATTACAATTCCCACAGCTTTTGACTTTATTTGTTTGCCTATTTTCTAGTTTCTCCTAATCCATGATCTCTTCAGATAGGGTTTGACTCTGAAACCTAAAATCTCTAATTTTACACTAAGTCAGTTACTTACATTTATTTGCTATTTGCTTCTCTGTGCCGCACCCCCCACACTCCGCATTTCATATTCAGATCAATAGTTTTTGTTGTCTAAATTGTGCATAAATTTAAAATAATCAATTTAACTTATTAAGAAATACCAGTAATTCCAATTCAGTTTTGGAAATAGTGGTACTGAAAGTATGGCACTTTACAAAAATATGCTTTAACTAGCTTGGAAAATGATTGGGGCTTAAGTCTTATGTTTTCATGATTTTAATTTTTGTGCAAGGTAGATTTGCCTTCTAATTTTTTATAGGAATCTATTGATTTGCTCCCCTGGTATTATGTGTGTGCCGATATTTAATAAAATATGTGACTCTCATTTGGACTTACCCAATTTCCAGTGTTTTTCCTTTTATCAGAAGTTATAAAGTAGATGTGATATACCAAGTATTCATAACAACTCTTGATTTTATAGCTATTTGTATCTTACTCCTGACACAATTTCTTAGAAGCTGTCATTTCCTTTTAAAAGTATAACATTTACTAGAATTATATGCATATATAAGCACACACATATGTATGTGCGTATATATGCATATAATTCTAGTAAATGTTATACATAATATATATAACACATATATATAAAGCTTTTGTTCTCTGTGAAAACTTCTAAAGGCCGTTTTTCTCTGATGGATACAGAATTTTTTTTAAATGTCTCTGTTTATAGTCTGTATTTTTTGACAAATCTACAACACAGAAGTTCCAATATAAGAACTGGAATCTTCTACCCCAAAATTTGCCTGTGTTTTAGGCCACCCTTTGCTATTTAGTGTTGTATCAGGGTATCAGTCTTCCAGGTGTGTATGCATGTGTGTGTGTCCAAAAGACCTACAAATAAGATTAAACTTTTATAAAATGGTAAGTGGCTTAAAATGCAATTATTTTCCACATAAATTCCATTAATATACAAAGCAAATTACATTCATATAAGTTGCCAATAACTGTTAAAATAAACCAGACAAGCTCACTGAAGACTGATTGTACAAGTATTTAAGACTAAAATTGTCATTTGAACCCAAATGAAGATATTTTACTGCAAAAAAAACTAGAAGGGGTGTTGGTCAGAGAAAAACCTACAATAAAGCTTCCTTAACCTGAAGGCAGGATTGATACAGACTATACAAGAGATAAAAGATAGAACAGCTTGTATTTCACACAAAGCAGATGAGAATTAATTAAAAATACATGCTTCTTAATAATAAATCAATAAATTCACAACACTTTAAAATGTATTAGTAGAATGGACTGCTCTATAGAAAATTTGAAGAAATAAAGTCATATGAAGTTAGTCCAGTGAAGCAGTTATTTATCTTTGGTATCACACAGACACGGGTTCAAATTGCTGCTTTGTTAATTATTGTCTGTATATTCCTGAACATATTTCTTAACCTATTCCTCATTCTTTATGGTAAAATACTATTAATCACACATATTTGTTCCATGAGTTCTTAGAATAACCCAGAATGCTTAGTTTCTTCAAACTTACTCCCTTGAATATAATTTCTTGCAAACTTATTATTGATAAAATTGGCCATCAGATAGTTAATTAATATCACTTGAAGTCATTAAAAATAGAGTAAACCTTGTGTAAACAGAAATTATTTCATATGAGAGTTGGCCCTTAAATCATATTTAAAAATTCAGCAGGAGTTAATCAAGGTAGAAAAACAGAAAACACACATGCAATACGAAAAATATTTTGCAAAGATTTGGAGTCAAGAAAAAAATACATCAAATTTGAAGTAGATTTATTAAGGATGGGAAAAGTAAGCAAAGACTAATTTGTACAAGTCTGTGAGGAGCTTATTACAATAAAGACATTTTGTCCTTGACCATTCTTTATTTTTATCTTTGGAGGTGGTGGTTAAAAATAAACATAAATATAATGACTAATAGAGCCAACACCCATGTACAAAACACAGAATTACTCAGCTAATAATTTGTCAATATTTGCTTTTGATTTTCATTCAGTTATTTATTATTTATTTGTATAGCATTTACCATAAGCCACGGACTATTTCTCACACTAGTGACAGGGCAGTTAAAAAACAAATTTCTAAAAAACAAATCTCTGTGACTATATGTATGGCAAAGAGTTTTTAGATTTGGTATTAAAAGCATGATCCATGAATGAAAAAAGCAATCCATGGAAGAAAAAAGTGATTCAGGAGAGATAAAAATGATGACTTTATCAAAAACAAAATAAAATTTTTTCTCTGAGAAAGTCACTGGGGAGATGTTTGTCAAAGGATACAAACTTTCAGTTTTAAGACTAATAAGTTCTGGGGATCTAATGTACAGCATGGTAACTATAGCTAATAACTGTATCTATACTTGAAATTTGCTAAGAGACTCGATCTTAGGTGTCTTCATCCACCACCCACATACACACACACACACACACACACACACACACACACACACACACAAATGGTAACTATGTGAAGCAACAGATGTGTTAATTTGATTGTAGTAATCATTTCACAATATATATGTATATCAAATCATCACACTGTGCATCGTAAACATATACAATTTTTTATCTGTCAATTGTACTTCAATATAGCTGGGGAAAAAAGAAAAAAGTGAATGAAAGAATCAGCCTCAGCTAGAGAAAATATTCTCAATTAGTTATTAAAAGAAAGACTCAAATATAAATTATATAAAGGACTCTCAAAACTCAATAATAAGGAAACAAACAGCCCAAATTAAAATTGGGCAAGGGCCAGCCTGTGGCTCACTTGGGAGAGTGTGGTGCTGATAATACCAAGGCCACGGGTTCGGATCCCTATATAGGGATGGCCGGTTCGCTCACTGGCTGAGTGTGGTGCTGACAACACCGAGCCAAGGGTTGAGATCCCCTTACCGGTCATCTTTTAAAAAAAATGGGCAAAATATCTGAAGAAACATTTTGCCAAAAGAGATGAGATGTTCAACATCATTAGTAATGAGGATGGGCAAATTAAAATTACAATAAGATATCTCTACACACACATTTTAAAAGGCTAGATTGAAAACCACAAACTATATCAAGGATTGGCAAGCATGTGAGCAATAGGAGAGTTCATATATTGCATGCAGAAATGCTGAATGCTATAATCAACTTCAAAGTTGATTATAACGTTCAATCTATATTTACTCTATGATCCACCAATTCCACCTTTAGGTATTTGCCACAGTGAAAGAAAACTTGTGTTCACAAAAATCTATCCATAGATGTTTATAGCAAGTTTTAAAATATATATATAATTGCCACACACTGGTAACAACCAGATGTCTTTTTAATAGTAAATAGATTTTTTAAAAAAACATGATACATCCATGCAACAGTACATTACACAGCAAGAAAAAAGAATGGGTTATTTGTTCTCACAAGAATGTGGGTGAGTCATAAATACATTTGATTAGGTGAAAGAGGGCAGATCCAAAGTCCACATATGTATGATTCAATTTATATAACATTCTGGAATAGGTAAAACTATAGGAATGAAAATAGGCCAGTTAATTTTTATGAATTAGGGTTGGGGAAATTGACTGCAAAAGAACAGCAAGAGGGAAGTGTCCTTTTCAGAAGGACAGAGAAGAACTGTGGTTAGTAGAGTTGGGAAAGGAGAGTGGGGAGGGGTTTGGTGAAAGGTTGGTTAATGGATACAAAAGAGCTAGATAGGAAAAGTAAGTTCTACTGGTATAAGGTTGAGGTAGGCATCTACAATAAACAGTAACTTACTGCAGTTTATCAAATGGCTAGAAGAGAGGAGATCAAATGTCCACATACAAAAGAATTATTAAATTTTGCAATGATGAGTATGCTATTTACTCTGATTTAATCATCATTGCATAAATGTATTGAAGTATAGCTCTGTACTCCACAAATATGTATGATCAATACATCTCAATAAAAAAAGAGGGAAGTGTTCTAGTGATGGAGCACTGTGTTCTGTATGGTATTGTGGTGGTTGGATACCTGAATCTGCGCATTTGTCAAAATCATAGGACTGTACGCCACAAATAGTGATTTTTAGTATTTGCAAATTTTTAAATAGCCTAGATATTGAGGAAACCCAAGACGGAATGCAGCCTCTGATAAATTAATCTAACTATATTAGTAATGAATAATATAACCTCACTAAAGAGAAAGGAAAGAAAAAAAAAAAAGAATCCGACAGAATAACATTGCAAAACACTGTTTTGACCAAATACTGTAAGGCTAATAAAAAACAGAACTGTACACAAGTATGGTACTCTAGTTGACAAAGTTTTTCTTACAAGGGCAAGGGGCGGCAACTCTGAAACTACTTCATAGGTATAACAAATCAGCACATATATTGTAGATAATAAAGTCCAGTTTTCTCACTGCAATGGAAGAAGTTAAAAATAATCAAAGAAAGAATGATATAATAAACCTTTTACTGCTAGGTTAGATTTGGAGTTATCAGCATAATCTCATGTTTTTTTAAAAAACACATATACATATAAAAGAAATATAAAAGTGTGCATACCTAGGTTAATTTGCACAAGTATATTTCTTGTCTTAGTCCAATGAGAGGACCTAGAAGTAGTGATATGCCAGGACCACCTAATAAAACTAGTGCACAGATCTTAGTTTCTAAACACCATCCCCCACTGAAAGGAACCAAGACTCCTTGGAGAAATAGTTGATTACGGGGTTGGGGTAAAGAAAATACAAGATAAACCTGGAATTTCATATAGTGCTAGAAGGTAAAAAAATGATTTAAAACAAAAGTAAAAAAAAAAAAGAAAATAAAAAGCCTGGGACAAGTTAAAAGGACACAGAAGCCAATCTGTGGCTTGGCTCCCAGTTGCCAAAGCTAAAACAATTTGGGCAAAACAAAATAAAGAATAATAGTTTGATAGTTTTGTATTACAATCCAGACAATAAAATAAACAACCATGAGTCCGTAGCAATATAAATAAATAATTGAATGAATAAATTTAGGCACAATTATTTCTTACACAAGAATTCCAATTAATACATTTAAAGAAATGAGGGGATAGAAAAAAAAAAAAACAACAACATTAGACTATCTCAGTAATAATTGTAGAAAAAAATAGTGGGTAAAAGTGCACAAAGAAATAGGATATTTGCACCTTATATTATTTCCCCCTAAATATTTATTAATTACAATAACTGTACTATGGAGAAACCTGGTAGACACCACCTTAATCCACTCTGTTAAGCCATTATGATTTCATTAAATTGCTGACGTGATCCACTGTTTCAGGCAGGGCCCATTACCTCTGTGGTGTTTTTCCCCAAAATTCAAAACTTCAATAAAACCATGAGAAAACATCGGATAAACATCAGACTCAAGCTGAGCAACATTCTACAAAATACTTTCAAAAAGTATCAATGAGAGACCAGGAAAGGCTAGAGAGCTGTCACAAACCAGAGGTAACTAAAGAGACAGGACAACTAAATACAACGTGGTCTGCTGGACTGGACCCTGGAAGACAAATAGGATATTAGTGGAAAGATGCTGAAATATGAATAAAGTTTGTAGTGTAGTTATTAGTATTTCACCAATGTAGTTCATTAAATAGCATTTTACCAATGCACTGTACCTATTACCTTAGTTTCGATAATAGTATCATGACTATGCACAAAGTTAGCATTGCAAGCTGGGTGAAGGATATACCAGAACTCCCTATACTAACTTTGCAACTCCTCTGTACACCTGGAATTTTTTCTACGAAAGGTCAAAAGCCAAACCAAAACAAACAAACAAAAAAAACAAAGCAAAATAAGAAAATTTTTGAAGTAAAATATTGTTAAAAAAAGACAAGACTAAAAATAATTCAGCCAAACAATGCATAAGGGAACAATGAAAACAGATGTGCGAGTACCTGTATAACATTACATAAGGATTTAGAGATATCAAAGAGATCACTAAAGCATTGCCTTAGGCTAAAATTGCAAACTCCCCTTCATCTCTCAAAGACACTCATACATTTCAGTCTTGAAATCTGGCCGCAAGTTGATTTGACTTAGGGCAGAATTAATAATGTGGTTAAGAAAACACCACAAGATGGCACTGATATTTGGCTGAAAAATGTGTTGATTTTTGAAGTTGTCATAGTTTTTATTAAAAATCGGAATAAAAAACTTATTTCTGAAAAGTACTTGATTCTGAGACTCACGAACACTGTGCTCTACTCAGTCATGCAACTACCAACGAGGGTATAAATGTTTCAATCAAGAAAGAGTTAGCACTTTAGATTATACAGGGTTTTTCAAGTATTATATATTTTAAAGCTGCATCATTCGATATATTGCATGTGGTCTTCAAAACCATTTTTTTACAAACATGTCATGAAATACATAAAATATGTACTGAAGTACAAGTATGCATCCAATATCATGCTTTAATTTAGAATCCACCTTTTCGCAAAAATGATTTAAAGTAGATATGCATTACTGATTAGTAGTGCATCAGTAAAATTCTTTATGACTTTATAGATCTGGGGAAACTTCACAGATGAAAGTTGAAATTGAGTTAGTTGCAGAAATATTGGTAATAAAAAATAAATTAGCCAAATTGGGTTATATACTAACAACTGTAAAGAATATTGCAAAAAACCATTTAATAGATATCAGAAGTCATTTAAGTTATCCCCCAAAATGAGTGTACCTTTTTAGTTCAGATGGTTTTGATTCCAATGATGATAAATTAGTGCTATATTGAAGCTAAAATAACCATAGCCAGATCAATCCTTTTACTTTTCAGATGCTAAACCAGTGATGGGTTCCCTATTGGAGCCCCGAATTTCAGCTAATAATTAATTCTTCATCACTTAAGGAAAATAATTCTTACTGTGATAAAAATGGAGACAGACTGGTCAGGCTCCCTCATCCCATATAAGGCTGAGCATGACTCAGCCTGTCTGAAGCAAAAACATTAACTGCGCATGTGCGCCCAGGTGTTCCTTGGCTGTCTGACTCTAAAAGACCATGGCTCTGAGCCCCTGGGGGCTGAGCTTGCAGGGAGTAAAGCATGTCAACCTTGCTAATGGCTCCCAGGATCTTTTTCCAGCTACCTTGCTCGCAACCTGCATATGAGGGGCCTGTGACCCAGTCTGCACAGGACAGGTTTGAAGGGTGTGTGATCCAGCCCGACACTTACTCTTTATCAAAACATTCAAAGATATGCTAAAATGCAGGAGTACATTAAAAAGTTCATGGAAAGGTTCGTATTATCATCTTTCAATTCTGTTTTTCCGTCAACTTTTTGAAGTACCCTTGTAGATCCCAATCTTACTTTTATAAAGGTAGGTTTTTCCTCCTTTTGTACATTTTCTGTTCTTGCCCAACTAGACTTCATGCTATCCCCAATATTCGTAACATACTTTCTATTTTATAATTCTCCTTGCTCTGTTCCCTCTACCAGAGAAGGTTTCCTTTTCATTTTTTCCTAATGTACAGTTTTCCATTCTTTAAGGACCAATTCAAATAACACCTGTTCTAAAAAAAACTTCACCACCAAGAATTAACTGCTCCCTTGTTTGTGCTATCTCTTACACTTTTTTTTTTTTTCCTGGCTACATTCTGTCATTAATCCATCTATTTAGTTTTTCAACAAAGATATGTTAAATACCTACTATTTGCCAGTTCTAAAGGTTGATTGTACTTTGATAAATGGTGAAAGAAGCAGATGTGGTTCTCAGGTTGAAAACACAAAACTCTGTGTGTGTGTGTGTGTGTGTGTGTGTGTGTGCGCGCGTGCGTGCGCGCGCGCGTGCGCGCGTGCGTGTATTTATTTTATTTTTTGAGAGAAAGAAAGAGAGGTGGGTAGATGATATATAAATATAATCATTTATAGATACATAAATTATGATATGTAAATCTTTACTGTAAGATCTCACTGTCATATTTCCCAATTGGAGACACTACTATCATTCTACTATCATCACATAAAACAATAAAGAAAGTTTTAATTTTTTCTAAAACAGCTACATCATTCTTCGAGTTAAAACACACCTTACCATAGAAGCAATAAAATAGAAAATGAAGACAACTTGTAAGGGATGCCTATAATTATCACAAAAGAAAATACAAAAAGCCCAATATTCCCAATTTGGTTTTCTTGGCACAAGGAACCCATGTTCTTCTGTATATTTAAGACTTTGCTAATAGATCGATGTATAGAATTATCATGATGTATTATACTCACAAGACATCCACTTTGATCTCAAACTTTTATGCAATAATTTTCAAGATAAATGAAATAGTAAAGTTAAACTAGACTTTAAAGGTAATCACATCAGGCCTCTTGTGCTTAAAATCAAACGTATTAACCACTGAAAAAAAAGTGTTAGCCCTTCAAGGAAGAGGGGGAGTGTTACTTACTGATGGTTCATTGAAAATGTGCTCTGTGGCAATTATGATGAAACTGTTTTCCATAGTGGCTGTACGATTTTACATTCCGACCTGCAATATATTAGGGTTCTAATTTCCTCACATCCTCTCCAAGACTTGCTATTTTCTGTTGTGTTTGTTTTTTCAACAGCCATCCTAGTGGTGTGAAGTAGTATCTAATTGTGACTTCAATTTGTATTTCCCTAATGACTACTGATGTTAAGCATCCATTATGTGCTTCTTGGCCATTTGTATATCGCCTTTGGAGAAATGTGTATTCACATCCTTTGCTTATTTTTTAATTGGGTTGTTTGTGGTTTTGTTTTGAAAAGAAGGCATCTTCCCAGAAGAGGGACATATACAAAGGAAACAAATATTCTTAGCAAGATAAAGGTGAATAGAGTTTGAACACTCAAACAAACATGTGCCATGATAATTTTAAGCTTTTCTGCCTTATGCAAGAAAGGATCTTGTTTGACATGTATCATGTTGATTTTTTCATTTCTTTGAATTTGCGGGATGTTAAAGGTGAAACTTATATATAGTTATAGGTATAACTTTCATTGTTGTAGTGTATAATGCACAATATTTATTGCTTTATTGGTTAATTTAGCAATGATGTGTTTACTCAATTCTGTGGTCATGGTGGATAACTTCTGTAAAGTTACTCTATCAAGTTGCTGAAAATCAGAATGCATATAACTTCTTCCAGAATATCTATTTCTGTGTTGAAAGAGTAGTTACATCATAGGTCTGAAGTGAACATTTTCAGTAGAGTAATGGTTACACTTTAAAAGTGATTTGTTGGCTAGTAGTAAATGAACTTGTTTGGAAGTCTTGATAAAAAATATTGAGGGGTTAAGATATGCTTTTTGCACATTCAACATAATAATATTTAGGTAGACAGAGCATGGGGTTAGAACTCTAGCCACATAGCTTACTGATTTGTTCAGATAGCACTTAGAAGTGAATTATGAGGGTCTGTTTGGAAAGATGAATGTTTTAAGTTTATGTACTTATGTATATTGAATCAGTAGAAAAGACTTTGAATTGTCCATATGTGACAACCGCAGAAAATATAACACTGAAATGAACTCAACAACTCTCAAAATGCAATTTTCTGAGTTTGTCAAAGCTGTTACATTTTAGTCACCCATGGAAGAAAATCCTTAATCCATTTAATAGGCCTGCCTTTTTTATTTACCCATATCTTTGTTCTTTCAGTGCAGATAAGTGAATTCAATAGACTTGCACATTCTTTCTGTGGCTGTCACTAATAGCCTGAATATAACTAAGCTAATGAAAGCAATTTCATTCTTTAGTGTCAAAGTAAAATGCAACTGATAATATAGTTTTGATATGCTTGTGGCTATTTAAAAATGAAATATTTCTCAGTAAATCTAGGATTCCAGCATATGATTGAGATAGAAAACCATTTGTTTTATTCCTAAATCCATGTCTGACCGTAAATATGTTACAAATAAGCCCAGCAACTGGATAATGCCGGTGAACAAATGGCTAATGTCCCATAGCAGTTGGCAAATCAGTATAGTATGCTCATATGAAAATTCTTGGTCTCCACCTCCACGTTTGTTTGTTCAAACTATTGCCTTTTAGTGATTATTAAGTGAGAAAACTCTTACTCCCTAAATAGAAAAACAGCAAAAAAAGAGCATGATTTCTTGAGTGTGAGAGGTCCACGTTTGAATTTCTGTTCTTACGATTTTTATAGCTTTGTCACTTTAGCAAGTTACATAACTTCCTAAATCCTCCACTTCTTGTTGGACTGTTTTATTTGATTAGTACCTTAACTTCCTACAGAAATATTAATAACTTTCCTGTTATTCATTATTACTGCATGGACAACTACGTTGACCATAAAGGCAACTGTTTTAAAAGAAATTCATGCCATGAGGATGGTAGTGATTGAACTGATATAATTTGACATTATTTCATAAGCTGTTTTTTTTTTTTTTTTTTCTGTCTCAACTGCTAAGGCCAGTTCATGATCCCTTGATTTACCTTTATGATTCATATATACTCTACCTGACTTTGGTTTCTTTTTCTAATGATAAGTTATTAATTGCCTTTGATTTCATCCTTACAATTATCACATTAGTTTTGATATTAGACCATTGCTCAGATATAATTCATTACCTTCTCTTTATAAATGTTTGTCTTTTTAATTGCTGAGTGTAGGCTATTAGGGAGTCACCATATTTTTTGTTTTTTTGGTAGGAGGTTTAGGGAATAATTGTGTGGACTGAAAACTCCTCCTCACATCTTCTCTGTTAGAACATAGTTATTAATAAATGATATTTTACATTTCTATTGATAGCTAACATTTGTTGAGTTCATTCTATGCCAGACCATGATCTAAGGATTTTACATATTATACCCCTTAGTCTTTACAACCCTATGAGATTAGTACTGATGTTAACTCCATTTTATAGATGGTACATAATTCATCCAAAACCAACATGTAATGAAAGATTTTAGTTTCTGAGTAGTTATAGTAGTTAGTTAATTCCTACCTCTTTAATAGTTGAAAAAAAATATTTAAAAAAACCGTCAAACCCTAAATAATAAACATTTAAAGAATTTCATGCAACTGAGATATGAAAAATTATCTGATGTAATAATTCTTCCCAATCATATCACACCACACCATACTAGGAAAACTCTAAAGATAGCAAAGGCCAATTAATCCAGACATACACAAACATAAGAAAGTCTCAGTGTGCTACATCATCAATACACTAGCAAATACAGGTAACATCTGAAGTTGCTTAAATTCACTGTTTGAGTGCTGAGCTGTGTTCAGTTTTGCACTTTCTGGCTTTTTACAGTAGAATCAAACTTTTATTTACTTGGAAGAGCTAGTGTTTCAAAAAAGAGGAAAAGACTATGTTTTCCTGTAAAAATAAGTATTGTTTTTATTGTTTAATATAAAAAAACAAAGTCCTTTGTATGAAATGTGCATCTTTTGTCTTATACCCACTTTAACCTTACAGGTATTTGAGTTTGTGGCCTCTGGTATAGAGATTTCCAACAAGAATTCTTCTGAATCTCAATTTCTATATTTCTATCAATTGCAGTGGGGTTTAACAGCAGAAGTGTGGTTCATCAGTTTAACCCAATTTTCAGAGTAGGAATGTCAGAGGAATGCATCTGTCATAGAAAATTAAGAAACAGCCATACAGTACCTAATGGCCTAAGAAACTTTATCTGTTTCCCAAATCACTTGACTTACTGTCTAGGACTTTTTCTTTCCACTGATGACTATCAAGTTCAATGTGTTATCCCTGAAGACTTCAAATGAAGTCAGATTGTTTTTTTCTTTCAAACATAAAAGCCAATCATTAATATCGGGTCAGCAGGCTCTTATATGGATTATTTCTTGAAAACCAAAGAAATAATTGAGTTTAAAATGCTGTGCTTAACATATCAGGATGATATATGGCAGATGCAGAGGAAAATATTTTTCTGTCAATGTGGATTTCTAAATGGAAATTCACTTAAATGAAGGCCTATCAATTTGTAGTGTATTATCTCACTCTAGTTAAGACCAAGCTTCATTGAACACATACCCGCCCCCTACACAGAATAGATTACTTCTTGGCAGTGCAATTCTTTTAAATAAATATTTTCTCTCTTTTAATTTTAAATAAGCCTTTGCCATCTGTTTTGTCCTTTAGTTACAAATGCCAAACCACATAACTTACTATTGTGCCATTTACAAACTACAGACAGGGAAGTGATTTGGTGCTCTGCATGTCTTTGCTTTTAATTCTACACAGACAGTATTTGTTTTCCTTTCTTCTCATGCTTCAAATATAATGGGAGATATTATTCTATTCTGACATATTGAAATCTTTCCCAGCAAAAAGGAAACAAAAGGAAGAAAGAGAAATCAATTGAGAGACGAAACTAGTGCCATATCTGCAGAAATGTGATGTACCTGAAGGATGGTAAACATATAGAGGGGATGTTACACCTAACCATATAAGGCAGGTATCATACAGATTGTATTTTAGCCAAGACCCTTGATAAAGCAAAATCTGTTTGTCTTGTAGCAGGCACAAAAAACCATTTCCAAAGACATAAGGCACTAAAGGTGAATTCATCCTGTCTATGTCCTTTTAGGCTGCATATTCCAGGAGCATTGTGAATATTACCTAGACATTAGAAAGACATCACAAACTGAATAAAAGAGGGGTGTAATACCTGGTTAAAATGTAAAAGTTATGTTCAGTTCTACTCAGTGTTCATCAAGCTCTTTCCTTGAACACATGACAGCATGAGGTACTTAGCTAAAAACATTCATAATGAAAAGAAAAGCTGCTGATTAATCAAAAAGAAAAAAAAAGTAAGAAAACAGAAAACTCCTGTAAGGTGTTTGCATTAAGAAATCATAAAGAACTAAAATCACTAATAGGAGAGTTATGATATTCTATAAAACCAGGGATGTGAGCTTTCAAAGCCTTGGCTACTCTGCTAAGACAAGCTTCCCAGGTCGTGGCTAGGTGATCCCTGGAGAGGTTTCTTTCTGTATTGCTCTCTCAGCTCTAAATTCCATAGCTGTCAGAGAGTGGACTAAGTTGTCTAGCTGTCTAATGCCAGACAAATATGGGTTCTCTTTCTATAATTCAGGATCTGACAATAAGCATGGTTAATTTTGTAGAATTAGAACATAGACATCCTAAGCTCTCTTAGGCACTGTTCTCAGTAGGTATGTCTATTTTGTTCTAGTTCCTCTGACAACGAAAATCAGTTCTCATCTTTTCATGTTTAAGCATCACTTAGTAGTAATCATCTCAGGTCATCTCATCCATTCTACCTCGTCCTTCTGCTAAAACCCCTCCTCTCTTTTACAACAGATATAGTGGAAGAGAAATGTTAATATTTAAAACTAAACAAAGTAAAAGAGGTATAGATGCCTTTGTCTTTAAAGGGAAGTAAAATAATTCATACAAAGTGATACTTGTTTTTATGTTTGATATCAACATGGGCACATCAGTAGTAATTTTTTTTCCGTCATGTAAAATCCCCCAAAGGAAAAATCATTTAGGAATAAAATTACAAAGTATACAAACATTGTGCCATATACATACACAGGAAAATAGAAAGCTGGAATTTAAAAATAAAATCAGAAAAAAGAAGATTCTGTGCTATGTGGGTATGTAAACAAGCAAAAAAGTAACTTTTCTCTTTTAAATAATTACTGGGTCAAAGATAAAATCCAAAATAAAACTGCAGTTTGTCTGGTATACTAGAATATAACAGTAATGAAAACAGTACAAGAATGCCTAAGGTATAGACCTATGATAGCTCTAAGAGGAAAATTAATTGCATACATGCCCAAATGAGAAAGAAGAAAACAAATCAATTAAACACTTGATTCAGAAAGTTAAAAAAGAATTCCAAATGGGAGTATAAGAAAGAAATAATAAAGACTAAAGTAGGAAATAATGAATTAGAAAAACAGTAGAACACATATATGAATGGAAACATAAGGTTCTTTGGCAAAACAACATAGTGCTAAGTGATGAGCTAATGTAAACATAGAAAAAACAGAAAAAAATAATAAATGTGCAAAATAATAAGAGAAAATACCTATAAAAAGAGAAAATGAAAAGACTCATAAGACATGATCTTGCTCAGCTCTCTACAAATACACTTAAAAACATGGATATAATTTTTTTAAGAAAATCTAATTTATAAAAGGTAATTACAGCAGAGGAAGGTAATCTACATAGAATTCCCTTCCCAAATGTATTTGACTTATATGATTTTAAGTAGAATTTTGCCATAAAATTCTGTCAGGTAATTCCAATACTATTTAAACAGTTTCAGAATATTGGGGATGAAAGAAATCTTTTAGATTTTTATTTTAAGAAAATATCATTCAGACATCAATATAGATTTAAAGGAAACAAGGAAACTAAAGACCAAAATCATTTATGAATATTAAGTCCAAACTGTTAATTTCAGTAAATAAAATCCAGCAGAATAATAAAGTAATATATTATGAACGTAAATGAAAGCTATATAATTCATCATATTAATGTATCTAACTAAAGTTTATATGATCCTCTTCATAGAGGTATGCATTTGATAAAATATATCTATTCATTAGAATTGGGGTTAATACTTAATAACAAATAAAATAAATAATAAAATAAGGGTTGCCTAATAGCTGATTCACTTATAAAATATGTTTTTTTTCCACTCTATAGCATTTTAAGGGAAATTAAGAAATACACATTAAGATGGCTATTGCTTAACATTGTACTGAGGGAGGTAGACAATTCAATTATAGAAGACAAATTGGAGATTTAGAAAGTGTAAAAGACTAGATAAAATATTACTGTTTTAATGCAATCTGATTTTATCCCTATAAAATCAAGCAAAAGTAAAAATTGTAAAAAAAAGGTAATAATTTGTTGAGGTAGCTGGGTACAAAAGAAACATATAAAGAAATGATTAAGTGCCACATACTTCAGTAACAACTACTTGGAAGATACAATGGAGAAATGTCTCTGTTTACATTAGCAAGAAAAGGATAAAACAAATAGAATAAAGTTCTGTACAAAAAACCCAACTTCTAAAAGCACTGTGCAAAGTCTGAATTAAAAAGAAAAAAAATTAACATCTGAAAAGCAAGCAAACAGAAAAAGATAAATAGAAATGCATAACATGTTATGTTTAAAAACAAAACTATCACAAGGATGCCAATTTTCAGGGATTTTTGTGGGTATTTTATATATCTTAGGTAGTGTCTCAAATCATTAGTAAAAATTACATGAAGTCAATAAACTAGCTTTGAACAATTGAAGAACTAATTGAAAAAAATTTTAATTGAGCTGAATCCATACTGCTTGCTAATTAAGAGAATACATCAAATGAATCAGAGACATGCATATATATTCAAAATATCATGTTACATAATAAATCCTATATATTTTCTAACTTTTGTGTGACAAAGATCTTTCTAACTATGATTCAAAATCTAAGAAGATATAAAAGAAAAGATTGAGATATTGAGAAACATAAAACAATCTTCACTGAAAAAGCATTTAAGTCAAAAGATAGTAGACAAAGTTGGAAAATATTTAGAAACTAATGAGGAGGATTAATCTATTGCATGTAGCATTCCTACATATAAATTATAAAGACCCTCCAAAACGGATATAAAAATGGGCAAAGGATGTCAACACAAAGTTTATGGAAAACTAAGTAAAAACAGCTCTAAAACATAGGAATCAATGTTCTCCAACAACAGAAAATTTCAATTAAAACTGACATTATTTTTCATTTATATTAAAAAGTACGTTTATAATTTGATACCAAAACCCTATACATTCTTTGGGGAAGTGTAATTTGATACATTCCTTATGAGGGTCAATTTATCATCACTTAACAAAATTATAAGTTCATATATCTCTTCATCAAGCAATTCCACTTCTGGGAGTTTATACTGGGGATATACAAACATAATGCATTCAAAATGACAAACGTTTTTTGAAGAATTGTTAGAAAACAAACAAAAGTTTGGAGTAGTGAGTTCTTTAGGTAATGCATATCCACAGTCTAAATGACTATCACTTGAGAACAAGGTAAATAAATCAGAGTGTATCTATAAAATAGAATACAATAAAACTGAGAGATACAGAGAGAGAGAGAAAGAAAGAAAAAAGTTCCAAGATTTATTTGGTAAGTAATAAATCAATGTAAACAACAGTGTGAATAAGAGTGAATTTTTATTCATAGATAAAAAGGGGGAAAAGTAGCTTACATTCAATTGCTTATACCTTATGTGCATTAAAGCATTTCCAATAGGATACATGCAAACCTAGTAATAGAACTTCCTTATGAGGTAAATTGCTTCGACCAGATGTGAGGGGGAGATTTATTTATTTATTTATTATTTATTTATTTATTTTTAATTTTATTTTGTCAATATACAATGTGGTTGATTATTGTGGCACATTACCGAAACCTCCCTCCCTCCTTCTTCTTCCCCCTCCCTCCCAACAAACTCCTTTTTATTTGCTTGTTGTATCAACTTCAAGGAATTGCAATTGTCGTGTCTTCTTCCCCCACCCCCAGGTTGTTTGTGTATTTATTTATTTATTTTTAGCTCCCCCACAAATAAGTGAGAACATGTGATATTTCTCTTTCTGTGCCTGACTAGTTTCACTTAATATAATTCTCTCCAGGTCCATCCATGTTGTTGCAAATGGCAGGATTTCATTCTTTTTTATAGCTGAGTAGTATTCCATTGTGTAGATATACCACAGTTTCTGTATCCGCTCACCTGATGATGGACATTCGGGCTGGCTCCAACTCTTAGCTATTGTAAAGAGGGAGGTTTTAATTGCAAATTTTCTTTAAACCTTTTGATTTGGACTCATGTGAATGAATTACTTATTGAAAAAGTGAAATTGTAATAAATTAATAAACATTTTATAGCTGCCATTTCTTTAATTTACTAATAGAGAAGAGAGTCCTCCTTAAGAATTTTAGGAATTATAGGGAATATTATAATGTTATTTTATTTATTTATTTATTTATTTATTTATTTATTTAACACTGCTCTGTGCTGCAAAAAGGGAACCCAGAATAAATTTCACTTTATTTTTAGACAGAGTCCCAGAGTGCAGTCTTGGAAATGTGTAGGTTGACCTGTACAATTTGTGTGTAACCAGTTGGTATCTGTGAGTTGAGAAGGTAACATAATGTTGATTGGCTACACTTTTTGTATTGATAATGGCCAAAGACAAATGAACAGAGACGGGACATAAGATGGATAAAACAATGGAATCAAGTAACAGAAGTGAGGATAGTGAGAATATTCTTACAGCAATTTAAGACACTTTAAATTTCTCATTTTACATGTGATGGAAACTCAAATGTCATTCCAATGACATGTAATGATCACACATCTCTGATCCAAGCCCGAGAGCTTGTACTCACACACAAAAACATATTCTTTACAGTTTAATATAGCTATTTCCTGGTGCTCTGAGTCAGAAACATACCCATACCTTTACTCCAATTTTCTACTCCATGCTATATCCCCCAGCCCCCATATAAACGAACTAGCACTAGGCCCACTGTGCCCACACTCCACAAGCTGAGAACTACTGAGTTTGGGTCAGATGCTCAAAGGTCTTATAAAGAGTCTCATCTCTGACGGGCTACCATCACAGCCACTGAGTTGGTAACTTCCATTCAAAGTTAACCTACTCTTTTCTGAAGAAAGCAGGTCTCTTTTGCGGTGTAAACTCATGGTCAGTGATGATACCCACAAGTAGACTATTCAACAAATTTACTTTATTAACATAAACCTTCATTTTCCATGTTATTTACCCTTGGTGAAGAAATGAGTGCAAAACTTTGGCTTGCCAATATGCCACAGAAGATAACTTCAACCTTGGGAAACTTCACACTCTTATGTTTCTCTGATGGAAGTTCATAGGTCCTCATACACAGAAGAAATAATAAGTATTGATACCCACTGGGAGGTATGCTTGTCTGAGTAAGATCAGTGTTTAATTTGAGAGCTTAAGTAAAAATAAATAAATAAATAAATAAATAAATAAAGTCATAGTGACTTTTAATCTATTTCATTCAAAGCTTCAAATAAAACTTCAAATGATATATAAACCACATGATATATAATATCCAAATAGGTATTTCATTCCCAGTTTAAAATCAACACTCAAAAAGATTTAGCGACTTATTTGTGATCAAAACCATTTCTTTCCTCTGCAGTGCTGTCTACTAACTGATAGAATAACCCCCTTCGATATTTCCTGCCCCCTCATTCTTCAGCTCCTATCTTGAGATTAATCTACATTTTCTATCTCAATACCTTCTGAGCACTAGAATATTTCCCATTCTGTCTTCCTTCATTGATAGATTTTTTAAATAATGACCACTAAAATTCTGTTATTTTACTGTCACCAGTAAAACTTTAAATATTTATCAGTTTGTTATTCTTTTTAAAAATTCAAAATATTAATATTTACAACACACAATATTTCCTAGAATGATAGGGTATACTTTATGTTCATCTTTCCCAATTGACCTTATTTGAATTCTATTTCATTTTAAATTAAAGAAACTGTGAAAAGTTGCCAAAATGCTGCTTTTCATTTTCCTTAAAATGTATCATTCACCACATTTCTGATAGCCAGATTAATTTATCAATTATTTTAATAATTTCTTCTTTAGAAGGACCAATTAAGTACCTAAACCCATTTTAATCTGCTATTTTCAAGAAGTCTAGAAATATATGCTGAAATATATACTCACTTTAAATAGTAAAATACCTGGATAACATGTATTCCTAGTGGAAATTAAATTTTGATTTTATCTGCATGCTTATTCCAGCTTACAAAGTGAAAGTAGTCGAGTAATTATTTTGAATAATTCTTCACAAAGAAGAATGAAGGAAAAAGATAAGAAGGAAAAAAGCATGGAAGGAATAAAGAAATTAGGAAGAAAGAGATGAAAAATATTTCTTTTGCAAAACCTCAGCCTCATACTTTTAGGTACTAGTTTTTATTGTCCTTGTTTTTTAGAGAGGTACAGGTGTCTATTTTCCTTGCTTTTATGTCATCAGTAGTATTTAAATTAGTGATGGAACAGAAGCCTAAACAATACTGGAATAGAATAAACAAAGAATGAATGAAGAAATTCTGTAGTAGGATAAAAGAAAGGAAAACTACAGCAACCACCAATAAATAAAATAAAGTTTCTCCCTGTTAGCAAAAGCAGCAAATAATGGCTTGGAACCATAGATAAAGAGCACAAAGGCAGTCAGGCATACTTTCAAGGTTATAAGTTTTCTCCAAAATGGGAAGGAGACAATAATTATTTTGAGGGAGATAGAAAACATGTTTTGGCCTAGCCTCAATACTCATTAATGTTGTGTTCAGGGTTAATACAGTGAAAATGTACCCTGTTGTGTTTTTTTTTTTTTTTTTTAAATAGTAGAGTTGTCAATCAGTACAAGTAAGTGAAGTTTTAGGTATTTTTGAGTTGAGAAAAAAACACTATTATACTGTCAATACCAGAAAATAAACGTTTATCTATGAGTGAATGAATCTGAAGACAGAGGAATCTGAGGAATCTTTGGTACGCTTATACATTCAACATATTTCATATTGGCTCTGTGTATAACATCTGAGGTTGATTAAACTCAGCATAACTTGGACTCAGAATACTGCTTACATATTTCAGACATTTTCAAGAGTTCTAATAAATGAGAATATGATATCCAGAAATATTCTGTGTTACCAGTCACTTTGAGAAATAACACAACAAATTACTACATTAATATAAAATAAGAACATACATAATTATCAATTCAATATTAAAAAATGTCCTCTCCTTTTATGAACTTTATGAATGATAAATAACCAATGGTTATTTTTAGCTAAATAACTTCATTATAAGTTTACTGTAAGTATTCTTAATTTTGTTTTCTATGTAAATTTTAAATTTTGTTATATGTGTTTAATTTTTATAAGCTCAGAATTGAATATTATTTATAATTCAGCAAATCCTAAACTGACTTTGCTTCTCTAAAATATTTTTTTCTTTCTTAGTATAAAGAGGTCTGAATTATAGTACCCTGGCATTTTGTATCTAGCTAATCATCCCAGAGAGAGAGAGAGAGACATTTAACCTAAGAAGTCCTTCTCAGAATACTTCTCTTTCCCCTCATCCATAGTTGGTTATTTCTGTTCCTGATAGCCACACGTGCCACACTCTTTTCCCAACATGTTTAGACCTGGAACTGACAGTCAGTTCTCCCAGGAGGAGGTAGTCATAAATATAAAACTGAATGTATATCAGGAAAAGATTTCAATAACCAAAAATAAAGCCATTTCACAGAAAGAGCAAGACACCAGACACTGAGAAAGACAGCAGTGTAAGTAGTTAAGTATTTTACCACTTTTTTTAAATATCTGATCAATATATGCATCATGCAAGTTCGAATCCAAAATTATCCTTTCCAGTCCTCAACACAAAACGTTCTCTCCTCTGTCCTCTAAGAGGCAGCATTACATAGTGTTTAAAAGCATGAGCATAGAAATTAGACAAGACTTGCCTATAGAAAACAAATGGTGTCTCTGTTTACAAAAATGCCATTGTAACTCATGGGGTGAGGGTGTAGTAAGGGGTACTTATCAATTGAACGTATTCTTCCAGTGCTATTTTTGGACCATTGGGTTTGCTAGGCAAGACTTTTCTGTATGTCAATATTGCCAACTTTATTCTGCAATTGCAAACGTAAACAATCTGTATTCCACGAGATTAGATCATCTTTCATCCAAAAGTTTGGTTGGAAATATGCAGTATCAAATATAAAAGCTAAAATTGTAATATAAGGCACAATACTTAAATATGTTGAAGATATATAGTACAAAAAACTTTATTCCACTTACTATTTTCCCCCAAATTATTTTTTTTCTTGGTTATAGAAAAAACAGGCTTTGAAAATTATAAGAAAGAGTGAATGATAGGTTCTGAATTGGAGAATGAGATATGTGGCCTTAGTTTTTTCATATTAATCTAGTTATTTACTATCTCTGAGTCTGAGGGTCATGAAAACAATATCTGCTCTACCAACAAAGTAGGTTTGTTGTAAACGATATTGAGAACAAATCTGGTGAAAGAATTTGGTAGACTATCAAAAATTACAGTGGAATCTAACTTTACAAGTTTTGTTATAATATTAATCAAATATATTGTGGAATGAAATCTTACCTCCCTCAAAATATATAATTCATACTCCGACATAACCGTGTCCTAAAATCAAGACTGGACATAGTTGAATAATACAGTTGCTATTATTGCAGACCTTAGCAGTAGCATGCTGCATATTCGTAATTTACATTTCTTTCCAATTAAAATGATTTATAATGCCCATGTTCTTTTATTTGCTTTGCTGTAAAAAAAATTCAAATCCAACTGTGTAGTTTATTCAAGGAATTAGTTGCTTTTTCAGTCTTTCATCTCTCATTATGCTACCAAATAACAATTCTTAGTTTTTTATTATTACATTTATGGTCTTTCTTTAGCAATTAGAAAAGTGCCCCAATACTACCTGAAAAATGTCACATAAGAGTATCTTAAGGATCCATATCTTTTACAACTATCATTTTGAGATTTTGCATTTATTGTAGATATTATAGACGGTAATTCAACACAAAAATATGAATTCATTTAGTTTCACATTTGTTGGAAGTTTTGGACTATGAGTCATGGAGGAAATCAAAACAACTCAAAGTTTTGCCTTAAGTGTTAAGTATTTCTCTCATTGTCCTTTGAAGGAGCAAAGAATTGCAGAACATTTGAAGCAGACCAGGGAGCAAAGTCTTTGGTTCTGAAGAATTATCATTTTTGATTATGTTTTTGTTTTGTTTTTGCCTGATGATAGAAATTGAATAATGTAGAAAAAACTTAGAACAAACTCACAATAGTTATTTAAATTGCTTTCTATTGAAACTATGTAACTATCATCTGTCTACTTACCTATACACGTATACATATGTGTGTGTGCATATATATAACCTATACATATATTTGAGCAAGTTGAAAAGAAAAGGCAAGTTGTAAAAATAACATAATTTTACTTGTTAGTACATTCTAATAGAATGTAGATTCATAATGAAAAGAGACCAGCCAAAAATAGTCTGGTAGTAATAATAGTTGAACTGAACAGTAAGAAGCAGGTGCAACATGGATGACAAAAAATTTTTTACATGGCAATGAAAGAGACGTTAAGAAACTTAAACTTCCAAACCCACTGTTCAGTGCATGAAAAAGACCTCTAAAATTCTCTGGCTGCCTATGCTCCTGGTTCTTCCCCAATGGCCCTGGCATGTTCCTGGAATAGCATTTCCCTTCTCTTATGTCTCTGACTGTTGTTTCCAATGCTCCTTCTTCTGTTTCTGACTTGCTTCATTTTTGAGATTGAAGCTAAAATTCCCATTTATAGATATATTTTAAAAGCTAAAAAAAACTTTAAAAATAAGTTTCAAGGGACTTAGAAACAGAGATGAAATCACTGTGGACCACATGTTAAGCAAGATGATGAGTCTAGGTGGTATGTTTAATATTCACACTTGGGCCTGACCATCATTTTCTTCTTCATAACCCTGTATATAATCAATCATAAAGTATCAGAATTTTTTGGTCCTAAATATTTCTCAAAGCAATCAATCCCAAGACACTGATTCCTTGGGGCAGGCAATTTCTTCCTCATGTGTTACTTTAACGGTCTGCTAACTCTTCTTCCCTTCCAGCTTGCCCTGCTTCAAATCCATTCCTGACACTGTGGAAAACGAAATCATGTGACACCTCTGCAAATATCCCTTTAAAGATCTCCATTGTGTTTAGTTGGAAGTGAAATTCCCTATCAGGGCTTGAAAATGTATGAACCCATACTTAATCTGATTCCTGTTTTGTTACCCATTTCCTCTGATTTGCATGCTGTCTCTTGTATGTGATGCCTAGAAACTATTTACTCCCACCATTACCCCACAATTCTCCTCAGAATTATTCATCTTTATTGCACTTGCTAGGTGACTTGTACAGTGTGAGTCCAAGAATGCATCTCTGTTTCTATTGCCGACCAGTGGAACCTCAGCCTTTACCATAGTTCATAGTTCAAAGAAGGTCCTTTAATAATGTTTGTCAAAAAGTTCAACTTGAACTCAATTCTAATCAAATAGGAAAATATAAATTAATAAATGAAATAGGGCTATTAGAATTGCCAAAATGATCAAAGTAGATCAGAGACTGGAAAACCATAAATGACATTAAAAACTTATTGAAAGAACAAAAGTTTAAATGAATAAATAGTAGGTTTAGTGTTGAACACACACTTCAAGTTTTAAAGAAGAAGGTGACAAACTGCACAAGTTAATTTGGTAACACGGATATCAGGAAAACTGGAAATTATGTCATAGTTTATTTTCTGTCTCCTGAAGAAAAAATAAGTACTTTTTCAGTAGTGTGAGATAGACCCAAAACAATAGCTTTCAAATATGTGTTTTGACACAATGTGCATGTGATCAGAGGAAGAGAAAAGGATGGGGAAATAGCACCTCTGCATAAATGTTACCTAGGTGAAGCCTAAATGATTTGTTCAGCATTATATGAGACAGAACGATTACTGATTAATGTATTTTACACAAATAAACATATCATCCAGGAATTGCAACATTGTTACAAATAATTTTTTGAAAAGAAAGCTTCAAACCTGAACTAAAAACCGCCTAAAATCTAGCTTAATTCTAATTTTAAGTAATATAGCTTTATTAAGTATCAGAATTTAGGAATGTTACTTTTATCCTGCAGTAAGATGAGAGCTTTTTACAAATGCAATGAATTTGGTGGCAGAGAAACTTCTCTACAGACATACTGAAGATGATTCAAAGGGTGTACATATATGCAGTGCCCTTTATGATGCACTCTACAAACAAAAAACAAAATAAACATTTGAGAAAGGACCTAACTGATCATATTTCTATGAAAAGTGCTGAACAAATGCCAATTACTGTGGATCTAAAAGTCTTTTAATTTCTATTCCTAAATTTAAGAAAAACATAACTGTCTTGTGCATCAATCAGAAAGAGAAACCATGATCAGGAACCCACAGGATTTCAGAAAAGGAAGCAAAATATAGATATTGCATGAGAAGTCTTTAAAACAAGCTATGGCACATACTAAGCCCGAGAACACATTAGCTATTAGGAGATGTAGTAATAGTAGTAGTAGAAAAGGCTATTCATAGCTAAAAATTTATCCAATTTACTTATGACTTCCAATGAAAAAATGCAAGATGAGACAGGCATAGATGAGTATATATAATAGCTCTTCACTAAATAGTCCTACTTAATAGGAATTATTTTTCCTAAGGCGGGAAATGTTGTCAAGGAGACCATCATTAAACATATGCTTCATTCATCATTCCAGTAACATATCTTCCTTACAGACTTGACCAGCTTACTGCAATTCTTTATATTTGTGCCATTTTTTGTTTATAACCAAAGAAGTACCCCCAAAACAATATCTGTGTACTATGGGAAAATTTTTTTTCATTAAGTTAAAACCAATTATGCAAATGTGAATTATTTTAAAACTATTTTGGTTAAGCACAGATATCTTTCATAACATTTAATGTTCTATTTCTAAAGTATGGTACAACCCAAAACCATAGGAAGTGAGTTATTCATTTAAGTTCTTGGGTTTTGAGGAAGGGAACCTGTAAACTCTGAAAGGAGGAATGGATTCAGGTGATGGGCAATATGTTTTGGGAAACCATCACTATACATGTTTTTACATGAGGCAGGGAACACTCTACTGCAAAAACTAAAAAAGGCCAGATACAGCATGGATGTGAGCAGGTAACCTAAGCTTGCCCAATCTGACCCCCTACTGCCCAGACTTTAAAAAGCAATGTAAAATCAGTGGTAAAAAGAAACAGAAAAAGTTTAGAATTCATTCTTTTGTTGATAACAGTGACATTTCAATAAGGGAGTTATAAGTAGTGCTCAGTGGTAGCGGCAGGGGCCATCTAACCAAGTTATTTTAAGTCACATTTTTGTCCATGAATTTAGCTGCTTATATATCCTTGATCCCTTCTAGTTTTCTGAGGTGAATTTTCTAGAATTTCCTTTTTTGTGTGAGACACCCCATACCTTTCTAACAAATTCCATTTCTATTTTAGTTAGCCAGAGTCAGTGACATTACTTGATTTCAGAAAGTTTAACTATTACAGATAATGGTATCTAGATGTAGGGAGTTTGGGTGGGTTTATTATCTGGCATATTTGGGGTAAGAGGAAGCAAAAATTTAATAATGAGGATTTGGATAAAAAGACATCCGTAATTCAGAGTAGAG
Source organism: Cynocephalus volans (assembly GCF_027409185.1). Classification (NCBI taxonomy): domain Eukaryota; kingdom Metazoa; phylum Chordata; class Mammalia; order Dermoptera; family Cynocephalidae; genus Cynocephalus; species Cynocephalus volans. Next base: position 32,710,008 of record NC_084476.1, on the reverse strand, counting down.
AAATAACCTACTAGTCATATATATTTTTCTGGAAGTAATTGCCCAATAAAAATAAGTGGTTGAGGCTAGAATCACCAATTTCATAGAACAATATGAAGACAAAAGGAATGTCAGGGTTGGATAGCTACTAAGATTGAATTTGGATAGCCTAATGAAAGAAATGACCAGTTTAGAAAACCAATAATCTGAGGCACCAAATCAATACTTCCCAGGCTTTCTACCCAAAGTTCATCTCTCATTCTCTGACTTGCAAGCTGAGATAACTGAAAACCTAACGTGAAGTTTCATACTTCAGGTTACTGAATTAAAATGTTACTGATTTTGCAACCTTGCTTGGGCTTTTTTGGTAAAACTGAGGATATTGATTAAGTATTTGATCCCAAGAGTTGGACATATGATAGAGATTTTTGTATACATCTAAATCTCTCAAATCTTACTGAAAGTCCTTACTAACTGAAGTGTCTCATTCCGCTTGCTGATCACACTGATTCTATCTTTATTAAATAAATTGTAATATCCTAAATGCCAGGAATTACAAAGGAAATAAAGTAAATCCTTTTCTTGTTTTAGACTCACCTTTGCTCCTCTGTCTCTGGAATTATATCTAGAATCAAATCCAGACATTTTGGTGAGATTGAGGGAGGGACTACACTACACAAAAGAATAAGTAAAAAAGATTGGAGGATTTTTGTCATTTATATATGTAAAGTATATTGAGAATATACGAGGGGATAGATTCCAATATTGCTTGACTATGAGGAGAGGAATAAAATTTTAGGTTAAGCTTAATTTGTTAATGCAGGTGTACTTACCAGAATATCTAGATTAGTTTCTAACTCTAGCAGTGGGACATTGCTACAATTTTTGTGCAGTTGTTGGTCTAAAATCAGACTCAGAAATAAATAAAGATGAGATACCAAAACTTCCTCGGTTTTGTGTAGAAAAATTAATCTAATGATTTGGGAAAATAGAAATGATGTAGTGGACTTGAAATAGATAACTCATCTACTACCCCACTTATTCTAAAGGACCCCGTAAGCAATTTCTCTACCAAGGTCTGGTGTGGCAGGTGTCCACAACATCATTCCCAAATCCTGTGATTCACTAGGAGGACTCACGGGATTCAGAATAGAGTTGTACACATGGATGTGATATATTACAGGAAAAGGATACCAAAAAAAAAAAAAAAAAACCACAGTAAAGGGAAAATGCACATAGGAAAAAGTCCAGAGGAAATGAAGTCAAGCTTCCAAGAGTCATCTTCCAGTGGAGTGACACAGGACATTAATTATGTTAGCAGAATGAGTTGTGACAACACATGTAAAATGTTGTCTGCCAAGGATGCTCATTAGAGATCCACTGCCTTTCTGGGGGCTGATCATGTAGACATTCTCTTCCTACCACGTACTACAATTCCAGACTCCCCAAAGTAAAGCAGGTGTTCAGCATAAACCATATTGTTTGTACAAACTATTGAGGAACAGTGGACCATTCTTTTCAGTTCTTGGAATGGTAGGAACTCTCCCAAAATCCAAGTCTCCAGAAGCCAACCGATTGCTAATCTTACAAGCTTGTTATCCTCCCTAAGGATAACAAGCTCAGATCGGTCACATTAACTCTTTCCTTACAATTGGTGAGAGAATGGGATCTTTGAAAAATGCTTAAATGGCTGTGCTCTGTAGGCCTGCCTTCTGATATGAGATTCCAGAGTTGAAAAGGGATCCCTGATTTCAAACGAGGATGACAGGATTGCAGGGTACCAGGTACGAGTTAGAGGCACTTAGCTTCTACTAGTTCAGAGGCCATTTTGACATGATTTATCTCAATAAGCAAAACTATAAACGTGGTAAACAAAATATTCTGACCCCAATGGATCTTTGTTCATGGAAATTGTTCATGATGCCTCTAGGATTCAATGACACGAACAGACAAAACAGGTGCTACTTGGAATGCATAACTAAAACAAACAAATAAGCAAACAGCAAAAAAAAAAAAAAAAAAAAATCAGTTCCAGTGGATCTGGTTACTTAGTCTAACCCAAGATAGAGAGTTATAAACCCTCACCATGTTACCAATTCAAGGACCCAGGTACCTATGAATGAAGGGAGATGAAGTTCACCTGAGGAAGGATATTATTATCAAATCACACATACTTTCTGTGACTTACCCTCCCCCAAAGTGACCTGCACCTATTTACCCAAGTAACAGTGTACAGCATAAAGGAATATATATAGAGATTGTTTGGGGGAATGTTGGATACAAGCTGTGGCAGATTGCAATCTTAATATTCCTAGATACAGCCTCCTTTTATGTATATTTTAAATCCCATATTATATCCCCATGCGCCTTGTAATGGTTATGCTTTTTCTTTTCTTTTCTTTTTTTTCTCTCTTAATTGAACTGTGACTGATAAACTCGTTTTTAGATTATCATGATTCTTTGGGTACAGATTTGACAAGCCCAACAGGAAATATGGAAGAGGCTTGTGATGGCTAAAGTACTAACATTTCTAGTGAATAGTAGGGATGTATCTTCTCAGCTGAAAACATACCCACCCCTGCATTCCTACCTTGGAGAAAACTCATGATAATAATAAAGACAAAAGGGAAGATTCTTGAACACTGCTCTGTGCCACTGAATTGACAGAAACACTACATTGCTCTGGGAATCACACTATATAAAACCAGAAAATTTCAGAAGTGATAATTCCCAGCACATTCCCATTTCTCTTTTCAGTTTGGCTGAGATGGATTTGTCCAAAGAATTATAGAGCTTTATCATGAACTTAATTAGGTGGTTTTTCCAACCGAAACTACTATCCCAAATGTGTTTTTCTTACTGAAGCAAATCAATACAGCCCGTGGCATCTGGTATGCTGTTATTGATCCAGAGATAACTTTTTCTCCCTCTCCAAACCTATAAGCAGAAAACATAAAAACACATTCTGCTTTCACCTGGCAGGGACAGGAGCTCAGCAGGGCACTTCCAATTTTAGGACAGCATCTAGTTTTTTAAAATTCTGGAAAACAGAAAGTAGAAGATATCTCTATTAAAGGTCTTGATAAGAAAACTTAGCCAAGAATGTGTGACAAAGACTGATAATGCAGAGATTTTCCTCCTCACTAAACTTTCTACAAGTCTATGCAGCATGTTGGGATATCCCTATCAAAGGTATACACAAATGTGTCATAGAACCAATTTCTCTAAGAATGAGTTAAAACATTTAGTGAGTTTAATAGAAACTTAGATGCAATTCAAATTATATTTGAGTGTGCTTATTCATTTAGTTGTTTTTGAAAGTTTTTTTATATTTATGCCCTTTACCTAAGCTTTAGGTTTCAGTTGGAACAATTTGGCCTTATAGCCCAGCAGACCGACTGATGCTCAGAATTCCTGTAATAGAAGACAGTGCTTTATTTAAACCATTGCAAAACCAAATGGAGAATCACTGTAAAGGCCCTAGTTTCATTCTTTTATATAAGTCATTCCCTCTTTCATAATTAACAATTATGTTAAGAAAGATTCTTCTTTTGCTATTGGGCCCTTATAAAGTTTGAACATCTGACGATGGGACAAGAGGTGAACATGCTACCTACCCATGCTGTTCATCATCCTGGATGGTATCTATCCACCTAGTTTTAAAGGCAGTTGTACCCAGCAGAACTTTATGTTTGAGTGAAGAGAGAATGTACTTTATCCAAGAACAGACCCGAGGATGTTTTGAAAGCACAAATTAGTTGCAGAGAAAGGTTCTCAATTTCCAAAACGTTGGTTTCTCTTCTACCCTATCCTTAACTCACACTCAGGGATTCATGTAAAATGCCTTATGAATAATCGAGGGAGGTGCAAAATATGAGCCTGATTTACAAATGTGTAAATCACCTTTATTGAATGTGGCAGCCAAAAGTTCATTGTGGCTGCCCATTCAGAAGCATCCTGAACACCTACAGGGAAGCCCTCTTACTGCACAAAACACTTTTGGTAGAAAATATTATCACCCCTCTACCTGCAAGGTGAGATGGTTTGTGATAAGGATCTTTAGGGATTCAAGGGCAATGGGAACATTTTCATCTGATAATCACAGGTTAGAGAGGAACAAGAGTGGAAGATTAGTGATAAAGATATTTTAGGAAGAAGTATATGGATGAACCTCACGAAAATGATTCACGTATAATCCTCCACTCTGGAGAAAGTACTTAATGGCAGATGGAAAAGAATACCCGCTAATATGAATATCAGTAATCTCTGAATGAGTTAAAGTAAGGTGTTGCTACATATAGCATGTAACAGGAAAGATAAAAGAGCAGCAACTTGAAAAATGTAGAAGTATATTTTTCCCTAACAGAAAACACTGTAAGATGTATAGTTCATGACTGTTATGACAGTTTCATGTTCATAAGTGAACTAGTTTCCTTCTATTTTCTGCCTCAGTATCTTATTAACATTCCTTCCACTTTCAAGGTCAACTCATGGTCCAGAATTGTGGCTGGAGCTCAGCCATCATTTCTGCATGCAAAGAAACAGAAATGGGGAAATACTGAAGTACAAAAAGACCCTCATATCAGCTTAGCCAGCTCGCTTTACATAGGTGTCTTGGTAGTCTTTCACAACACTTTTTTTTTTTTCAATGTCATTGACCAGAACCTAGCTATGTGATCATATCCAGATGAGGGACAATGAAATATAGTATTTTATTTAGGCACACTGCTGCTCTAAATAAAATTTGGATTCTATTACTAAAGAAGAAAAAGCAAAGGATATTCAGTGGAAATTTGTAGTCCTGTAGCAACCTCCGTTACTCACTGTATCTGTGCTCGGTCAATGTCTTGAAAAAAAGGAGCTGTCTGACAGAGATATAGCATAGAACCAATAACATGTATATGTCCACTGCAAAGCTTGCCTGGCCTCCACCACAGCTGAGTGTCTTACAGCAGTTTGCAAAAATAAAGTGATATTAGTGATAATACATATGTTCTTATTCAGCTATTAATATATGGTTTATTTCTTTCTTAGCCAAAGTACTCAAGCCTGGGGACCAAGGGGTAGAAGGCTGGGATGACACCTGTTACCACCACACCCTATCACCTTTACATAAGAAGTTCCCAGCCCACAGTTTCTAGAGTCTATTGATTTAGACCAAAGGGAGAAATGATCGCATCGGAGAATACAAAAATGGTATCTACTGAATTGGAGATGTTACCTCTATGTATTAAGCTCTTTATGTGGCTGGGCTATTCAATGGATTTAGGAAGGAGTATGACGGAACTAAGCAGATTACTCTGAGGTTGTCACCATCTATTACTACCACATCCAGAGGCAAATGTTAATAGAAAGTACCACTTATTTTAAAATATAGTACAGGGATGAAAATTCTGAGGTTACACAGGAATTAAGATTTAGTTTAAGTATATGATAGACAGAATAGTGACACCCAAAGATGTCTACATTCTAATTCCCAGAACCTGTAATTATATTACCCTACATAGCAAAAGGGACGTTGCAGATGTGTTTAAGGTAAGGATGGCAAATTATCCTGAATTGCCCAAGTGGTCCCAATGTAACAGCAAGAGCCTTTATAAGCGGGAGGCAGGAAGGTCAGAGTTAGAAAGAGATTTGAAGATGTTAAGCAGCTGCCTTCCCAATCAGAGAAGGATCGCAAGCCAGGAAATTCAGGAGTCCTCTAGAAGATGGAAAAGACAAAGAAATGGGTTCTCCCCTAGAGCCTCCAGAAGAAATGCAGGACTGCTGATATCTTGATTTTATCTCAGAAAAACTCATTTTAGATGTATAACCTCCAGAACTATGAAATAATGCATTTGTCTTCTTTTAAGTCACTAAATTTGTAGTAACTTGTTACAGCAGCAATATGAAATTAATACATACTACTAAATCAAATACTTTAAAACTTGTATTGATTTAAGGCAAAAGAAACATGGAATGCTAATGAGAAAGAGATGTTTAAAAGTACATTGTAACTTGAAAACATCTGAAGCCAAAAATGCATTTAATACATCTAACCTATGAGACATCATAGCTTACCCTAGCCCACCTTAAAGGTGCTCAGAACACTTAGCATTAGCCTACAGTTGGGCAAAATCATCTAACACAAAGGCTGTTTTATAATATAGTGCTGTGTATCCCTTGTAATTCATTACTGTACTGAAAGTGAAAAACAGAACGGTTGTATGGGTACCCAAATTACAGTTTCCCCTGAATGCCTATCACTTTCCCTCTGTGGTAAAGTTGAAAAAATACTCAATTGAACCATCACAAGTAGAGGACCATCACTGAAGACTGCAGCCTCTACTAGCTTTCTTTCATTGCTGAGTCATGCATATATTTATTTAACTAATTTCTTCTTTAATTTCCTATTGTTTTGCTTGTCTTTTAAGCTGAGGACTTTTGTGTTGGTGAAACATTTCTTTTTGTTTGTATGGTTATATGATATGGAAACCAAATAGTGACAAAAATAAAGGAGAAATTTGTTTGGAAGTCTTGTCAGAACTGGTTGATGCACTAACTGATGAGCTTTTGGATGAGCTTTTGGGGGAATGTGGATAAGTCTATTTTCTTATTGTTCTCAGTATGCTGACTGAGAGCAAATTATTAAATTGATAGACCTGAATACTTACCTCCATCCTATAGCAAAAGGACAAGGACATGTAAACTGAACTTGATCAATTCAATGCTTCCATTTGGAATTTCTGATTTGGAGTGAATGACACAAGGAGCAGAGATCCTTTAGGGCTCATTTGTATGGAGAAGATAACACCACCGAGGACAGTATCCAGTCTCTTGGGGCAGTAGCATTATAACCAGGCTGCTGGTGTCCACCATACTGTTTTTCTGCCCACACCTTCCCTTGGATTTTGTGCTTGTACAATTCTGTTTCTCTAGTCTTTCCCTGGATGCTGTGAATTATCTGGTATCCTTTTAATAAAATGTGGGGTTTTCTTCTTAAATTTTACAGAGTTGGTTTTACACAGGATAAACAAGTTTAATTTAAAGAACATGACAATGTTTTTAAAATTATTAGAATTTTAAAAGAATTTTACCCTGTCAGTTTTACCATGGCTTGAGTAAGCATATCATAATACATCTCAGATTCTTTTGCTGTAATCTTTTACATTTTGGACCAATGGCCTGACTAGATCATCTTCCTAGATTCCTAAAAATGGAAAAAAGATCTCCTCAAATAAATGGCACAGTTAATAGAGATGACCATCATGGTTTATATAAAAATTAGTAGTTTGATTTATTCTTCTGTTTTGTGCACACTTATACATCATGTACATTTGTCTAACCAGCAATCACTGTTCAGCTGTAGAGCTATTGAAAGAAATTAGTTTCTGTAAAAACAAGTCTTGAGAACCAGATTTAGGCTGTGCTAGTTCAGCAATATAATGCTAAGCTGGAAGGTTTATAGATAGTCAGCCTTTCTTTATCTAATGTAAATATTTGTTTTCAAACTTTAAGAATAGGAAGAATAAAATTTTGTTGCATTTTTCTTTCTGAAATAATTATTGTCTAAAACACTGTGGAACTCCATATATCTCTAGGCCAGTAATTCTCAAATTTTTGATCTGGACACTTATTCTACTAAATTGTTGAGGACCACATGCTTTTGTTTATGTGGGTTATATCTATTAATATTTATCATATTAAAAGTTAAAACTGAAAACTATTTAAAATATGAGAATATACAAATATACCATTAGTTTCCAGAATGATGACATCACATATCATGTAACCTCTGGAAATCTACTGTATACACATATGAGAGAAAGAGAGTAGAAATAGCAAACAACACATTGGTATTGTTATGAAAATAGTTTTAGCTTTATGAACTCCCTAGTCTTGTGGACTCCCAGGAGTCCGTAGACTGTACTTTGAGAAGGGCTATTCTAGGCATTTGTGAATATTACAGGTCCTTGTTTGTCCAAGATTTTACAAAGGCTTAAACATAATTTTATTAAAGCTTTCACACAAGTCTAAGAGCACTTGCTGTGGCCCAGTTTTGTGATAAGTACTTTTTGATAAGTATTGTTTATCTTCATTTTACAGAGAAGGAAGTTGGAGCTCAAAGAAGTTAAATAATTTGCCTAGAGTAACAGTATTGGTGGATTTCTGATGCAAACCCATTCTTTCCAATTCTGTCAGAAAAAGATTTTGCTATTTTCACTATGTCATCCTTTCAAATTCCAATAGCAATAGATGATATCTGTAATTAAAGTACAACAATGTGTCCTAGATAATAGTTTTCAAGGAATTAATATTAATTTTAAAATATAATGTGTTTACATATATTTGAGAGTAGATTATATGTGTTCACTGGTTCACTATGCACATCACAGGTACTTTTCTATTTTCTTGGAGAATGTTGATTAAAGCTCCAAAACTCTGGACAGCAGATTTTTGAATCTGTATTGTGTAGAATTTTCTTTCTAAGTTTTGATTTTCATTTTCTTCTTTTAAAATAAAATACAAAGTTTATCTTTTAAAAAGGATTATCTTTGATGAAAATCTTTGATGAAAAGAAGAGAAAAGCTATTTTCCCCTTCAGTTTTTTTTTTTTTTTTTTTTTTGAAGGTTTAGGGTTATATAATCACCAAAGGCTTCTGCCAAGAAAGACAATTTTATACAATTGGCCATTTAGATAAAACATTTTTACTTTCTCTGGAATTTTGAACTCCCTGTGACCCTACAAGAAAATGGGAACATTGTTGCTGCCTATTCTTTTCATTGTTAGGTAGGGCCAAATTGCTGAAACATTCAATTTATCACACAATGTACTCACAGTGTGTGAAACGTCTTGCTCAAAAAGTCACTTTAATTACCTTTCTTTTTTGTTAGTCCAATAAATAAATTCACATGGAAACATCTTGGACGGAGACAGAACTTGGTTAGAATTCCAATTTGATTGCTTAATGGCTGGGTAATCTTGGTTGCGTTTTTCGTTATAGAATTCAAGTCAATTCAACAAACAGATATTGGGGTGATATTATGTCCCTGACACTATTGTGAGCACTGGAATAGAGACATGAGCTGAGATGTTTCTTCCTTTGTTACTATTGTGGCTTCAATATTGTAACAAAGGACACATGTAGAAAGTATTTCATCGTAATTGACACACAGCATATTTTCAAAAAGTTTTCAACTATTTTCCATTTTTCAAAAAGTTAAACATAAAATTACCATATGACCTATGAATCCTGTTCTTAAATATATAACCCCAAAAGTTAAAAACTCTTACTTAAACAAATACTTGCACATGAATATTCATAGCAGTACTATTCACAATAGCCAGAGGTGGAAATAACTCAACATTCATCAACAAATGAATGGATAAAGTGTGGTATATATGCAAAGGAATCCTATTTTATAAAATTATTCCATATTGCAATATTATTCCATAAAAAGAAATGAAGTACAGATACATACTATAATGAGGATGAACCTCAAAGTATGCTGCTAAGTGAAAGAAGCCAGACACAAAAAAGGTCACGTGATTCAACTTATATTAAAAAGTCCATAATAAGTAAGTCCACGGACAAAAAGCAAATTGGTGGTTTCTAGCAGCCAGGGGAAGGGAAGAATGAGGTATAATAGCTTAATTGTTATAGGGTTTTATTGGGGGGGGCAATGAAAACCTTTTAGAACTAGATAGATGTGATGGTTGCACAGCACCGTGAATGTACAAATCATTCACTTCAAAATGGTTAATATTACATTATGTGAATTTCACCTCAATTTTAAAGAAAAAGAAAAAGATGTTCCCTTCTCCTTTACCTAAGGGAGTAACCGCATGACCAAAGCTTAGACTATCGGAGTCTTTAAATTGGAATTTTAATTATTAAATGAGAGTTGAAATTATGTAAAAATGATTAACCATCTTTCATCACAATGGAAGTGTTATGCTGCTGATGATTATTACTGTTATTGTAATTATTGCTGTGATTCTTATTCTCATATTCTTATTTTATACCTCATACCATCAGATATATTTCTGTGAAGAGAATACAAAACAAATCTATGAGAGAGGGTTCCCTAAGCTTCTAAATCCGTCATTCGGGCTTCCAAAGCTTCACACTCTCAGACGTGGATACAGCTGCTAGCTTCCGCATCATTCTTCCACAGGCCTCGCCTTGTACTGACCTTAATTTAAATTTATGAAAAATTTCCATTTGAAAACCTGGGACCAGTTATTGAGTTATATTATTAAAGCCTGTGCTACATTGCTCTTTTCACTATAAATTGCACCCTTACACCCCCAAACTGTTCCTAGAAAGTGCTAAGATAAGTTGCTGTAATAAGAGCTAGTAGTCTTCTTCTGAGAACACTGCTTCTGCAATTTTGTCAAAAGGACATTTCTCACATATTTGATCCTATATATTCAAGTCTTGAAATTAGAGGTAACATGCTTAAGACACTATGCTTATTTTAGTGCTGATTTTAGTCTTCACAATTTACCTAAAAGTATCACTTTTCCGTTGAAAATTATCCAATTTGTACTTTAACCTAGCATCTTTTCTCTTCTGTGTCACCTATTGGTTTAGGATGCACAGCCACTCCTCCTCATTAATCAAGCAGTTTACCAAATAGCTCATAGTTTTACTGTCCAATTCAGATTCTATTATCAACTTTGGTAACTTGAAAGTTTAACATCAAATTTTCAATGTGACTGTTGACCACTCTTTATGATCATCCAAGCCAATACAATGAAGGCTTCAAAGTAACAGTTTCTGAATGGCTCTCAAACATCTACCTCCAACACAGATCTCTCTCTGTCTTCACCTAGTACACATCTTAATCTTGATATTTCTCCGGCACTTCCAAATTAATCTGATCAAACTTAACTTTTAAACATCTTTCCCATCTCACAGTGAATTGTTCTACCGTCCAGTCAGAAACCAGTGAGGAATCTTTGACCTTTTTCTCATTCTTGCAGCCTGTCAGTCCACTCTTCTTAAAATGCCTGTCATTAGAATTCTGTCTTCAATTTCTCTCTGTATCCATGCCACCACCTTAGGTGGTGTCTCCATCATTTCTTACTGAGATTCCTGAAAGACTTTTCAATTGCAGACTCTAGCTAAGAGTTCTCTGTGAGTCTCCCGGGTAGATCTTTTTAAAAGGCAAATATGATCATATGTAATTTGCATTAAAACATTCTGTAATTTATTATACTTGTCATTTTAAGTTCAGCATCCTAAAAATACACTTTCTGCCACAACTTTCCATCACCATAATAACTGTTTTCATATTTATATAACTGCACGCTTTTATTCCACCCTAAGCCTTTGTTTATGGTATCTATTTTGCATTAAATGCTGCTAACAAATCCTTGTTTTGATGCTCATTCTAAACAAATCAATTTGGATTAACTGACTCCTAGAAACTATATCCTCTCTTCCACCCTTCTACCACATACATATCTTTTTGTTTTCATATAATTCATGCATGTTTATCACTGCACTTATGACATCGCATTGTACATCAAATGCTTAGTAAGATATTCATAAAACAATACATGATTAATGCATGTCTATGAATGCATAAATAAGTGAATTTACTGAATTAAACTTAAAAGACAATTATTTTAAAGTATCCATAAGAAATGTGTGTATAAAGTAGAAAAAGCCTTTATAATATGGATGAATTTTATGTGTTTACAATTAAATATGAATGAAGGGTTTGCAGTTGGAAATGCAGTTGTACACAAGAGAGCTACTGTTCTTGACACTGAGGATCTTACTTCTTATTAACTTGTGGGGAGAAATAAGCCATAAAATATAAAGAAAAAATAAAGAAAATGCCTTATAATGTAGTAGGAAAAGAAAACATAAAAGATACAATGGAGAGTAACTAGTTCATAAGAACATGTTTATTTTCAGCAGAGGCCTCTAGGAAGTGGTGTTATTTTAGCTAAGACTTGAATGATCAATGTGGGGCAGCCTCATATCCAGGAGGGCAATGCACAGGATGATACAACGGCAGGTGTGGGGCCCTCAGATAGGGATGATTTGGCATTTTTACAGAAGTAAAAATGAACTAGTATTGGAAGGTAGAAAATGAGGTTGAGGAGGCATACATGTGTTTAGATATACAAGGCATGTTTAATTTTGATTTTATTATTTTATCAATAAGGGCAATGGGAAGGTATCAAAAGTTTTTAAACAGAGGTGTGATAAAATCTGAACTATTTTTAAAGGTCCTTGTGGATTATGTAAGGCAATTATAATTGAAGGGGGGTGGGCAGGTTGTGCCATGAACGAAAGCAAGGGGATTAATGGGAAGGTTATTGTTGTCATCTAGTCAAACAATGGGAGAGCCAGGGCGGGTCACAGTGGAAATAGAGGAGTGGACGGATTTCTCTATGACTTTCTGAGATAGTCTGAATATGAATGGCTGATAGGTTACATGAGGGGGTGGGTTACAGAAAGGAGGAACACAAGCTGTATCCTAAGTCATTTGCTTCATAATTAGATGGATGGGGGTGATATTTACTGACATGGGGATGATAATTTCAACATGCCTAACATCACCCAAATAGTGGCATTAGGTAGACAGATGTTGTCACAACAGAATGTAAAATTTGAAGTTGTGACTGAGACACACATATTCAGCAGATATCAAATACCAAAGCAACTTATGAGACAGACCTTCTTGGGGACCGCATAAAGTAAGTAACTGAGGATTATTCAGATTATTTACCTTCATGAGGGATTTACATTGTTGTGTGGCTATCAACTGAGAGAATCCTTGAAGGAGATCTGTTTGGAGAAAGCTGCTGTTGTGTGATAAGCCCCACCCTTCCTCAGAAGAGATTTAATGGAATTATTTGGACAGCTCAATATATGGCCCAGCAGTAAGGAAAAACACACTCACTGGGAATCTTTAGCTTTTTTGGGAAATCTACACAATGAGTGATTGTATGTGATAGGGTCTGAATATAACCAGCGCCATTTTAGGAAAAGCCAAGCACAAAATGGTCACCAGCCCCTCCCTTTGTAAGAAACCTCATGATTTCTGAGAAACAGAAACCCTTTTGCTTCTGCAAGGGCATAATTCTCCACCCTGGTCACATAGCTTCCGCATCAGCACAAAACCCCTCCCTGATGGCATCAGCCAACCCTGGCACCCTACAGCCTATATAAGCTCCCCCACCCTGACACCTGGTGCTGCCCTCCATTTTGAGTGCAGCTGGCAGATTCTTTTCCTTTAATAAAGCTTGATCGGTACCCAGTATTTTGGCTCACTTTCTTTCAATATGACTGTCTGCTTTGGTGGCAGAACAAAGTGGAGCAGCTGCTTCTCTGGGATCCACCTCCACTCCCAGTGATGCCTCAGAAAGAGAATGCTTGAGTGGATCTTGTGATTCAGCTGTGGGCCATGTAGTTGAGAGAGTCACCTATGCATGTAGACTACTAGGAGGTGCTACAGGCATTAGAAGGAAAAGATAACTATGGAGTGTATAACTATGAGAAAGACATAATTAACTGCAGGACTGGACTGGATTTGCCAACATTGAGGCTGTGTGTGTGTGTGCATGTGTGTGCATCTAGGAGGGTGGCAGTTCTCCAAAGTACCAATAAAATCCCCTATTAAGGAAACAGTAATACTTAAACAACTTCTAAACTCAGATATGGCAATAGCATTATTCAACAGTCTTCATTAAGAAACTCCCTTCCCTCCTGACCTTTAATTCTTTTCAATTTTCCCATAACAATAGGAATTTCAGGATAGAAATACAATACTTTCAAGAACAGGATGCACTGTCAATTAGAAAAGGATCTATCCTGCAGCAGAGAGAAAAGAGGCATTCAGAGTTTTTCTAACATAAATATAAACATTTTTTATTGTTAAATTGAGATTGTGTTGGCAATCTATAATAATCATGGAACTTTCTGGTACCCAAGGATGACCAAAAAATCATGTGGCCTCAGAAATCTTTCACCCAGTTGCAAGGAAATAGTGAAGACTAGTAAGGAGGCACAAATTGGAAGCCTAAAAGATACAGATGGCATTTGAAGCCATAATCCTGAGCAAAAAAAGTAAATCTGGAGGCATTACACTTCCTGATTTTAAACTACATTACCAATCTATAGTATCAAGAACAGCATGTTACTGGCATGATAACAGACATGTGGACCAATGGAACAGAATAGAAAACTCAGAAATCAACCCACCTGTTTACAGCCAACTCATCTTTGACAAGGGCACAAAGAACACACATTGGAGAAAAGACTGCCTCCTCAATAAATGGTGCTGGGAAAACTGGATATCCATTTGTAGGAGAATAAAACTTGATCCATACCTCTCACCATATCCCAAAATCAACTCAAAGTGAATCAGAGACTTGAATATAAGGCCTGAAACTTTAAAACTCCTAGAAGAAAACATAGGGGAAACACTCCAGGATTTAGGACTGGGCAATGACTTTATGAAAAACACCCCAAAAGCACAGGCAACAAAAGAAAAAATAAACAAATGGGATTATATCAGATTAAAAAGCTTCTGCATAGCAAAGGAAACAATCAATAGAGTGATAAGACATCCTACAGAATGGGAGAAAATGCAAACTATGCATCCAACAGGGGATTAATATCCAGAATATACAAAGAGCTCAGACAACTTTACAGCAAAAAACCCAAAAATCCAACTAAAAAATTGGCAAAGGAGCCAAATAGACATTTCTCAAAGAACGACATAGAAATGGCCAACAGGTATATGAAAAAATGCTCAACATCACTACTCATCAGGGAAATGCAAATCAAAACCACACTGAGATATCACCTCACACCAATCAGACTGGCTATTCTAAAAAAGACAGAGGATAACAAACACTGGTGAGGATACGGAGAAAGAGGAACCCTCCTGTGCTGTTGGTGGGTCTGTAAATTAGTACAGCCATTATGGAGAACAGTATGGAGGTTCTTTAAACAACTACAGATAGAACTTCCATGTGACCCAGCAACCCCACTCCTGGGGATATATCCAGAGGATTGAAAAACATCAGGTTGAAGGGATACCTGTACTCCCATGTTTATTACAGCTCTATTTACAATAGCTGGGAGATGGAACTAACATAAATGTCCATCAATGGATGACTAGATAAGGAAATTGTGTATATATACACAATGGAATACTACTCAGCCATAAAAAAGAATGAAATTCTACCATTTGCAACAACATGGATGAGACTGGAGAAAATTATCCTAAGCAAAACAACCCAGGTACAGAAAGAAATATTGCATGTTCTCACTCATAACTGGGAGCTGAATCCATAAATAAACAAATGAACAATAAAGAGAGACTGAGAGAAAGAAAGAAATAAGAAGCACAGTAATACATTGAACTTTTGGAAAACTAGCGGTGGAAAAGGGGAGGGGAGTGGGGGAGAGAGGTAGGCTAATGAGGAATTGGTCAATGCACGCAAAGAATGACTTCATATTGTAATATTGTAGTGATGAATAAGCTAACTATAGTGATCTAACCACCACACATTGTACACCATTATTGAAAATCAACATTGTACCCCACGTGTATGTATAATAAAAAAGAAAAGAAAGAAAGAAAAAAAAGTAGAAGAAATAACTTATAAGGTTGAGCCTCAAAGAGGCAAATGCATGCTTATCTCTGTGGTTCTGAGGAGCCACATGCTGCATCCCAAAAAAGGATAAAATAGTAAAGAAAGATGTTATTTAGGACTATATTTGCTAATTGTAGAAGTGTTAGCTATCTAGCAAATGGCTAGACCTACAATATTTTTTTAAGGTGTTAAACTTCTTTTTAGAGGAAATTATTATTTCAATGGAAATGAAAGAGTTACTTGGCAATGGTCAAAGGGATCATTCACTACGTTTTTAAAAATATATTAAATCAATCTCACTAAAAATTCAGTCTAATCCTATCAAATATGTATAGGATCAAGGAAGGAAAAAATTAGTTGCTGAAGCTATGAAATATAACGGGGAAAAAAGCATAAATTTTGGATTCACACAAATGTACAACTGATTCCAGGCTTTAGCAGTTTTAAAGTTGTGGAACTTAGAAATGTTTTTAAACAGCAAAAACGATCTGCCTCATGTGGTTATTGTGCAGATCTGTGAAGCAACTCAGGCAGAGCACCTGCGTAGTGCTCAAAAATATATATATTAATTTTCTTTCCCTCATAATGTTTTCTAAAGAACTTATTTTTTCAAGTCATACTTTCTAAATGCTGGGTTGCTAAATATGCACAAGCATACACATCTGAAAAACCCACCCTTTACTTAAATCTCAAGTACAATTTGTGCACTACTTATAAAATGCTTACTTCAGTCATGAAAGCATTTTAAGATTCTTTTGCAGTGCTATTTATTCAAATTATTAGTAAGCTTTGAAGACAGATTTCACTTCATTAAAGAGATTTTAGTCTCACAGGCTCTGTAGCTCACCCTCAGGGCATCCTCTCCCCATGGCCAATTAATTCATTGCACAGTTACAGTTCATCAAAAGAATGAGGGATGCTGATAATTCAGCAGATGCATTTGTTGGCCTCTCTATGGGCCACCTACCACTGTGAGTTGTGCCCTGTAAAATAGGACAACATAACATAGAAGAGTTTTAAAAAAAATATTGTTTGGTTTAGCACATCTTTTGTAAATCAAATTAGTAAACATCCTCCAGAATTTTAAGTTTTGTTTGTTTGTTTGTTTTTGTAGTTTTTTTAACTATGTTTTACAGGAATAGGTACTGATTATGGCCTTGTGTGAGATTTTTTTTCTGGAAACACTGATCTCTATAGGTGTAGCAACAATGGAATTTTACTACCTAGAAAAGACATTATATAAATATAAAATAATTGATATAATATGGAAGTATAGTATAAAGAAAATTGTCAGTTGACAGTGATGTAGTTTGGATGTGTGTGTCCGCTCAACCTTTGTCCACTGAAAGCTCATGTTGAAATCTGACCAATGTCCCAATGTAGCAGTGTTGGGAGCTGTTTGGGTCATGGGGGCAGACCCCTCATGAATAGATTAATGCTCTCCCAGAGTGGGGCAGCTAGTGAGTAAGTTCTCACTCATTAGTTCCCGTGAGAGCTGGTTGTTTAAAGGAGCCTGGCACCTTCTTTCCCTCTCTCTCTTGCTTCCTCTCGCCATGTGATCTTGTACCTGCTGGCTGCCTGCCACTTTCCACCATGAGTAGAAGCAGCCTCAATCCTGTACCAGATGCAGCTGTCCCAGAATTGTGAACCAAATAAACCTTTTTTCATTATAAATTATTCAGTCTCAGGTATTCTGTTATAGCAACATGAACACAGACTAATACAACAGCTGACTATTTAGTATGTGCTAGACAGTGTGTTAAGTACTCAAAGTTTAGTGATAAACAAGACAGGCACAGAATGTAAGCGAAGAAAGAAGCATCACTAAGTGATGTATTATCAGTCTTGCTACCATTTAATGACTAAGAGCAAAGAGAGATAAGGTTGCTAGGAAGATTCACATACTATATACACAGGATTTGTCTGAATGGATGAACTTTCTTTGGTGCAGTCTATAGCAGAAGGGAGATTTTTTCTCTCTTCATTCCTACTGGTTAAAGTTCAACCCAGTGGGAGAAGATTCTCTTTCTATTCTGAGTTTTATCCTCTGGCCCATTTGGAGGGCCTCAGAATGTCAGATCCAATATTCTGTGATGGTTCTTCTAAACCCAAAGAGTGTTAGAAAAGCCTGAACCTATGTAACTGTATGGGCCAGCTGATTTAGGATAGAAAGGGAGAGGGTCTGGTGCCCTTGGGGCATGTAACTTGTAGCTTTCCAGTACATTATGACAAGAGAGCAGCACCTACAAAATGAAGATGCCAGTCAAGGGAAAATGAAGGAGTGTCTAAGAATTATTTTCAGCATATTGTCATAGACTTTATGCAGACAGTAGTGCAAATTCTGTCAAAAGTAATTGGTAACTTAATGTCTGACAATTAATGAGTGATTGATTCAATAAATCACTGAAATTCATGTTCTATACTATTGCTTTGTGAGACATGAAAGATGGGAGAGTAGAGATGAGAAAGAAAAATAAACTATTTTTCAATAAGTGGTGCTCTATTTTCAGTTTGTTGCAGAACTGCAGTTTATGTCCTCACAATTTATTTTGCTGTGCTTTGCTGGGCTTTTTGTTGTTGTTGTTGTTGTTGTTGTTTGCATCTGTCTGGTTCAGGGATCAAACCCTGGACCTTGATGCTATATCATCACCAGACTCTAATCAACTAAGCTAACCAGGCCAGCCCTACAACAGAACTTTTTACAAAAAGAATAATTCTTCTTTGAATATTAAGAAGAACTATGGAGAATTATAAAGAAAAATAACACATTGTTCATTAAGATGCTAAAAGGGAAAGCAGTCAATCATTGGCTACCACAGCTAAAATTAAAGGCAAATGGAATATTTGCCTAGTGTTCATTTTAATAAAGAAAGTTTACATAATTTATCTCTCCTAATCATTTTTCATTCTTAGCTATCAAATTGGTCTTTTCCAAATTATTTACATAAGGATAAAAGTGATGACTGCATATTTTCAGAGTTCAAGTCACTATTGACTCCTCTCAATTAAACATGTGGGAAAAAAAAGTACAGTACAAGTAAAATATGTGATATGGAACTAGTGCTATATTTGGAATCTCAATTAGTTAGCCAAGTGATTTTGGAAATGTGTATAACTTTTCAAAAATATGTTTTAAGTCTCCTTTCATTGTTGTGTTCTATGAATCTGTATTTTTTTAAATGTGCTTTGCAGAGATTTTTATGCAGCAAGTCTGGCAGGAGTATATGAACTATTGTAGAATTGGTTGCATGTGTTGATAATGCCATGTGACAAAAGCTTTATTCTGGCCCTCTCCAAGCCAAAATAATATTCTGCAGAAAGATAGTACTTATACTATAAGGGCTAGGAATTTTCTTTTATCCTGTTTATAAATTATGTGTTTCTCTTATAGAAATTAAGTAGGTATAACAAAAGCATGTATACTATACGCTTCCCAATTTTCTCACCAGTAAAATAGGCCAGATAGGTAATAATATATTGTTATTCGTTAGTATTTTCCATAGGAAATTTCCTTAAATGCATAAATGATTCTATGACTTTATAAATCTGAATTTTTTAATGCTTTCTAATGCCCACAGAATAAAGTTTAACCATTACAACTATCCATTCAAAATCATCCAGGGTATAATCTAGGATATTCCATAATGTAGAAGTTACAAGAAATACAACTTTTGGTGGTTAGTGTGTTTCTTGAGGATGGGGCTGCAATGGCAGCTTTTAATTCAAAGGTTGAAATGCCTATTGTCATCATGATGACTTGTATTTCTTAAAAATGAAGAGTCCAGATTGCAGTAGAAACTGAAATTTTCCTTGCATATGTATACCTTTCGATTGTACAAGATACTGATACCTGTAGTTCTTTATGTAGATGTTACCAGACCAGACTTTTCTGATTGTACCTGAGCATATGTACAACCCCTCAGATCTCTAGTCTTTCAAGCACTGCCTGAGATCTGTTGTTAGTCTTGTCATATTCAGAGCATCTTGATCTGATTTTATCTTGTGCTTGACTGTATAGCATGATGTTAGAGCTGCTTATGACAAAAGTCATGTGTTACCAAGCATGCAGTAGACAGGAATGGCCCACAGGACTTTGCATAATGTTTACCTTTTTTCTCACTAGGAAATATAAAACTATATTTTATCATATCGATAAAATAAACAGCACATAAAGCAATCACGTAATCTGACAAAATTTATTATATTTCTCTTTTGAACTTACAGTTTAAACAACAGAATCATTTTAAAATCAATTACAACTTTACAAAATTTGGTTTTAATATACATACTCCCCGGAGCCAAATTTTAACTTAAGTTTTTTAGTGAGTAATATACTTGAGGCCTTTACAGACTCCACCATGCACATAACAGCATAAGAATTCAAGAAACAACCTCAGCATTCTCATTATAAAGAGCATGTCCAAAATCATTACCGTACCTGCAGGCTTTCTAGCTGATAGACACGGAAATCTAATGCAGACCTGGTGATATATTTCTATTGTCCTTGCTGCTATATATATCTTCTCAAAAGTTAGGCACATATATTTTGATTAGAACAAATTATAACCCTGTTTCCCGAGTTACTTTTGTCTCAATGGAGCTTGAAGCTGCAACAGTGTTGTGCAATCAGCACATCAAAATTAATGATGGTTTATGTGCAAGACACAAAAGCTTAAAACCAATTGACTAAAGCTTAAAACCAATTTCCTATATGTTCTTACTGCTGCCATAAGTCTACATGTCCCGATTCCATTTTTAAAAACACTGCCTAAATTATAAGAAAAAGAAGTCTGATACAAAAATTATATATACTGAATTATTTCATTTAGATAAAGATCAAAAACAGATATGACTCATCTAGAATGTTAGAAGCCAGGTTAGTAGTTATCTTTGGGGAGAAAGAAAAGAATAATTGTGAGTAGGCAAGAAGGGAGCTTAAAAGATGCTGATAATATTATATTTCTTTATCTGAGTAAAAGTTGCATATACATGGCCATAATGCAGATTTAGGATTTGTGCACTTTTCTATATGTATGTTATCAGCAGTAAAAAAAATGTTTAAGCATTGATAGTCTGTATGATAATTCATGAAGTTAAAACCAATTGCCTGAGGATTTAATTTTTTTTTGAAAGCAAATGTTAACAGTAGTATTTTATTTTATTTCTTACATTGACAGATAACATTGTATGTTTTTTATCATGTAGAAAATGATGTTTTGTAGTATAGATACATTGTGGAATGGTTAACTCTGCCTTATTAACAAACCTCACATAGTACATAGTTATCATTTTTGTGGTGAGAGAGCATAACATTGACTTTCTTTAAATTTTTCCAAGAATACATATATTGTCATTAACTATAGTCACCTTGTTGTACAATAGATTTCTTGAAATTTATTCCTCCTATCTAAGGGTAATTATGTATACTTTGACCAACATCTCCCCAACTTCCATCATTTCTAACCACCCCAGCCTCTGGTAATCACCATTTCAATCTCTACTCCTATAAAATCAACTTTCTTAGATATCTATGAGTGAGATCATACAGCGTTTGTCTTTTCATACCTGAGGATTTCTTAACTGCGACCATCATGTTTACATCTCCATCTTAGCAAAAACAAAAAACAAAAAGAAAAAGAAAACATGATCTAGCTCATTTCGGGGCATAAGATGAGTTTATGAGTGTAATAATAGTAATGTCTTCATTCCAAGAAGTTGATTTTTTTTTTTTAAACAAAACTCTTATTATCCATTTTGCCCATACAATTCTAAAGAAGCTAGTTAATGGACAGTTCTATGCAAGCTGTCAATGGGACTGTTTTAAACTATCATCTCGCATAGGTTCATTAACAATTGGATATATAGCTTTAAAGCTCACAGGCTAAAATAATTTGTCATCGTATTTATGATAGTTAATACGATGAGAATAAATAAAACCTCCTAGAGAGAGCATAAAGTGGGAGAAAATCTGTCTGTGGGAATACAATTTTGAGAAGTGCCAAGATTTAAAGTGCAGGTAGGGAAAGATGAACCAGTAGAGAATACTGAAGAGGAACCATTAGCTGAATAGGTGGGTGACTGTGTCATCAGAACCCAGTGATGATGGATCCAAATAGGAGGAAGATCAGAACTCTAAAATGAGGCAAATGCAGAGTCAACAGATGAAGTTGCTGCTCTTAAGGATGTTTAAAAGCTAAAAGAAAGGAGGTAGTAATGGAGAACTTAAAAACACATGTGAGAATAGAAACCCAGAATCGAGGAAAGAAATTTACTTCAAAGTTATAGCTTATTTAGTAGCTACTAAATGCCATATCCTTTAGACATATTGCCTGGTATTTTTTTACCCTGATACTTCAAGAAAGGCTTTAACCTCTATTTTACAGATTCCTGCACTAAAACATCACCCTTAGGTAATTAGAATGACTTGTGGAGTTGTTCACACATCTATCATGTTATCACTTCATGCTAGTTTATCTCCTATTAATCATGGAAATTTTCCAGAGGTCTTTTACTTTATTCTGATTTAAGGTTTAGGATGATATTTTTATAATGTCTGTTCTTTTTTTTATGTGTTGCAGTTTTTGTTAAATAGGTTTTTGCCATGATTAGTACCCCATTATATTTACCTGTTTTTATGCTTCACAAAGCGAAGATGTATATAAAAATTATGCAAATTGAATATTTTATTGAAATTCATTTCTGAATAAACTCCTTTGTGATCATTTTATTGTAAGTGATGTAATAAGTAAATGTAAATTCATGCACAAAAAGGGTAGAGAGTTCTAAGAATCTTCCAACAAAGAAACATTCTAAAGTTACATACATCAATTCAATTAGTCATATCCATGAAGATCAATTAATATAATAGATAAAAGAGAAAGGCAAATTTACACAGGAGGTGCTTTAATTCATACACCTCAAAATGAAAGCATACAGTAACTTTGCAAGGACCGTTTCACAGTTGCTAAATACAGCGGGATTTAATTTTTGTACATGCCTGTGGATTCTAGTTTTATCTAAAATATTCTTTTAAATGACTATAATTTTAAAATTTCTTGTCCTTTTGCACCTGAATCAATAGCTATTTCTTCCCTTATCTGTAATTCATAGGGCCTTTATTTTCAACACTATGAGCAGAATTCCCTTTTTATGAACTGAATTAGAAAGTGCAAGAGCTAAAAAAATTCATTTGTAAGAACTGGAAGAGAAAGTGCAGAGGCTTATACAAGTATATGGTATAATTGATTTTTAAGATAGGAATATGAAGCCTATAATAGTTTCTTTCATACTAATTATGTCACTCTCTAGCTTAAAAATACTTAGTATCTCCCTTTTGCCAAGGTCCTGAGAATGTTCAACGGGTCTTCCATGGTTTGTCTTCTTCATGCTTTCAGCCTCATCTCTCTTCACATCCTCTTGGACTCTAGGCTAAGGCCAAACTGAACTGTCTGCAGTTTTCCAAATGCTGCAGAACATTTCAAACCTCTATAAACCTGCATACTTAAAGCCTCTATAAATACTAGCTTCTTCTTATACCTGAAATGCATTCTCTCCTCATCTACTTACTCATCGTTCATTTTAAGACTATTCTTTAGAGCCCTTCCTGATATCTCTCTCTCTACTTTTTTGTGCCCCAAACATATACTGACACAGATTTCAAGTGTGGTCTCTTTTATATTCTATCATATCTGCTTAAGTCTCCTACCCCTATAACACCTTGAGTACTTTGAAGACAGGTGTCATGATCGATTCAACTCAGTATCGCTAGCACCCTTTGTATAATACTGAATAACATTAAATAATATTTGTGGAATAAAGAACCTAGAAATGGATGCACACAAATAAGTTCAAGTGATTTTTGACATACAAAGCAATACAATGGAGGGAGTATCACCTGTTCAACAAGTGGTACGGGGGCAATTGGGCATATACAGGCAAAAAACAAACAAACAATAAAACACCTTAACCTAAACTTCACAACTTATGTAAAGTTTAACTCAAAATGGATCATAGGCTTAAATAAAAAATATACATGCCATCAGAGAAATGCAAATTAAAATTACAACAAAATATGTCTGTATACCTATCAGAAGGCCTAAAATAATAATAATTTAAAACGCGACGTGGCCAGGTAACTGGCATAGATACAGAAAAACAGAATGACTGATACATTGCTGGTGGGAATTTAAAATTGTACAGCCACTTTGGAAAACAACTAGGCTGTTTCTCATAAGAGTAAACATGAAACTACCATATGACTTGACAATTGCAGCCTTAGGCATTTTCCCCAGAGAAGTGAAACATGTTTACAAGTGTCCATGGCAGCTTTATTCATAATAACCCCAAACAGGGGGGAAAAAAAACCCAGATATTTTTCAATAAGTGGAAGGTAAAACAAATTGTATTATACACACAGCATGGAATACTACTAAGCAATAAAAAAGTGAATGAGCTACTAATACATTAAAGAACTTGAATGAATTCTCAGGGAATTATGCTGAGTGAAAAAAGCTAATCAAACCGTGGTATGGAATACAGAAAGATACACGTGATATGACTGTAGAAAACACATATAAGTACAAGTAAAATTGGGAAAGTCTGAGTAAGATTAGGGGACATAATCAGTTTTAATATCCTAGTTGTACTATAGTTTTGCAGAACATAAGCACCGGGGGAAACTGGAAAAGGGTACACGGGATCTTTCTATTATTCTTACAACTACTTATCAATTTACAATTATCTCAATAAAATTTTCACTAAAAATATTTAATAAATTCATTGTTTTTTCGTGACACAAACATCTTGGTTTTTTAGGTTTCTTAGCAGGAGTTATAGGGAAAAGTGTATATGACACCTCTTCCTGGAAGTGGAAGAATAGAGAAATTAACTTTTAACTCTTCTAAATGGAGAAAGAATACTGCTACCAAGAAACATCAAAGGACAATAAAAAAAAGTTCATAGAGCTTTGTTGCTTTGCCCCCCATGGATTTGTCACCCCACTTCCCCTGGGTGATGGAGCCACAAAGGGTTACTCAAAGCCCATCTCTTCTGAGCAGTGAGAGATCCTGAAATGGTTAATCTCCCCTGGAA
This sequence comes from Cynocephalus volans, assembly GCF_027409185.1. NCBI lineage: Eukaryota > Metazoa > Chordata > Mammalia > Dermoptera > Cynocephalidae > Cynocephalus > Cynocephalus volans. The sequence continues at coordinate 32,685,329 of NC_084476.1, read as the reverse complement.
CCCTCAAATGAGAGGCATCCCTTCCTTGGGAAATTAACCCCAAATTGGGGTTCTCTTCCTGCATTTATTTTCCAGACCAGGAAGTTACAAGAAGAGAACATAGGTGGGGTTATAGTTCAACAATATAGGCTGGTAACCTTCAGTGGAACAAGTCAGATGACGTTCCATTAGACAATCAAGTGACCCACTAACAAAAGCTTGATCTAGCAAACATTCCCTTCTTACAGCAATTTCTCAGTATCTTTACATATCAATCAGTAACTAGTCTGTCCTTGAGCCAGCAACCTTGCTGTGCCACAAATCTTTATCTTACACCAGAGACTTTATAGCCTGAGGAAAATTTCCAGTCCTCCACAAGGTCAATCTTTGAAACTGCAAGGCTTTGGAAAACCAGGCCCTGTGAGGTACATGTGCTTTAAGAATCCTCTACGGAGCTTAAAACACCTTATCAGATTTACCAAACCACATTTTTGTGTGTGTGCAATGTATAAAAGAAGTCAAGCATTGACAGTTTTTTAATGGAAGTAACCTGGTTATCGCATCAGATTTAGAAGATGGCTTCTTTTTTTAAAAAAAATTTATAATTAGCATATTTACTCTTACAAATTGTGATATTTCTTTATGCCCTTTACTCAACCTATCACTTTCCAAACCCCCTCCCACACTCCCATTAGCTGGTTTCTCAAAAACATTAGGGAAAAAATAATGCGATTTTTAAAACAAAAATGGAATATTAATTACAGAACTTTGTACATAATTTAATTGTAAGAGTTTGTTTTCATGGTAATGAGAGTGATTTGAAGTGATTGAATATAGAAACATCATTTTGAAAAAACTCTAATAAGTACACCCAATTTCTTCCTACACATTACAATTAAACTGTATATTAACCTTGTCCAAGAAAGGTTACATTAGCCTAAAACATAACTCAGTAAATTTATGTAAAACTCTGAAAATACATTGGTTTACGTATTCCAAGAGTACAAATACATGTCAAATCAGTGAATATTATATTTATGTCACTGACACTTGAGAATGTATCAGTTAGGAAAAATAGTTGAAAAAGCCTGATTATCTTGATAATTGTTTCAGAAGAGGAATGCAATGTATACCTTGCCATATCCTTGAATGACAAACATTTTTAAAGAATGCAAGTTATAATAAATATTGCATTCATTTTTAATACATACAAATATGTGAAAATATTTTCATAAGCACCCTATGGGATACTAATATTTCTCTAGAAAAAAGATTAAACAAATGATAATTCCACTTTACAGATGTATAAGTGCAAAACATATAAGAATAAGAGATTTTTTGGTTTCATTTTTTTCTTTTTTCCTAAGAAGACTCAGGTAGTTGCAGCCAATGTAGCTTTTTCTATTCAATATGATAATTTAACTTATCTATATGATAAAGATTTAATTTTATCATTAAAGTAATAAAATAAAGATTTTGAAAATATATTTTAAAATGTTATTAGCTTCTTTTTATTTATTTATTTGTATATAAATTTTATTTTAAAGTACCCCTTAATATTTTATAAACCATCACAAACATCCTCAAGTAAATTTCAGTGTGATGTTGTTGGGAAAATAGAATAGTTTGGTCAGGGCCCTTGCCTTGGGTCTGGTTGGGTTTGGTTTTAGCACATCCTTTGTAAGCAAATTGTGTGTGGTGTGTGTGGAGTTAGTGCATTTGCGTGCCAATGTATCTTTTTAGTTTTGTTGCTATTCTTGTGCTCTTCAGAGAGAGAGAGAGAGAGGGAGAGAGAGAGAGGAAAAAGAGAGAGAAGAGTTTTAGTGAAGCAGGCAGGTGGGCGTCTGCCTTGGGTATCCACCCTGTGCAGCCATGCTTTCCAAGCTATGCCTCCAAGGAATTTTTGACCAGTTGCCTAGCTCATAGACCTGCCTGAAGGGGTCTGGTGACCCAGCCTGGCATATGAAGAGTTTGTGACCCAGTCTATGAATGGGATTGAGGGGTCTGTGAGCTCCAGACCCAGCCCTAGCTTGACAATTGGCCCAGTCGGTACAGGATTACCAGCAGGTAAAAGACCCCGACAACTAGCATGGTCGTGTGGCTAGACAATTGACGTCACAAACAGGATTAAGAGCGCTACAGTTGGTGATATCAACAGGATTCCAGACATTAGACATTTGCCGTGGTGCCACAAATGTGCACAACAAATTCTGCAAGAAGGGAAACTTTCTGATGACAGGGCTGTAAGATTTGACTGTATTTTAGTGGGGTAAAAAAAAATATGAAGCTGGGTTTTAAAAAAATGTGAAGCTGTCCCCATAAAAAAAAAGTGTATTTTGTATTTTTATATAAAATGCACAAACATGATTAAAATAATAATGTTGAGGGCCAGAAGAGAAAACCAGAACAAAGCCTGTGGGCTGAAGACCTAGAAGCCTAAATCGGGATGCCAATAGGAAATGGAAACAAGGACTTCACAGCCATTAGAGAAGAAGATCTAGCATATCCTACAAGTAGTAAGGAAGCTGCAACAGACATTTTTTTCTTTCTTTTCTAGTAAGTAGCAAGCTAGTGGTGTCATCTCTTGCCTGGTTGACTGCAGCAGCCCCCCAGGTGGTCTCCCCTTCTATTATAGTCTTTTCTCAACACAGCCACCACAGTGACCCTTTTGATTGTATGTCAAACCAAGTCACTTCACTGCTCCCACCAACCTGTCCAATGTGTAGCCAGATACAAGCTACTTAAAGATGGAAGAGGGAAGCAGTAAGGATATCCAGTTTGCCCAAAATCCAGTTTATGCTTCCCTCAGTCTCAGGAATTAGAAATTATCCGAAAGCCTGAAGCTCTGAGCTATTAATATAATACCTGAGCTGAGTTGTATACACTGAGGGACCTAAGAAGGGAATGAGAAGAGAAGAAAAAATAAATTCCCAGGTAAGCTGAGCATTAAAAGAAAAGTTATAAAATATGAGAGAAGATTTCATAATGTGAATGACATGCACCAAAGTCAATAAATGTATAGATTTTTACATAAGTATTTAAAATAATAGAGCAATATTTCAAAGCTTTTATATATGTGCTTAGAATTATTAAAAATAAAGGAATAACACTCATAAAGTATGGAAGATCATAAAACAGTATAACATGCATGTGGTTAAGCACCGTGAATTGTGAAATATGAAAAGAACTAATTTAAAATTACAAAAATAAAATGTATTTTCATGTTCATGTGGCGAAATTGACTATTATATTTTAATGATGATTTCAAATTTTAAATATCCTCAACAATCTACTGCTAAAAAAGAATACCAAATAAAACTTGACAACATTTCCAATGAAGAATTCTAATGTTCACATTATACATAAACATTTGGAGATGATTAAATAAAAATTCTTAGATACTTGAGTATTCACTTTGTTCCAAGTACTGTGCTCAACACTCCCCTGAATTATCACTTGTAGTTCTCATAACTATTATGCAAGATTTATGGTACAATTTTTCCAATAATGCATTTAATGAAACAGGATCATTGAAATAAACTCTTTCAAATCATCCACCTAGTAAGTTTCAGGACAGTAATTTGAACCCAATCTGACATGTAAGCCTATGCTGTTAACTATTATGCTCTTACATGTTTATACTAAAGGTGTATACAGATAGATTTTAACCCTTGATAGCTTCTATCAGCATTCCTCTTTGGGCAGGATCCATTTTGTCTAGAAATATATATTGATTAGATTATTCCATAGAAATTCTAGAGTGAAAATCTGAAAGCATGTGAAAAATTACAAAAAGAGAGGAAAAATGGTGTGTGTGTGTGTGTGTGTGTGTGTGTGTGTGTGAGAGAGAGAGAGAGAGAGAGAGAGAGAGACATAGTAGGAGGAGGAAAGATGGGAAGAATACTAAATTATTTAAAGTTTGGGGAGATCATGATAGAGGGAACAGGAAGATAGTAAGAGGAAAATATTTATTTCATCCAGAGACATGGCACAGGACTAGGACTCCGATTTGGGCAGGGATCTGTAAACTGGCAGCACAGCATTCATGGGGAGACTAACAGATTCTATCTGGCCCGTTCGTTTCTGCCTTCTCATAGCAGGCACTGGTTAATAACTTGATATAATGAGCAAAGCCTCTACAGAAGGAAAATGTAGCAATTAGTGTGAAAACTCTTCTCACCTGACCCAGACTAGTGGCTCAAGGCAGGCACCTGGAAGAGGTCCCTGGCCATGCTGATAACTCAAAGCATATGCCTGACTTAGCAACTGAATTCACTGGAATTTAATTACTCAACACGATTACATACTGACGGCAAACTCATTATTGGAAGGATTGATTATTATTATGCAAACATTTCCATGATTCATTTATTGAAAACTTGGGCATACTTCCCAGACTAGAATGCAATCCTCCACTTCTTTCCACTTCATTATCTTTTTAGTTGAATATGTTTAACTTTCCAAGGTGGTTGTTTTGACTCATGTCATTCTCGAACATGATTAAGTCATTAAAATTCATTCAGGAAATGTATATTTCTTCAGATAGAAAAGCAACATTATGATAATAAAATACAAGATAGTCCTGTCAGTTCTGCTTCAACAACTCAGCTACAGTCATTTCCTTCTTTTCTTGTAGCCCTTTACATGGCCTGTCCTGGTATTTCATTTCTTAAAGCAGACCCCCAAAAGCAATAATTTGGTGTAATAGATTAGCTGTTAAAATGTGAGTCATGAGGTCTTGCTATAAACACTTGTTGAGTGAATGAATGGGTGAGGGATATGGACTCTAAGTTGCTTCATTTATGTAATGTGTTAATCTGGAGATATCATTGACTTTATTACTCATTTTCTAGAGAGGATACTGCTTGCCTTCAAGCAAACATCAATAAATACCATATTCAAACAAAATTCCATTAAACGCTCATGAACATTTTATACCATTTTACATTTTCATGAGTTTATAAAGAAAAAATGTTCTCTTTTAACAATAAACTTCTTATTTTAGCATTATTCATTCCAAACAGTAAATTCCAAACAGTACGAGTTTTACGTACCATAGTTTAATAGTAAGGTGTTCTCAAATAATACAAAAACATTTGCTTCTCCTTTCTTCCACAGATCGGGAGTTATTTTTTCCACACCTTCAGATTTAGGATGATATTTGAGGAATTTAAAATTGTTAGGGTTTTTTATTGAAACATACTGATAATTCATATTTGTGGGATACAGAGTCGAATTTCACTTTCAATACACGTATACAATGTGCGATGATCAAATCAGGGTAATTAGCATATTCATCATTACCAAACTTAATCATTTCTTTGTGATGAGGACATTCGACCTCCTCTCTTCTAGACACTTGTTAACATGCAGTAAATTATTGTTAATTATGGATGCCTAGCTTGACTGTACACCAGCAGAAGTTATTTTTCTCGTCTAGCTGTTCTGTGTCAATTAACCAACTTCTCACTATCCCCCCTCACTTCCCCTTTCCCACTTCTGTGAACCACAGTTCTTTTCTCTCTTTGTGAAAGTTCAACTGCTTTTTCTTATTGTCTGCTTGTTTGTTTGTTTAGCTCCCACTGATGAGTGAGAACATGTGTTAATTCTCTTTTTGTACCTGGGTTATTTATTAGGGTTTAAGGAACACTGTAGATTCAGGGATCATCAAATCTTTGTCTTGCCTGTATTCTGTATCATCATTTCTGAAAAATCATCATCTCTGGACAAGCCCTGATGGTGACTTCTGAACCTAATTCTAAGACATACTTCAGATTCAAGGGCACTGGAAGCTATTGTGATAAATTAGTTCGTGCTTCTCTGTTTACGTTTTTATGAAGAGACAGGACTTCTTGCTTTCCAAACAGTATCTCAAAAACAAAATAAACAAACAAGCAACATATACAGTTGTAGAGGTGAAAGCTTGATATACCTTTGATTCATAGAGATCCCTTTGTGCTCATTTCAGAGAAAGCTGTAAACTCTGTGAAAGATACTCAAACTAAATCCATAAAAATAGTTTGGATTCTGGCATACATAAAACATACAGTTTCTCAGAACTGTTCTTGCTTTTCCCACAAGTGCTCCTAATTTTGGTAGTCATACAACATTAGAAATAAGACAAATCTCAACCCCAAAATTATGAAATTTAAAATACAGTTACCAGATCTATAGGACATATATTCTAGGGACCTCTACCTATAAAATGGTCTATGCAAAGGTACACACCCTGGTGGCAAGACATATGTAACCTAAAGGAGAGAGAAAGCAAGTGGAGCAGATGCAATAATTGAAGACAGCTTTAGCAAAAAGACAAAAATCTGAAGCCAAGGTTAGAAAAGTTCTGTGAACTACATGGGGAGGAACAAAAAAAAAAAAAAAGAAAGAAAGAAAGAAAGAAATCCATACTTGGGTGCATAAAAATAAAATTGCTGAAAAATAAAGAAATTATCTTTAAAATAATTATAGGGAAAAAATATCTATAGAGACATAATAGATTAGTTTTTGCCTAGGGCTGAAGGGGGTAGGCTTTGGGGGAATGGGGAATGACTGCAATTGGGTACAGAAATTTTCTTTTCATGGGACAAACATGTTCTATAATTAGACTGTGCTAATTGTCACACAACCCTGTGAATATACTAAAAACACTACATTATACACTTTCAAATGTTGAATTGTATGATATGTGAATTGTATCACAATAAAGTTTGTAAAAATAGTCTGTAACAGAAAAAGCAGAAGCTTAATTTACAATAACTGTGGGGGTTGGTATCATAAACACTGATACATACACATGCATACACAAACATATAGGGCTATTTGTTTTCTGATGTTTAAATTTGGTAAAAATAGATTCACATACTAAAACAGTTGCCAGGTTCACAGCTATCACAGATATGTTTGCAGGCATTTCCATTTGACATATTATTGTTGTCTCTAAAGCCTCCGTGTTGCCTCTCACGGTTTACATATGCCAAAGTGATTTCCTCAAAAACAGAGGTGCTGAGCCTCAGTGTCAATATCGCTGACAATGACACAGGTCTTTTATGTAAAAGAAAAGGGATGAAGACCATTCACCTGAAGGAAAGCAAGACATACACATTCTTGTAGCAAAGCACAATGAGATAAGAATGAGTAGGAGGAAATATTAAAGTGAATGAGAGAAGGGAAGAAAGAAATAAAAACTGGACAGAGTAAGAATGTCAGCTTCCACTGGCATGGCATGATATGTCACTATGTGGCAGTGTCAAGGATAGGTGAAACCCTTCCAATACCCTCATTAACTTAAGGCCCTACTAAGCAAGTTGAAATGTGAAAATACAAGGTCCTTTGAGCATTTCAAGGATGTTTATGGCACATTAGCACCACATTGTTTAGCACAGGTGTTCCAGTAATTGTGGAATACTGGGAAAATACACAGCGTTCCATTTATCTTCATCATATCCCAAGGTGATACACCAGTAGCAATTTAGCACCTGCTAGCGAAATTTGGCATCTGTGGTATTTACCAAAGTGTTTGGCCTTAAAGGTTGGAAGTGTTATTTTGTACTTCCATAGATGTTGTGGAATTAGCAAGCATTTGCCAGTACCAAATGCCTTGTAAAACCCTCTTAGTGAAAGTTATAAAAGCAAACTTAGTAAAGCATCGTGAATAAAAATTTTATGAAAGTGTCAACTAAGATTATTTTTATACCCCTTCTACCCATCAAAAAGAGCCTTTCCTCCGACCACCAGGGAGAAAAATTATTTTGGTACTTGCTTAACAATATAATTTAAACATTTGTAAAGAAAGAAATAATTTGGAATGTAACTGTTTTAATTACATTTCTGCAATGTTATTATGATTTCTGCAGTGGACTTTCTAGCTGTGTCACTGACCCTGCAGGGCATCACAAGTGTTAGGATAAATAGTTCTTTATCTCCTATGTTTGAAAATAATTTTAAAATATGAGCAAATTAGCAATCTACCAAAATAAAAAAAGATGACCAAATATTTCTGATCTGAAAATAATAAATAAAATAGAAGGATAGATAATAGACAGACGGATAGATAGATAAAGATTACATCTTTCTTTGCCCTAATATCCTGGTTAAGATGGGGGCTGTGTCCTTGAGAAGTAGATCCACTGAGGAATGAATAACAAGGAATGGGAGGCTTCACATTTTTTCACAAACTGTGGAAGGAAAGATTACTAATCTAATATTTGGCATAGAGATCCTTAAGTTTAAAATATATTCTCTGGCTATAGTTAGGAAAATCTAAAAATAAGAAATACAGAAAACATTAATAAAATTATTCAGAAAAAAGAATTAAAGAAAAAATAAATTATTAGAAAATGCTGGTAAAAAATTGTTTAAATGTACATTAGGCATATTTTGAATTCACTAGCTCCTCTAGTACTTTTATAAAAAGATTATAACAATGTATTTATATGCTTTTCTCAATCTTAAAACAACCAACAATATTTTAGAGCACCAAATATATGCCAAGTCCACAATTTGATTGGCAATTACCCACTCCCCCACAAAAATTTAAAAACACTATCAGGGGAAGAGACCCTCTAGGTTGTACTCAAGATTAGCATACGGCCAAGGTTTAACAAATAATTATAAAATAAAGCATGTGTTTTGAAAATGTTGCAGATGTAGAAGGTACAATATGTACATTTGTTTTTGTTCAGTGGGACATGAAAATACTATAAAAATCTTAAAACTGAATACACTAAACAATATACCAGGGAAATATAAAGCAAAATATGTCAGAAATACAAAGAATTTTTGATTAAAAAAATTACTGTGGAAATGTCAAATTACCTTGGATGAATGAAATTTAATAATATAATTAACATATTAATTATGCATTTATAACTGTATCTGTACCTGTATGTAAACAACTTTACAGTTCCCTGTACTAAAGAGTAAACAGTCTTTATCAAGCATATGGAAAATTTATAAAAATTGTTCAAATTAGATATTAGGAAAAGATATTCACTAAGAATACATATTCAGACAGCATTCTCTGATTATAATCTTGTTTTTGTACAATTCTTCCATCAAAGAGGAAATCAAACATTAAAAATTTCAAACTACTGGAAAAGTAATGGGAAAAGAAAGCTTTATGCCAACATCTGTCAAGCATAGTAAAAGCTATGCTCAGAGGAAATTGTATAGCCATAACACTTTTATTATTATAGGCAATGTACTAGAAAAGGTTAATAAAATGTGCTCGTATTTCTTTTTTCTGGATAACTTCTTTTTGGTGGTGTCTTAGCCCAGTCGCGTTAGAGAGACTTGTAGTTTCCATGAATCATTGTTTTACAGAAATTTAAGATATATAAGAGCGTGTATATGATTCCATCTTGTAATACTAACCATGACAAAACCACTCAGTGTGGGTGGGTAGGTGTATTTGCTATATAGCTAAACATAAAGAAAGTTATGGAAGATACAGATGTTTATAATATTCTGTTAAATGATGAAAATGCAACTTAGATTTTATTGTGTATATTATTTTGTATCATGATTTAATCAGTAAAAAGTGAATATCAACTTGAATATATCTGAATATATATTTGCATATATTTAGATGAACACAAAAACATGTGTGCAACAAAACACACCAGGCCATTTAAAATTTGTTACAAGAGGAATTTGACTTTGAAAATCATTTAGATGAGAAATGATTAGATTTGTTCTTACATGCATTCATACATGCATACATAAAGACATAAAAACAAATACATAGCAATACCTGTATATTTAGGCAGTACTGTACATCACTGTATACTAGTGTGGGACCATAAAAATTATTGTGCAAACTAAAGTATATAATTTAATTCAAAACATTAGAAACTGATAAATTGACTCTTTTTTTGTAAAAATTTTTTAAGAATAAAGAGTGCTTGCCTTTTTCTCCATGTTTAACTTGTGATAAGAAGTGAGCATCTTTTCTATGCCTTAGTGAATTGTACTATCCTTTGTAACTTTGAATCAGCTTCCAATATTTTATTCGTTGTGCTTTGAATATCTTGTGATATCTCCAAGAATTATTTTCGTGTGAAGTTTTCTATTGACATCACTTCCTCTGTAACATCTACAGCCTTTTCCACGCCAGCATTTTATCATCTATGTCCTTACTAGCTTCCCCTAGTGATGCATCCAGCATCTCTCAAAGATGACAGCAATGTCAGTATTCTCACAGTCTCCTGTTTATTGTGTTAACTCCATTTATGTTCAATTCCAATTTTTTGGTGTTATCATTTTTTGTTTCTTTGCTGAACTTGCATCTTTGTTGGCCAATTCCTTGTTTGTACCACCCATATTTGTAAAATGACATGTGGGTTTATCACTGGGTACCAGGAGGCAGCACGACTAAACGGTTTGCTCTCTGTGTGAGAACTGAATGAAAGGTACACAGTTCACAATAACTGACAGACATTTAAAGAAGTGACATGATTGGTTATTGATCACAGTGCTTATCTATCATTAACATAGTGATTTCTAGACCGAAGAGCTAGCCCGGAAGTTTGTACTTATGCACAGTTAATATACCATAGTGACTACACTTGTCATGAAACATATGCGAAGAGGACAGCTTGTCTGTTTATGTCTATTTATAAAGGGATGACTTATTTTCCTCATTATAGTAAGCCTGTATTGACATTTTTGAATCATATAATTTCAAATGAGAGACTGTTTAACAAAAAAGATGCATGTTATTTGCAAGTGTAGGAGATGCTCAGAGTATCTTGCCCGTGTCATCGCATCATTCACCACTACCCATTCATTATGCTTACTAAAAATACCTGACACTTTCTGCCTGAGAATTTTGTTGTTATTGTAGAAGCACACAAAGCCAGAGAAGGTAATCTGGAAGTGCGGGAATCTTTGAAGCAGCCCTCAACTAATGTCAAAAGGAGAATTGTCAGATACACACAAACTCCTTGCTCTTAATTTGGGATAACTCCAGGGCATGTTCTTCACTGTCTCCAGAGTTTTAAAAAGAGATTGACTTTCGTTTCTCTAGTGGTAGCTGGCTTAATAATTGCCCTTTGCTGACTTCCTTGCTGATTGTGTCTCATGGGCCCATATCTCTGTGAGAGTTTCTTGTAATCAAGTAAATATACAGCTTGTACTCCCATCCTAGTCTTGAGGATCTCTTACTGGAGAAATTCAAAATAAAACAGTAAAAAAATAGAAATTAATACTGACAAACTCCAGGAAAAATGGAAAACATGCCCCAAAATCATACTGAATACCAAAAAAAAAAAAAAAAAAAAAAAGGGTGGTGGTAAAGGACAGGTTTTGTAAAAGACATTTACCTGTACCTGCATTGTTATTAGTTTAAAAGGAGAGAACTGTGGTTACCTGAGGCAGGAAAGGGATGGGAGAGGAGGGACAGTGAAAGGCTTATTAATGGACACAAAAGTACAGTGAGATAGGAAAAATAAGCCCTATGGGTCAACCCAGAAATCTATAATCAGTAATGTTGTATTGCATGTAATCAAATGACTAGAAAAAAGGAGATCAGATATGCACATCAAAAAGAAATGATTAAGTTTTTGCAATGATGGGTAGGCTAGAAAGAAATGATTAAGTTTTGTGATGATGAATAGATCGACACATTGTATACGTGTCTTGAAATATAACTACATACCCCATTTATGAAGAATCAATATTTTTCAATAAAAAATAAAATAGCATTTATAAGAACAGGCATCTGTTCTGCGCATTGTTTGTACTGAGTAGAACATTCTTACTCTTGAAAGAAGCTGTTGTTCATTACTATAAAAGTTTTTCAATTAAAAGTGGAAAGTAGAGAAGTTCTATAAAAATATGTGAATATTTAAAGCTTCAGAAAAGTTAGAAACAGGGAAGACTCAGAGATTTCAGCAGAAGGCAACTTTATTCTTTGGCCCCAGAGTATTCTCCAGGCAATACTGCAAATAAGTTATACCATAAGAACATAAGTTATTTGAATTCACAGGCAGTAATGAGTAGAACCATTGATATTTCTACCTGAATTAGGTCACCATCATCTATGATTTTATCATTACTTTATAAAGTTTACTTTATTTCATAGCTTCAGTGTTCTCTGAACAGTGTTTCTAATGAATTCTGGATGTGGAAAATATTTTCAACGTATTTTTAGCACTTGGATGAATCATTCTGCTTCTTGCGAGCAATCTCCAGTAATTCCGTTTCACAGAATTCATAACAAGCATGGAATTAACGTGCTTCCATGAAAAACATCCTGCATTTGGTGTGTTGTTTCTTTGATTGGAGAAACATGTTAAATATCATTGTCCACAGAAATGTGAAATTTAATCACAGATTTCACTATGTCATAAAGAACAGAACTTTTGAGTAATGAGGTAGAATGAATTTCCAAAAGAGTGCTCAGTTTTAAAATGTTCTTGAGGAAGATCAGTTTGCAGCATTTAAAACCTACAACCCCATGTTTTGTCACCATCATATTGGAAAATGCAGTGACATTTTGAAATTAACTTTAGAGATTTTTTAATGAACAATGGCATGAAAATATAGGTTAAAAAAAAGTCTATTTTCCTTTATAAATGACAATTAGAAAGGAGAGACAAGCAGAACTGAAATGCTGAAATAAACATATGAAATGTTCTAATTTCCTCTAGGGCTCTTGTGGTCAAATTCCTCTTCTGTAATATAACAATTAACTGTCCTGACTCTTAATATCTTGTTGGTCCCCTGCCTTGTTTACTATAAGCCTTCCCTGGGCAAGATCATCTAGTTAACAAACTTTCATGTTTTGTTGATGTTTCTTTAAAAAAAGAAAAAATTCCCCGGGTGTTATCTCTCCCCTGATCTTCACCTCAGTAACTCCAAATATCTGGTGGGCCATCTCTGCCTCCAATTAATCAATCTCAAAAAACTCATACTAAAATAGTTATTTGGAGGCAACCCCCATGCCCCAACGTATCCCCTTCTTCTCTGATTCCTTTCTGGATTAGTGACAACTCCATCAAAACATTAATACATGTAAGACACAGTTAAAATCTAAGCACATTTCTTTCTCTTACCCTTTTAATCCAACAATTTACAATTTACAACTAAAATTTAGGAATTTCCTTTTGAGGTTACCACTCAAGATTCTATTGCATCTTCCTTTCTTTTTTATTGTATTTATTTATTTTGACGAGTAACAATTGTTATGTTATATAATTATGGGGTCCAATGTGATGTTGGTACATGTATACATTGTGTAATGATAAAATCAGGATAATTAGCATGTCCATCACCTCAAACATTTATTATTTCTTTGTGGTGGCCACATTCAAAATCCTTTCTTTTAGCTATTTTGGGATATACAGTATCTTATTGTTGACTATAGTCACTCTCCTACTCAATGGAGCACCAGAACTTATTCTTCATTTCTAATTGTAACTTTGGACTCATGAACAAAGCTTTCCCCATCCCCTCTTCCCGCCGTCATCCCAGTTTCTTGTAACCTCTGTTCTATTCACTACTTCTATGAGATCCACTTTTTTAGATTCCACATATGCATGAGATCATAAAATATTCTCTCTCATGGCTGAATAGTATTCCGTTATGTATGTATGCCACATCTTCTTTATCCATTCATCTGTTGGATAAATGCCACATCTTCTTTATCCATTCATCCAGTCAACTCGAGTTGATTCCATATCTTGAGTAATGTGAATAGTGCTGCAATAAACATGGGAGTGCAGATGATCTCTTCAAGATACTGATTTCCTTTGGATTTACACCCAGTAGTGCAATTGCTGGATCATATGGTAGTTCTATTTTTAGTTTTCTGAGGAACCTGTATGCTGTTTTCTATAATGGTTGTACAAATTTACATTCCCACTGACAGTGTACAAGGATTCCCTTTCTCCACATCCTCACCAACACTTGTTACCTTTGTCTTTTTAATTATAGCTATTCTGACTGGAGTGAGGTGTCTCATGGTTTAGGTTTGCATTTCCCTTGTAATTAGTGATGTGGAGCACTTCTCATATACTGTTGGCCGTTTTTATACCTTCTTTTGAGAAATGTCTACTAATGCCTTTCACACAGTTTTTAATTGTATTTATTTTCTTTTTGCTGTTCTGTTGTTTGATTTCCTTATATATTACAAATATTAACCCTTTGTCAGATGTAGAGTTTGCAAATATTTTCTCCTATTCTATAGATTGTCTCTACATTCTGTTGATTGTTTCCTTTGCTGTGCGGAAGCATTTTAGTTTGATGCAATTCCATTTGTCTATTTTTGCTTTTGTTGCCTGTGCTTTTGAGGTCTTATCCAAAAAATCCTTGCCCGGTCTGATGTCATGAAGCATTTCCCCTGTGTTTTCTTCTAGTAGCTCATAGTTTAGAGTTTTAAATTTAAGTCTTTAATCCATTTTGAGTTTATTTTTGTATATGGTGAAATATAGGGGTTCAGTTTCATTCTTCTATATGCAATTATCCAATTTTCTCAGCACCATTTATTGCAGAGACTAAACTTTCCTCAGTGTGTATTCTTAGTTCTTTTGTCAAAAATCAGTTGGCTCTAGATGTGTGGATTTATTTATGAGCTTTCTATTCTGTTCCATTGCTCTATGTGTCAGTTTTTATGCCAGTAGTATGCTATTTTGGTTACTATTGCTTTGTAGTATATTTTGAATTCAGGCAGTTCAATGTCTCCAGTTTTGTGAGGTTTCATTTTGTTCTTTTTTCTTAAGATTGCTTTGGCTCTTAAGGCTCTTTGTGGTTCCATACAAATTTTAGGATTATTTTTTCTATTTCTGTGAAGGATGACATTGGCATCTTTATACAGATTGCATTGAATCTTTAGATCACTTTGGGCAGTACAGACATTTGAACTATGTTAATTCTTCTTATCCATTGCATGAGATATCTTTCCATTTATTTGTGTCCTCTTAAATTTTTTCACCAATGTTTTGTAGTATTCAGTGTAGAGATCTTTCACCTCCTTGTATAAATTTATTCTTAAGTATCTCATTATCTTTTGTATCTATTGTAAATGCAATTGTTTACTTGAGTTATTTTTTAGATAGTTTACTATTGGTATATAGAAATGATACTGATTTTGTATGTTGATTTCATATCCTGCAATTTTACTGAATTTATTTATCTGAATCTTCCTTTCTTTACCATTTATACTGTAATTTCTCTAAATGAAGTTTTCATCCCCTGTCCAAGTTCATTACATCCTACAATTTACTTTCCACACTACTGATACTGTAACTTTAAAAAAGGCAAATGTGATTATGTTATTCCTTGTTCTCACACTCTTCGTTGCTTTTGCATCACCTTTTTTTATTATTATTATTATTATTGGTTAGGGATATTCATGAGATACAAAGCTGATTGTCACTCCTCATGCCCGAGATGTGAAGGCCAGATCCATCACCTTCTTAAGAAACTGAATGAAATACCAGATCTTTTCCACTTATATTTCTGGTAATATAGAAAACTGATCTGGCAAGAAAGTAAGAGACTTTCTAAGAGACCATAGTAACTTTAAAGGCACAGATTATATAGAGGTATGTAGCAGAAAAGATGGAGCTTCTTTATGAACACTTACCAGTACCTACCGATCTTCTTCATTTATTTTGGCTACATCATGAACAATAAACAAAACCTTGGAAGTGAGCATGAAACTAAGTTTAATTTGGAAACTCCCCTTCCTGAATTAAGCCAAGATTTAGAGATAGTGATGTTCACTTTCTTTAGTAATGTGACAGAGAATTCCTCAAGCTAAAATGTAAAAATGTCCAAGAAATAAAGGAAGAAATTAAGAAAAAAAAAAAAAAAGAAATGAGAGAGAGAGAGACAGAGAGAGAGAGAGAGAGAGAGAGAGAGAGAGAGAGAGAGAGAGAAGGAAATAAGGAAGGAAGAAAAGAAGAAAGAGAAAAAAAAAGAAAGAAATCCACAACTAGACACATTGCTGTACAATCAAATTGCTATGGTTTGAATGTGTCCCTTTCAAAATTCAGGTGTTGACAGTGTGGTAGTTTTGAGAGGTGGGCCTTTAAAAGCTAATTAGACATGAGGGTTCCTTTTTTGTTAATGGGATTAAGGCCCTTATAAAAGAGGCTTCACGCAGCATTTGGCCAGCTTACTTTTTGCTCTTCTACCATGTGAGGACATAGTCTTTCTTCCTTCCCAGGGACACAGCAAGAAGGCCCTTATCAGACACCAAATGCTGGCACTTTAATCTTGGACTTCCGAACCTCTAGAACTGTGAGAAATACATTTCTGTTATTTATAAATTATTCAGTCTGTGGTACTGTGTTATAGCAGCACAAGAGAACTAAGACACACATAAAAAGACTATTAAAATAGCTAAGAAAAAAATATTATTTATAAAGACGCTAAAATAAAGTCCAAATTGACCTCTTAAAACAGAAGGCAAAAAAAAAAAAAAAAAAAAATTAAAAGAATATCTTCAAAGGTTTGAAGAAAATAATGATCTAAAAATAAGTATAGAAGAACTAAGAGAATCTAATATTAATAGAAGTTCACTAAAAATGTTAGTTTTCTGTTGATTTGTGACAAGTTACTACAGCATAGGAGTTTAAAACAATCCACAGTTGTTGTCTCCTAATATGGCAGGTCAGAGAACACACAGGCTTGTTCTTTGCCTAGATTCTCATCAGGCTGAAATCAAGGTGTCAGCAGGGACAGGCTCAGTGGAAGAATGCACATCCAGGCTCATTCTGTTATTAGCAGAATTCAGTCCTTGCTGTTACAGATAGCACTGAAGCCTTCATCTTGCTTTCAACTCCTAGAAGCTCCCCTCATGACCCTGTTCTGTGGCCTCCACAAGCTAAAAACCACCAGTTGAGAACCTCTCTCACATCAGATCCCTCTCACATTTTGATTCTCTCTGAGTTCCCCTCTGCAACCATCTAAAGAACTCTCTGCTTTTAAGGGGCTCAGGTGATTATGTCAGGCCCACTGGATAATCTCCTAATCTCCCTTTCCTAAAGTTATCTGACATATAACACGACACAAGCCTGAGAAATATATCTCATACTCACAAGTTTTAGCCACATTCAAAGACAAAGGGATTATGAAAAGGAGAGGGTCATTGGGAGTCATGTTAGGATTCTGTCTACCATAAACAGATGTTTAAAATTGTACTGAATAAAGTAGGAAAATTATTACCAAATATGTAATCGAAAGTGCAAAAGGAATAATAAGTAAAGAAAGTAGTAATCATGTGAGCAAATTTAAATAGACATTAGCCAAATAAGCCAACAGTTATACTGCCCAATATGTGAAATTAAATTTATTTAACAAAAAGAATGGAGGTACTGTTCTCTGGAAGAGAATTGGATTTAAATCATCCTAAATGCTTATATTGTTTAAGAGCAGATAAAACTGTTAATTAACCTTATACATTTTTTTAAAAAATCCATGATAAGACTGTAAAATAATACACTAAAAGATATAAAAAACCCGTATACATAATGCACAATAATAATAATAATAATGGGAAAATGTAAAAAGATAAAATAATTAGAATGAATCAAAAAGTGATAAAAAGTAAATAATTAGAAAGCAAAAGCTATAAAAATAGAAAGTTCAAAGTAAGCCTGTAAAAATAAATTCGTATATTAAAGTAATCAAAATAAATATTACTGAAATAAACTCTCCAGTTAAAATACAAAAATTGCCAAACTGAATTAACAACAACAAAAAAGAATCTCTGGTGTTTAAAAGAGGTAATCACTAAATATATGATAAAAATAAAAAAGAAAAAAGGATAAAATAGATGTACCTGATAAAACTAGCCAATAGAAAGGTGATGCCTTGATATTAATATTTAATGAAATAGATGTGAAGTCAAAAAGCATTTCTAGAGACAGAGTCATTTTATAACCATAAAAAAGTTTAATATTTTTTTCTGGATAGTATTTATTTATTATATTCTTATTGCAAGTTAGTTATGAAGTTACAGATAGAATTTTCTGCAAAATACACATTATTTTTCACAACAAAATCATTGTGAAATACCATGTGCAGTATACATCAGCATTCTGCTAGTTGTTGGAGATAGATATACACACAACCTAGACAAATTTTTTTTTTGCTTCAT
Source organism: Cynocephalus volans (assembly GCF_027409185.1). Classification (NCBI taxonomy): domain Eukaryota; kingdom Metazoa; phylum Chordata; class Mammalia; order Dermoptera; family Cynocephalidae; genus Cynocephalus; species Cynocephalus volans. The sequence continues at coordinate 32,667,244 of NC_084476.1, read as the reverse complement.
TACAGCATACCACTGATACATACCAATTTCCAGAACCCACCATCTCTACCTGGATATCTAGACATCTGTAACTCAGAATGTTCTAAATCCAATTCATTTTCTGTCCCTCTGCCTATGTATGTTCTTTGATCTACTTTCTTATTTTGGCTAATGACAACAGCACAATGCCTATATGCTGCTGCCTGACTTAGAAATCTCAGAATCATTCCTAACTCTTTCTCTGTTGCTCTCACTTGTGACACCCACAATCCCACAATGCAGTATATTAATTCTATCTCAGAAATGTCTCTGACACTTTTCTGTTAATCTTATAAAAAGTTTAATTTTGGAGAAAGATCTAAGACATCTTATAAATAGCTTCAAATTATATAAAGCAAAAAAATCACTGCAATTCAAGAACAGCAAATATGTCATTATATTGTGTCGTGTTTAGTCTACCATGCTTAGTATTGAATACTCAAAGAAATGTAATACCTTTACAGAAAATTTGAAAAACACAATTAATAAGCTTTGTTTAATGAACCCATATAGATACTACAACTAACATTGGAAAACCTATTCTGTTTTTTTCCAAGCTCACATGGAATATCAATAGAAACCTGACAGTGTGCTGGTCATAAATAAGCCATGGCCATTCTGAGCCCCATTTTTTTTTTTTTTTTCATTTTACTCTTCAACAATACTAACACATGAAATTTTTCATTTATAGGTTTTTGATTGTGCTGATTTTTCTGCCTCTGGTGTCCTTAATCTTTTTCTTCTCAGAAAATTTTTGTGCTCATTTTAAACGAAGTGGATGGTTATCTCTTTTGAGAAGCTTTCCCTAACCACGAAGGTAACTTGATTATTTTGTTGAATTTAGTACACATTTATCTTCATTTATTTATTTGTGTACATAATCAACAATATTTCTGATGCTGTTTTAGCATGCCACAGGTCGTACATATATTGGGGATATTCCAGGGAGTAGGGAAAAAAAAAAAAAAAGCCATACCTAATGGAACTTCTAGTCTGTGTTAAGAACAGATTTTAGTCAAATAATCAGTATGGTTATAAATGCATACTCTTAGAAAAAAAAAAAACAGAGAGTAATATAGTTTATGGAAACACTTAATAGAGGAATCCAACTTTGAGGGGTTTGAAAAGATTTCTGAGTGGAATTTTGTATAGTTATGGCTAACAATAGACATTTAACATAGATTTATTTAATTCCAATCATTCCTTCTAGCATTATATACTTCCACCATTTTAATTAAATTTATTTGATTCCATATATTATGTGATGTAATTATTGGTATACTTTGTTAATGTCTGTTTAAATTTACTCTCATGATTAACATTTCTTTTGCTCAACACACCATCTTATACTTTCTAATACTTAGGCAATAATTTTTCTTCATTATGAAGTAAATTGAGTCATATAGATCCCTTGGACTCTGGTGAACTAATCCTTTGAACTTCTTAACACAAAACATTCTCTCTTATCTCACGTAAATATTTCTAATACTTTTCTCTAACTTAAATGCAAAAATTAGGAAATAAAAAACTACAAAAGAAAACGAAACTTACCCAAAGTTTCACAACCTAGAGGAAAAATGTTAAAAATGGAAATCGCACTATACATAATTTGGTCTTTATTTGGTTTTTTTAGGCAAACATGAATATTGTAAAGCACTTATGGGCATATGTTTGTAAATATTCACAGAGGAAATATAGCATTTATCTCCTAAATCTATCTAGCTTATAATAATCAATCCATAAGATACAAACATTAATGAGTTAAGCAAAGGTGAAAAGTCTCAAAATTAAGATGAGAGACACTGTCAGAAATCAATTAAAAAAAAAAATGAAACAGCCTCTTGCTAGTATTCTAGTGAATAAATCACATTACCTTAGTACCATGGAACATGGTGGGATATGATCAGTAGAGAGATGCAAAATACCATTTGATTAACGTGCGAGGCATGTTTTAGGCCCTTCAAATATGCAACAACACATACCATCATGGGGTGTTTAAATCTAGTTAACTACTGAACCTGGGCACTTTTCCCAGAACCTCTGCTTAGCCCCCTTTCAATCAACTTGCTTAATGCTACTCAAGCTGCATTTTTACTCTGTGCACTGAAGAATATTTTTCCTAAGATAACGTTTCTATCCTGCCCCTGAAATTTTGTGATGCTTCTTTCCTGTCATTATCATTTTCAAGATTTGCTAAACATTTCACTTGAGAGTTAATGCTTCTCAAACACATGGGGCAATGCCAAGGCAACGATTTGTCTCAAAACAACTTTGCAATAATACATTTTAATCTAAAATGAACTGCCACCTAAAAATTTTCACAACATTCTGAGAGCACAGGTGTAGCATTTCTTCAGGTTTATTTACAAAAGCTATGTAGTCTCATAAAAACCCATATTCAGATGCAGAATGATTTCCTTGCACAGCTGCCTCAACTAATCAGCTAAGGATTATGTAAGGGCCTCAGAAGAATACTTGCTGTTCTGGTTCAGGTATGGGCACTTTTCAAAATGCAGGGAAAGTACGACATTCAGAGTTTCCCTAGGACAATTATATTCTGCTGCTAATTAAAGTGCAATGTTGTTGATTTTTCTCTCATAGCTCCACAGGTATAAGGCATGTGCCAAGAATGAATGAGGAATAATAGCTCCATCATCACTAAGTACCAGTTGCTGAACATTTTCAAGGATGTAAACCATGCTATTTTTAACAATGTTGGCATAGAACATCATTAAATACATAAGTGATACTTTCTGCTTCCAAAGATTTTCTCAAACATTAATACATCATTGTTCGTGATTCCATTCTTGTCACTGAGACATTTTATGGGTTTTTTTTTAAACTTTTTATTAATGCATTTATTGAACAATCATTGAACAACTATTATGAGCAATACATGGTAATAGATAATAATGGAAAGACTCAGTCTCTGCACTCAAATAGTTTGTGATTTTGGTAATAGGGTAAAAGTTTCATACTCCTCAGAGTTATTATACAGTGGCAAATGAATATTGCCTGCCAATCTTTATTATGCTCAATTCAGTTAATACTTAATGACCACGTTTTGGCTTTCATATCCAACTCATGGACAGTTCCTTTTTTGTCATATTTTTAGAATCTATATTCATATCTGGATAGTTTCTCTATTCCAGAGCCTCTTCATCTAACATTTACATTTTTTTCAAGATCCTTCTTGATGTCTTCCATCCATTAATTTCCCCATACCCAATATTATCCTCAAAAAGTTTCTACCAAGAAAATGTTATCGAACTGTTTTATTGTTGTGCTTCTCCGGTGTATATTTAAGAAAAGCATGATCCTTTATCCCATCACACATTTAACAAAATGTTTTATTGAGCATGTAGATTGTGTGAAGAATTATGCTGGGTAATGCAGTCCCAAAGATGAATCAGATGTTAAACATGTGTTTCTGTAGCTAATTTGTAATACACCATACCATAGCTTTGATAAAGAAGTTGGCACAATTTGCAATTACATGAAAATATACTTTCTCTTTAAAAGTTAAAATATATCCAGAAGACTCATGCACAGCCACCAAAAAGAATTGTTTCTTCTGTATTTCAGTTCATGTCTGGAGGTGAGACCAGTTTCTCTTTACTGAAACAAAATTGTGCCACAGCTTCAGTGGGCATTGGTATGGCTGGCTGCTACATTTACATTTGTTAAATAAACATAGATGATGTTCCAAAGCACATGTAATAAACTTCTGCCCAAAAAGGGTTTCACCTAAAATATCCCGATTCATGATATATTTTTTCCTATCATTAAATAATAATCCTGAGAACAAGCATAAGTTGTCCATCAGAGAAATATTTAAGGTGCTAGGGATTTATCTTATATTGGTATTAACTTAGATATTATGCCATAGAATGTGGAATTTAAATTACAGAGGATTAAAATATGTAATTCCACATGCTCATAATAACTTGCAATAGTATATTAAATTACTAAATTAGCTCAAGAAAATGAAAGTTGGGTAATTTCTATCAAGTTAAAAAAATTAACTTGATTTACGTTAGATGCGTTAGTCATAGATGTGAGCGCATTATCACATACTCTGTGTTAACACTATTAGCTTGGGGACATTTTGCTAGCATTGGGCAAAAGCAGAAAATATCTGTTACTGGAATGTCAATGGTATGCGAAGACTGGAGAACATGATTGAAAAATAATTCCAAGGTTACAGAGCAGATATCAAGGCTGTAGTCTGAAGAGGTATGGAAGAAACAGGCCTGCAGGATTAGAGATGATTCTAACAGGTTAAACATAATATCTCACAATTGGCCTCCTCTGAATATCACTTCTGTCTTGTTAGTTCCTAAAAAGCAGATGTGGCACTGAAATTTTGCAAGGGACAGCTAAAGCCATCTCTGAGCCAGCCTGGAAGTATCAATAAATTTCCTGTCTCTTGAGTGTTCTCTGTTTCGTATTTTTCAGATTTTTTTTAACTTAATTCTGTAATCTATTAAGGAAATAAAGTTAACAATTTTTTTTTTTTTGACAGGGTAGAACTCCTTCAAAAAAAATTGTGTTACAAAATAAACCACAATCTTATGGTAACAGAAAGTTTCCATAGGAAACTTGGACAAGGTGGAACTCCTTCAAAAAAACTTGTGTTACAAAATAAACCACAATCTTATGGTAACAGAAAGTTTCACATATATTTAATTTTTCTTGATAACCTGTTTCAATATCAAGGTTTATGGGTTAAAAGTTCACCATTGTAACATGGCCAATATCCAGCCCTAAACTACTTGCTTTGAGCAAAGAGTTGATTGATATAAGTAAAGTAAATTCATTCTTTTAAAGGTAAGAGAACTAATAATTTCTGAGTACCTTTCTATTTGGCAACTTGCAAGTGGTTTTTGATCATTTCCATATTTAAATGACCGAGGACTTTGATGGTTGTGAATGAGTTCTCTTTTTTAGGCATGCCAATAAGTCAATACTGCAGTAAAAGGGTGAGGCCAAGCTAACATTAAAATGTAGCAGAGCAGCCTGGTAGATTTTATTCTGATAGTGCTTAGTTTTTCTTTCTGATATGTTTATTGGTTATACGTAAGTTTTCTATTGCAGATTAAAATATTTTTAACTGAGAAGTCTCTCGGGGTTGTGTTATTTAGATGTTAGGATGCTAGGCATTATTGATATAGTATATACTCCCCAACCCACCTCAAAACTTACCCCCAAATGTGTAGTGTATGGCTACTTTATGACTTTTGAAGAATTTTCTAGATTTCAAATCATGGTGAATAAAACAGAGCTGACACTACCTACTCCATTTAGAAAATAAGATCAATGGTGGAGAAGAGAAAATTTGACTTAAACCTACTAGAGACTTTCCAAGGCTCTTGGTCTCACAACCAGAACTGAAAGTTTCAAATGTATAAGCAATTATTAAAAAACAAAAACAAAAACAAAAAAAACTTCTAAAACTTCAAAACCAATAAGCCATCTTTCCCTATAATTTTTGCAAGATTCTTTCTATTTATTATTCTTTATGTGAAGAAACTATATTTATATTAGCATTTCATTGTAGTTGATATTGGAGAAAATGGAACCCCATGTGATTTTTTAGTGCAATTCATTATTTCTTAAATGCTAGTACTTATCTCTTAGATATTGTAGATGTAATTGTCTCATGACCTTAGATCAGACTTGGCAATCTGCTGAATTTAAGCATATTAGTCAGCAGAGGAAAATATACTAACAAGAATTCCCTCAGTAAATTGAATGAACAGTGAGGCCTGTAGACGTCTCTAGCTGGGTGGGCCCAGGTCTTCCCAGAGTTCTGTTGCTTGGGAATGCAGCCCTAAGCAGGTGGTAAATTCCATTTAAGGCTAAATGCCAGCACAAAAATGACAGTAGATAGTGGTATACATAAACATAAGAAATATGCAGCCCTTAAACTATCAATGCTTTATATCCTGAAAAACCTCCTCTAAGCTAACTAAATACAAGAATTCCTTAAGTTCAATTAGAGATACGCAAAGTAAATAAGTGATTTTCATGGATCACAGGGCCTTCTAGAATACTTGACAGGAACTACCTGGCAAAATTTATTTTTTGCACAGCTTCCTTACCTGATTTAAGCCAGACAACTTTTATTGGTTACTTGGTTTCTCCCTTTTGAAGACCAGCATTTGCAATGTTCACTCTTAAAACCTAACGGTTATTTACTTTCAATTATTTTATGAAAAAATAATCTAGGAAACTCTGCAAATAAAGTCACAAAATTCTCTTAGAGACAAGATTTTGTCAAAAAATTAGTCTTACCTCTGTGTCAATTCATGAATCAGTAACACTCAATCCTACTTCAGCGCTCTAACTCTACCTGATTAAAAACTTAGCAATCCTGGCAAACCAAGTCCGTGCTTGAGAAGTTTCTGAGCAGGAACTCTTCTTTCCCCGTGTCATGCATTTTTTCATTCAGAAAGTTCTATTAGTAGGCCATATTATATATTGAAATGAAACTCTAATGACTTAATTTTTTATCAGTAATTTATAATCACCCTCTATGCAAAATGTAATTGAAGTAATTTAGAATAAAATATGCATATGCAGTGTAAAAATTGTCTAAGGACATAAAACTGTCACAAAGAAAGAGATATGACAACACATTTCAGTGCATCAACTTATGCTTGGCACAGAATTTAACTCCATTATATGTGTTTCAATGCATCACATACAATGATCATGAAAATGTCCATTATAGTGATCATAAGAGATATATAACTATTTGTATCACTCAGTCATGCAATAAGAGAAACTGTAACGCAATAGGCAGGTACCATAAAGTCAGAGTGTCATGAGATATTAAAGACTTCTAATAAGTAGTAGAATGGCATTGTTAGATCTATGGTTTGCTAGAAGCACTGGAAAAAAAGGAATAAGCCAGCAACTCCTTTGCTTGATATTAAAGCAAGAGATTAGTCAGAAAGACTTAAGAAGATGTATATATTTTGTTGGTAGAAGGTTACACCAACATTTTAAATGCAATTTTTAATTTCAGGAGAAAAAAATAAATGTCTGTTCAATAATGCTTGATAAAAGTATATATGTGAGTATTTATGGACACATATAGATTATACACACACACACACACACACAATATTTTCCTAATAAGTCAATTAGAGTAGTATTTAGTAGTTTAGTAGTATCTACACACACATACATACATACATACACACATTGAGGGACAGCAACAAACCAATATAACTGGAATAAAAATAGCTTGCCTTAAGTTTAGTTTCATTTATTTACTAGTTATATCTTGGGCAAGTCATTTATTTTCTCAAATAACAAATGAATAATAAATATATTTTAACTCAATTAGAATATAAGCTACTTATGTAAACCTTGTTATATAGTTCATTTTTAAATGTTTGCAACTTGAAGACATTTTGCTCTGTTAAAAAACCTTTCCTCCTCTCCTGTGTACCCTGGTAGATTAAGAAAAACATTGAAAGCAGGTATTTTTCTTCTTTAACATGTATCTTTATGCATTTGGTTTCCATTATGTAAAAAACTACATTAAAAAGCTTGTAAAATTAAAATATGGCAAGATAAAATAATTTTTAAATCGGTAAGCAAACTCAGACAAAAATACAGTGAAAAGAGAAAATTAAAGGGATCCTATACATAAATTTAGAAGACAAAATACTATGAAATCTTATATATGTGGTACGATTTACCCTATATTTGGTCCTAAGATTTCTAAAAACTCCATGGGACAAAAATGAAGATTTCAGTGACCATAAGGTCAATTACTCAGAAATATAGTAATTATCCTTTTTACAGACACCAGACAAAAATTTCTTTCTCAGACTGCAATATAAAGACAGTACATTATTGTGTGATGAAAAGGGTAATGTTTTTATCTTAAACATAGTGATAGTATCTATTAGGTTGCTAATAAATGCACCCCTTAAGTGCAGATAAGGCTAAGCCAGTCAATTCCATGGAGGCCAATATGATGCAGTTCAGGTTCCTCTCTGAATAACTACCACTGTTCATACATTGATGCTGAAGCAATGGCTCTTAAACTCTTTTGACAGTTGTCAAAAATGAAAATCATTTTACATCATAATCCAGTGAAAAGATACATACATACACATTCACACATATCCACCCAACAGAAATTTTAAGAAACAGTGATTGTGCTTACAATATATTCTAATATATTCTATTCTATTTTATTAAAAGCATGATAATCTGCAACAAATTAAATTGATTTTATGACCTACTAAAGGACCAATTACCACAGCATGAAAATAATGTGCTAGGGCATATATAAAAATAGATAAGATAAAAGCCTCCATAAAGAGTCTTTGACAGCTGAACTATTGAAATGTCATAAGAAGGTTGTATTAGTCAGTTTTCCAAAGAAAAAGAACCAGTAGGACATTTATTTATTATGAGTAATCGGCTCACATGATTATGGAGCCTGAGAAGTTCCACAATCTACTGTCTGCAAGCTGGAGACCCAGAAAGATGAAAGTGTCATTCAGTCCAAATCCAAGGGCAGGAAAAGATAAGATGAAATGCCCCAGCTCAAGCAGGAGAGCATGAAGCAAAACAGGGAATTCCTTCTTCCTCTGCCTTTTGTTCTATTCAGGCCCTCTATAGATTGGAGAGGGCAAACCACTTTACTGAGTCCACAGATACAAATGCTAATTTCATTCAGAAACACCCCCTTCCCTCGCAAACACACCCAGAAATGATGTTTAATGGCAGCATGCCATGTCCAATAAAGTTGACACATAAAATTAACCATTACGGTCCCGACCTGCGGGATATTCAATGCAGACCCTGGAGGGGGGAGTGGGAATTGGATGGGACAAGAGACGTGAGAAATGGAGACAAGACGGTATTCTGATCAAGTCTCCTTTATTAGCCAGAAGGTCACAGCTTATATAACCAGCAGGAGGGAATCAGCAGATAAGGAAGTATGCAGATGTTTTCTGGGAAAAACCACAGGGCAAATTGTTCCGGGAAATGGAACATTTCTCAGCTATGTAAAGCAAAGCAGCTGTGATCTACGCCTAGGGCTGTGCAAACAGTAAAAAGGAGTAAAGGGTGGAAAGGTCACAGCATTTATATCTTTAGTGCCAGAGGGCTATTGGCAGGGCTTCATGACCCTGGGCAGGCTATGACCGGGCTCTTTGGCCCTGGACAATTACAAAGGTTAAGACTGTACTCATGAACTACGACTTGAGTCACAGACATTAGTGATCAATTGGGGGTAGGGCGGCTACACTCCTGCCAAACTACACACCAGTAGATTCTTGGGCCATCATGCACTCTCCCACATCAAGCCATTGCACATTCTATTCCCTTGTTCCTTGTGCTTACAGGGTATTTTTAATCTCTCTAGCCTGGCCGGCTCTTGCTCTTCCTTCAGGTCTCACCCCAACTATTGCCTTCTCAAAAATGATTGTCTTTTCCTTTTTAATTAATTTTTTTATTGGTTATGAATATTCATGAGATACAAAGCTGATTGTCACCCCTCGTGTCTGTGATGTGGGGGCCAGATTCATACTGGCTGTATACCCATTACCACAAATTGCATTTGTACCACATGTCCCCCGCCCAATTATCCCCAATCTCTCTCCCTCCCCTCCCCCGCTCTTCCCTTCCACTTTGTAGCCCATAGAATGTAGCCCATATGTTCTCTCCCTCTGCAAGTCCAACACACTACTGTGGTCTTTCTTTCCTTCCTTCTTTCTCTCTTAGCTCCCACATATGAGTGAGGACATGCGGTATTTATCCCTCTGTGCTTTGCTTATTTCACTCAACCTAAGTTTCTCCAGGCTCATCCACGTTGTTGCAAATGGTGTTTTTAACAACACTAATTAAGGCACAGTTTTTGTATGCTTTCAATCCCTTTACATATATAAAGCAATCTACATATATATTACTTTAGAAAATTTGAGCAGAAATTGGTTTTCTTCATAGCATATTGCAGCTTATAATTGTTTTTTATTTTTTTCTTTATTTACTGATTTTGCTCAGATGGAATCAGATTGCTGATTAGTTGACCTTAAAACAAAGAGACTATCTTGGATTATCCAGATGGACTTACTGTAATTATAAGTTGCCTTTTAATGTGAAAGAGAGAGGCAGAAAAGTGAAGGTTACAGAGATGCCCTGTGTACATACCTCAACCTGTGTGCGAATACTGGCTTTAAAGGTGAAAGGGAACGTAAGTCAAAGCATGTTAAGAGCCTCTAGAAGCTGGAAAACACAAAAAAGTGGATTCTTCTCTAGAGCCTCCAGAAAGAAACACAGCCCCTGCCAGCATCTTGATTTTAGCCCACTGAGACCCATCTTGGACTTTGGACCTCCAGAACTGCAATACAATAAATTTGTCTTAGTCACTAAGTTTGTGATAATTCATTACAGCAGCAATAGAAAACTAATCCATATATTTTCTATAAAACACATGCCTAAATTATTAGTAATATATTTCTAACTTTTCTTACCCCAAAACCAACTTAAAATAGTCCTAATTATCAGTGCAATGTCTTTGTTACGTTCTGTAGAATTGATTTTCTACAACTAATAGCCTAGTATAGGGATATTTGGACTCAGTAGACTTTATAAGTAACACTCCAAAGAGCATATTTATTTATACTTTAAACTTCATTCGGTATTGCATTTTAACGATATATTTTCAAAGGTAGAATTATTAAGAAAAAACTAAAAACTTTCATGTCTTTTGAAGTACATTTTCCCAATATTTTCAAAAGAGGTTTCCTGCCACCAGTACACTACATCAGTTTTTCTACATACTTGACAGTATACTATCACCACTGAACTTTAATTTTGTAGAAATTTAATAGTCAGAAAATGGCACCTATTTTAAATTCTAATAACTTACTTTTCTGTAATAATCAGTGAAGATATTTATAGTTTTATATGTATTTTATGAACTTAACAGTTATTTTCTGAGTTTCTTATTGATATTCTTTGCTCATTTTCAAACTGTTAATATCCTCTCCTGGAGAATTAACTTCAAGGATAGTTGAAGTATTTACAATTTTTGTGAATAATGGTTTATTCTTCATTCTTTGATTACATAGTGGATATTAAAGGAAAAATCCATTTGTTTCAAACATTATGAAGATAGCTTATTTGTCCATAGTTACCATCAAAATCATTTAAGAGATAGACTTGATGAATTGATAAACTGCAAAGGTAATAATAGACTAGAAATTACCATCATCAGAAAAAGCAGCAAAAATAATCTGAACAATTTTGCTTAGTGTATTTCTTTGTTTTGTTTTATTTTGTTGATTTGGTTTGTTTTTTAAGTAAAGCCACTGAAACAGAAACAGATCCCTGGTTATATACATGCACAGATACTATTTGTATGTTTGTCCTTGTTAATTTATTGTGATTAATAATATGGAATAGAGAAAAGGAATTATTTATTTTTGGAATTCTTTATTAAGCATGTGATATGTCAAACATTATGGTGAATTCTGGAAAAGTCATTAACAAATCATATATAGTTCTTCAAGTTACTCAGTTTAGAATGAAAAACAAGTAAATATTTGAAATTTTGTCATATCTATCACAAGTACTAGACTTAGAAGTATGTTCATGGTGCCACTACATTAAACAGCAGGGGATGTTGGACTCAGGACATAAAAAAGGTGATCTTGGAACTAAATTTTAAAGGATGAAAATGACAAAGACAAATGAAGACTGAAGGCAATTCCAGACAGAAGTGTCAGCAAGAGAAAAAAACACAGAAGCATGGAGAAAAGACACAGATATTTTTGAAAAGTCTCAAGGTATCTACCACGTCTGAAGTACAGTGTTAGTGTGAGAAAGTATTAGGAAGGGGGCAGGAAGCATTTGGATGCTGTCGGATTATTTGCATCCTCGTATGCAAGAACAGAATTGGACTTTTATCTTGTAGTTTCTGTGGAGCCTTTTAAACTTTATAAGCAGGAGAGTGGCATGATCAGATTTTGATTTGGGAATACTAGTTTGATAACAATGTGTAGAAATATTTGGAATAGGAACTTTTGGAATTAGACTAGAAAGGATGCCTCTGAATTAGTTAAGTAGTGACATACTGAGGCCTCTCTCACCTTTTAAAACATATTTCAGAAGTGCTGAAGAAGCCAGTAAGTCTATAAATACAGTGACCATATAAATTATTGCTCAAACTGAGATACTTTGGAGAATAAAAATGGATGTTATTAATAATTACATAAGTTGATAGGCATATACCAGAACTTTTTGGGGAAAGTTAAAATATATGGTTATTTTATCTCTAGTGATTTGATCTGTTATTCAAGACCCAGCAGAAAATGTATCTGCTTCTTGTTCGTGAATAAAATACCTGCATAGAAGGGTCAAGTGAATAACGTTTGGATGGATTAATGTACCTGATCCTTTGGGCAGATGTCCAAGCAGTCACACAAGAGGCACCACGTCAGTTGCCCTGATCAGATGGTTGAAGAATGAGTTCCTCTGATCAGAGGGTTGACGCTCTGACGAATTCCTGTGTGAGGGGCCCTACTCATTCTTGATGGAACTATCTGGGGTGGAGGAAGTATTGTTTATTTCTTACCTAAGCAGATATTCTTTGTTCAAACAAATGGGTATGTTATTTTTATTTGCAGCAGAAGGAAATTAGAAAAAGTTGTTTTCCCAGGGCCTAAATTTTTAAGAAACAGACTGTATTAGTCAGGGTTCTCTAGAGAAACAGAATCAATAGGATACATTATAATTATATGAGAGGGATTTATTAGGGAGATTAGCTCATGTGACTATGAAGAAAAGTCCCACGATAGGCTGTCTATAAACTGGATGCAGGTAGCATGGCTCTGTCCAGGTCCAAGGGCCTCAAAACCAGGGAAGCTGATGGTGTCCTTGGTGCAAGTTCTGGAACCCAAAAGCTGAAGACTCTTGAGCTCTGATGTCCACAGACAGGAGAGAAGAGTGTATCCCAGCTCCAGCGGATCGAGAGGGAGAGCTTCACTTCTTTCTTCTGTCTTTTATTCTCTCTGAACCCCCAGCGGATTGGATGGTTCCCACCCACACTGAGGGTGGGTCTTTCCCACCCAGGCCACTCAGACTCTCAGACTAATCTCTGCTGGAAACACATTCGTGGACACACCTAAAAAGATAGCTTTACCAGGTTTCTCTGCATTCCTTCATCTAACCAAGTAGACACCTAGAATTAACCTTCACACAGACCCAATTTGACACCTTGTTGTGAGCCTGGCTTCCTAGTTAAACTGTCTGTCCCCATCATGGGAATAACATGGCCCTCTCAGAGAGGAAAAGAGAGTATTTACCTCTGCCTTTTCTGGATACCGAGATCCTGACAGCAGGGTGTCATTTAAGTCCAACTTGGGTCCTATAATCAAGATAGCAATATTTGAAAGGATTATTTCACTTTATTGAAGCAACACACACAATATGTAGCTGGGATACCAAATCCACATAATTTATGGAAAATTATATACAATAAATAAAATAATAGTATACGATAGGTAAAATGTATGCAATTTGCTAAAAATACTATTTTGAAAAAAAATCTGCATCCATATCCACAGTGTTTATCAACATTATCTTGAATATCTAGAAAGTTATAGATACATATATTCATAGGCATGCATACATATACAAATATACATAACAAATATATATGTTTGTACACAAATGCATAGTATAATCTCTTTAATCTCACTTCCCTTAAGAAACTGGCAAAAGCTAAAGCAAAATGTTAAAGGAAATATCTATGCCCAAATTTCTTTGCATTCCCTGATCAACTTGTGTTCCAATAAGAAGAGAATGGTACTAATAATGTACTTTGTTTTTTTTTTCTTTCTTTTTAATTTTTGCTTTCTATATTTATGTGTCTTATCTCCCTAACTAGGAGAAATTTTAGACATATGTATTATTCAACTTTGAAAATAACACAATACTAATATATATCATGGGCAATCAATTAAATTTTATTGAAGTAAATTGAGTTGAAATAACACAGCAGATTGTTTTACCCCATATTCTTAAAGAATGTAAAATTAATTTTCTTTTCTTGTGTAAGCATTCTTCCCAATGCATTATTACTCACATCCTTATAAAACTCTCATCTTTAAACTATTTTTCTCCATCATATTTCTTTGAAAAGTGGAGAGTCACTTAATATAGGTGATCCATTTTTTTTGTATATGTCTTCTTTCATCACTCTGTAAATGCATCATTAATTTCTTTATTTTTTTGAGCAAAGATTTATTGAATAATCATTTGTGTGTTAGGTGCTAAGATAAGCACTGAAAATAAAAAGACTGGCAGTAAGAGGTCACAGTGGAACAGGGGAGAAAGATCACTTAAAAATGTAGAAATGGGAAACAACTACCATAGCAGAGAGTACAAAAGGTAATTACCATTGTTGAAGGCTTATTTGCTAGACACTGCACACATCTCATTACAGTCAAAGAGGTAAGTCCAAAGACTTTTGGGAGTAAAAAGGAGAAAATTAATTCATCTGATGGAATTAGAAAAGCTTCAGAGAGTAGCTTTTATTTGAGCAGAGTTGTGAAGAAAGACTTGAAATTCAGCACATGCACAATTAATAGAGGAATAACATTAAGAAAGCACAACATGGAAAGACTCTGATACCCTGTGTGAGAGCTTACAAAGTATTGACTTTGATTTCAGAAAAAGTATTAAGGACCTAGGTGAGAAGATGTTCTGTATAAAAGAATATTATAATGAATTATAAAAAGGATTTTTATGTTGAATACCAGTAGTTATGAGTATTCTCTATAATCTGATGTATTATAGAGTTGTTTTTTCTCAACATTCAGAAATGTATTTACAGCATATTCTACCCAATTATCTAAAACGAATTTAAAATTAAATATACAGACTATTCTAACAAAAGTCTACCAAATGACCTTGTTGAAATTATTAAATTTATGCCTAATTCATATAAATAAATACACATATGAATAGGTGAGGGTACTTCAAAAAGTTCTTGGAAAGATTTGTATTACCTTTCAATTCCATTTTTCCACAAACTTTTTGAAGTACCCTCATATGTGTTGCATGTGTGTACATATACGTGCATACATATGTGTATCCATATTTTTAAAAAATGAGAAAATATCAATAAAGGAATATTAGCTAAGATCTCTTTATCATTACATACAGGTAGAACAGTAAACAGACGTTACTTTTTTGAAAAAAATAGGAACTATAATTGTACATGTTATTATTGATATTAAAAAAGTATTCTTAAGAATAATTGAATTTTATAAATGAATATAACACTCAGTTGAAATAGGGGAATTTGCTCCATTTCAAATAAATGTTTCTTTTCACAATTGGGAATATTAACAAAAAAATTCCTCTGGGGTAAAAAATATTCACTACAAACATCTTCAGCTATTGGAGTTTTTTTAAAAATGTGTTTTGCTTTTCCTGTGTTAAATTTTTTAATTTTAAACAGTATTGATTGATAGCTTGTTACTTCAGATGAATGCATTAGCATTAACACCTTGTTACATCTCGCCTTCTGTGATTTTTCAGTTTTATAACATTTTCAGATGTTGCTTAAGTAAGAATATATATAAATTAAGCAAGTACCTGCTGTCTTAGTCAGTTCAGGCTGCTGTAACAAAAATACTAGAGACTGGGTGGCTTAAAAAACGAACATTTATTTCTCACAGTTCTGGTGGCTGGAAGTCCAAGATCAGGGTACAAGTGTGGTTGAGTTCTTGGTAAAGGGCCTCTTCTTAGTTTACAGATGGTCATCTTCTCATTATATTTTCAAATGACAGACAGTGGAAAGAGGAAACAAGCTAGCTCTCTCCTGTCTTTTCTTATAAGGGCATTAATTTTATTCATGAGGGCTTCAACCCCATGACCTAATTACCTCCCAAAGCCCCACTTCCTGATACTGTCACATTGGGGGTAGGATTTCAACGTCTGAATTGAAGGTGGGGAGTGGGGAAGACAAACATTTAGTCCATAGCATTTTCTATAAAATAATTTCAATGATTATTTAGTTGTGGTTCAATACTTCAGAATTTCAAATTTGATTATTAGCAAACTTTTAATACTGTTTCTCTATTCCTATAATTTTAATTTTTTAATTATAAAATTTATTTTATTTAAATGTTATGTATATACAAAATAATGCACGAATCCCAAGTATTTATTTGATGAATATCTACGAAGGGAATACACCAGTGAAATGACTACCTAGATCAAGAAATAAAGCACCACCAGCACCAGAGCCCTCTTTGTTTTCCTCCTAGTCAATTTCATCCCCCTCCAAAGAAAAGCAATGTTCTGATTTCTGTTATCAAAGACTCATTTCTCCTGTATTTCTCTTTTATATTAATGATTCATAAAATATTGGACTTATTTGTATCCAACACTGTCTGTGAAATAAATCCATTTTATAGTGCATACCAATCCAGAGCATTCTGTTGTATGACAATTCCTGAATGTATGTATACATTCTGTTGTTTATGGACTGTTTTCAATCTGAGGCACTTATAAATTATGCTCCTACAGTCAATATTTATGCATATATACATATTTATTTTGGGTATGTCCATAAGAATAAAGTTGCTGGATCACAGGTTTCACAAGTGTTCATGATTAGTAAACACTGTCAGCCTTTTTTCCCCCCTTTTAATCAGCTATACGCTTTTAAACTCCTACTAATTGTGTGAAGAGTTCCAAGGGTGAAGTCAGCAAGATGACAAAATAGGAAATCCCAGACCTTCCTTCCTCCAGGGAGATGTGGATTAACAATACATGGAGCAATTTTCCTTTGTGAGAGATTTTGAAACTAGATTCTAGGATTTAAGGAGCTCCTGCACCCCAGACAAATGCAAAACTAGCTGCATCTAAGCTAGTAGAAAAATTCATGTCCCTTATTTGCTTAATTCCCTTCCCATAGCTCAGTGTAATGTCATTGACATGGAGGACATTCTTACCTTCCAAAATCTCCCTGGGGAAGGAAAGAGAAGACTGGAACACATTTCTAACATTTGGACATTTTGGAGAGCTACCCAAGGAACTGACTTGTGTCTCACCTGAATCTAAGCACGGACAGGAAAGAGCATCAGATTGGAAGTCACTGAGAACAAAATACTCAGCTTTTCCCTTCCCTCTGGCTCAGCATGAAATGAGTTGAAAAAATCCACAATTCCTGGCTTCTTAATGGGGAGAGGAATAGTTGGAGCAGGCATCCAACTACACAGCTTTTCAGAAGGCTGCCCACTGAACTGGTTTCTGTCTTGACTGACTTGGAGTATTTACAGGATCTGGCATACTCTAGATGTCTAAAGACTGCTGGGAACAACAACAACAAAAAAGATATGGATGGCTTGGTACTGCTCAAGAGAACCCACAATAGAGAAGACAGAGGCTGTTATAGCTTGGCATTTTTTCCCTTAAGAAGAAAAGAAGAGAATGAAGTGTGTATCCAATATTTCAGCATCTCAGAGAGCTGGCTGAAAGATTGGTTTCAGTCTTGCCTGTCTCAGAGCACAAGTCCAGAGAAGACATATCCCAGACACGGCTTGAGAGACCCTCAGAATCTCTAACAGGGCCAATTGGTAAAGTTCTTTTCCTGTGCAAAGCATATCCAAAAAGACTGGGAGAGGTGGCTGCTTTTTTAAATGCATAGATCCCAGCAAAAAGTAACAAGTCACATGAAGAAACAGAAACATGATGCATCCACATAAACAAAATAAATCTCCAGAAACCAACCTTAAAGAAACAGGTATATAAATTACCTGAAAAAAATTTCCAAAGAAACACTATAAAGATGCTCAGCAAGATCAGAAAAATGGTGCTTGATCAAAATGAGAACATCAACATAAAGAAAATACTAAAAAGAACCAAACAGAAATTTTGGAGCTGAAGAATCCAACAACTGAAATAAAAAATTCACCGGAGTGATTCAACAGCAGACTTGATCAAGCAGAAGAAAGAACCAGAAATCTTGGAGAAGATATAGCATGAAAGAGGAGAAAAAAAAAAAAAGAGAGAGAGAGAGAATGAAAAAGAGATAAGCCTAAGGTACTTATGGGACAACATCAGGCATATGTATTATGGGACCACTATATGCATTATGGAGTCTCAGGAAGAAAAGAGTAAAAGAGGCAGAAAACTTAATGCTCGAGCAAATAATGACTGAGAACTTTTGAAATCTGAGGAAGAAAATGGAGATTGAGATTTAAGAAGACCAATGAATCCTAACTGGGATAAATGTAGAGACACATTATAATTAAATTGACAAAAATAAAAGACAAAGAAAGAATTTTGAAAGCAGCAAAAGAAAAGTAATTTATGGTTTATAATGATGAATGTGCTAATAATATTGATTTGATCATCACATACTGTACACAAAAACTGATAGTCAACTCTGCACCCCATAAATAGGTATAAGTAAAAATAATTAAAAATAAATAAACAAGTGATATGATTTATCACATACAACAGAACCATCATAAGACTTTCAGGAGATTACTCAGCAGAAATTGTGAAGGCCAGAATGGATTGGAATAATATATTCAAAGTACTGAAAATAACTAACTAATTAAATAAATAAAACTGCCAATCAAGAATACTACTATAGCCAGCAAAGCTTCCCTACATTAATAAAGGAGAAATAAAAGTTTTTTCAGATAAACTAAAGCTAAGGAAGTTCATTACCACTAAACCTGCCTTACAAGAAACACTAAAGTGAGCTAAAATTAAATGATACTAAGAGCAACACCAAAGTATATAAAATTATAAAGTCTGATACAGATAAATATATAAACAAGTTCAATATTGATACTGTAATCGTGGTAGATAAATTATTTTTTAACTCTGGTATAGAAATCAAAAGGTAAAACTATACAAAAACACTATAATTATAAAAACATGTTAATGGATACATGACATAAAAAGATGTAATTTGTGACATCAAAAATATCAATTTGGCAGTCACACTGGAACAGGCAGGTGCTGCAGGACGCCTAGCCCAGGCCAGTCCCCACCTCCCAGAGAGGCTCAAGAGCTGCTGGGCACACACATCCCAAGACAGCTGTGCCAGAACAGGCAGGTGCTGTTCACCATGAGACCCACAGCCCAGGCCAGTCCCTGCCACCTAGTGAGGCCTGAGAGCCACCAGGTCCACACCCCCTGAGCCGGCCATGCTGGAGCAGGCAGGCACTGTGAGACCCCCAGTCTGGGCCAGTCCCCACCAACCAGAATTGGCAGTCCCTGCAGGATCCACGCCAGACATCAGGGTCGAATGAGTGGACTGTGATACCCCCTGCCACAAAGACTAAAAGCCAAAGGAAAGATACCAGAAATATGAAAAATGAAGAAAGTATGACACCACAAAAGCGAAAAAAATAACTCTCAAGCTCTAGATCCTATTGAACAAGAAGTCCTTGAAATGACTGATGAGGAATTTCGAGCAACAATTCTAAGGAAACTAAATGAGATACATGAAAATTCAGTTAGACAACACAACGAAATAAGAAAAAGTATACAGGACCTGAAAGAAGAAATGTAGAAAGAAATCAATGACCTGAAAAAGAATGCAGCAGAGCTTGTGGAGCTGAAGGACTCATTAAATGAAATAAAAAACATAACAGAAAGTCTAACCAGCAGGCTAGAACAAGTCAAAGAGAGAATTTCTGACCTTGAAGATGGGCTGTTTGAATTAAAAAAGGCAGACAAAAAAAAAAAAAAAAAAAAGAAAGAAAAATTAATTAAAAAAATGAAGAACATCTAAGAGAGATAACAGACAACTTTAAGTGCTCAAATATCCAAATCGTGGGTATTCTAGAAGGGGAGGAAAAAGGAAATGGCATTGAAAACATATTCAACAAAATAATAGCAAAAATAAGGAATTGGTTCCATAGAAATTTCCAATGTTGACAATGATTTTTGAGTCTTCTCCCCGATTCACAGTTATTGTCAGATTCACTTCTCATGATTCCACACAGAGCAGAATCTTCACTTTTAAGGGTGTTTTTACTGGAGATTTCTGAGTTCCAATACTTCTTCCTTTTATGTACATTTCTCAGAGCCTGTTTACACATTTTATGTGTTAATCTACAAATGCATGATGCAGTCCATGAGGATTAATGCTGGGCTTGTCCTTTTTATCTGCTACAAAAATGAGTCACTCAGTCAAGAAATACATCCTTGGGCCATATCTTATAATAATTTAAATAGCCTATTCACATAACTGCATATGACCTGTAACATTAATTCTATACATAAAAAGCATACTTTATTCCTAGATCTTGCAGATTTCAAATATTTAGTTCTTTATAATGATACCCCATAAATGCTGTAAACCAAGTTTTAAAAATGAAAGAAATTGAGAGAGAATACAGAATTAGGATGTCAAATTCTTCACCAGCCACCTACCTCACCCCTAAGTCCCAATGGGAAATATATAAAGAGAATATACTTTGTAAATAAGCTATAGAAATATATATGCAAGAGAAATATAATGTGAGCCACATATATCATTTTAATTTTTCTAGAAGCCACATTTGCAAAAGTAAATAGAAACAGGTAAAAGTCATTAATAACATTTTAATTTGACCCAGAATATTATAGGATCAATAATTAACCTGCATAGAAAATTATTTTTGAGATATTTTAAACCATTTATACTCAGTCAAGAGATTGGGTGTGTGTTTAAAACTAACAGCCCATCTCAGTTTGGAGCCTCATTTTAGTGCTCCAATGGTCACATGTAGCTAGTGGCAATCATATTGCATAGCCCAGTGGAATCAAGGGTAAGCATACATTTTGTACTATTTCACCTTGGGTATGGCATTGTAACAGATGTCATTAAATAACAACAACAACAACAAACCCACAAACAAAAGAACAACAAATAATCACGACACTTTGTCCTTCAACAGAGCTACTGGTATTTTTATGTGACCTGCTGCAAAACAACATCCTTCTCAGGGCAGGTCATGGGTCAGGAGGAAAAGAACCCGTACTCCTTTCAGAGGTTAGAGTGAGCAGCCTTCGTATGGCTACTCATACGTGACTTAATGCTGTATTGGAGAAAATTTATATACTGGAACCAAAAATGCAGACTTGAAGCTATGTAACATCTTTACTACAAAGAGTTGATACAAATGCTTCTAAGTTTTTCTGATTATATTATTTGAATACTATGGTAACCATGACATAACATAGGTCCACATTTTTTACTTATCTTGAAGACTATACCCAATACTACTATTTCCAAGTTTCCCTGATCATCAAACTTTTATCACTTCATAAACCTTAATTCATTATACTGAATAATACAGCATAGAAATAGGTGCACATTTTCTTTCCATTCAAAGGAAAGAATTTGGTTACTAACTTGGAAACATTTTAAAGTAGTGTACTCTTCTATAAAATGATTCCACAGTATGGATCATTGAAAATGGCAATAAAGTAAAAGTGCTACTGTATCACTGTAAACATCTGACATGCATTATGAGGGTTGAAATCACATTTATTTATCTTGTATGCCTAATAATATGCAAGTTTTATTATGAGAGTCACGGGCCTGTCTGTTGAAAACTATAAATCCCTTAGCCCCAAATAAAATATCATAAACCTTTTGATACATTTAAGAGAAAAATGTGAATTTGCGAATACAGTTGTGCTTTACACAGAATAAATAATACTGTACTATTGCAGATTGGATAAACATATTTCCTGATTGATATAATAAGACTAATGCCCACAGCCCTGTAACATGAAATCTTTCATTTAACTAAATGCCTCTGCATATTTTGAAGAATGAGAGATGAAGTAGAAAAAAAAATCTTGATCATAATGGGTAAAAACTAAGCACATTAAGTGTCTTTACTAATCTTCACTACAATATATAAAGAAATTATCCATCTTCAATTTATGATAGGGAAACCTGCTTTAATTAATTAATTCTCCCAAGATCACTAGCGAAAATACAGTGGAGCTGGGTTTCAAGGCAGAATCAGTCTGACTGTGATGCCTAGTCCCTTCTATTACCGCTTAATATATCTCTTTCTATAGTTAGCTGACCTTAAATTTCAACTATACCCTGTAAAAAACCTGCAAATGGAAGGCACAGTTGGTGTTTTGTAATTGACAGTGAGCAATTTGTAGGCTAATAAATCTAAGGACCCAACTGTTTCTGTCATTGGCAGTAATGGAGCATCCACTTCAGGCTCTGCATTTTTTGTTAATTAGCACACTTCTCAGGTGGTAAAATTGATAGCCTTCAGCTTGATATGCTTTAAGGCCACCTGAGGCATGCTGTTATCATTCAGAAATGCACTGGCTGCCAGGTACTACTCCTTAATCCACATAATTAGTTTAGCACTATAATCATTGGACTGTTTTTCAGATGGGATACAGAAAGAAAAAAATAGAAATGAAAATTTATGCATTTTTTCTGTCTAGTTTTAGAGATTCCTCTATCTTGTCATAACTTTAATGATAATAGAATTTGACAATTATCTCTAAATTAAGAGTTAATAACACAAAAATAACAATAACAACAATAAAAACCAGGTAACAATTACCAATAATCTGGTCATGCTGATTAGATCTTTACATCGGCTGTCTTCTGTATTCCATGAGCCTACTCTATGTTGTGGTAATAACTGTTATTCCGGTTTTCCAGATGAGCAATCTAAACTTAAATATGTAACATAGCTTGTCCCAAACCATACAACTATTAAATTTTTGGCTGAGATTCCAAACCGGATAGTCTCGCTGTAGATCTTGCGTTCTTCTTAATCGTATTTTTAAGGTTAACAGTTTTAGAGATAGGAATTTCCCTACATATTTATCATACATATACATTCATTAATAATTCAAGAAATCTAAGTAAAAAGTATCATTCTTCATTTTGAATATTAAAATGAACATGCATTATATTAACTTTGCAAAAAGGTATAGGACATTAGATCATCATAATAATACATTTTAAGTCATTTGTGGTGGAACCTCACGTTTTATTTTAAACAGCATCTTCTGTGATGTCCCCCAATGTGGACAATCATATTTGTCCACCTTGAGAAAGACAACTAACTTGAGAACTTCTTACTTGAAGTAGCTCACTAAAGATCTAAAACATACGCTATCGAATTTGTAAAACTCTTTTGAATACATATGCTACTTTTATTAATGTTTCAGGGGTTGACTACAACTGTTGGAGTCCCTTTGACCTGGGAAAATAGATAAGGTTTCAACATTTTCCCCACTGTAGATGTTGTATGGCCTCTCGAAAAATAATTTTATGAAAATGGTTCAATCAGTTATTCATTAAATAAACATATTTTGTCTCATAAAATGTTTTAAGTACGAGGGATAGAAATGTGAAGAAGACAGGAATCGTGGATTAAGGAGTTTACAACCAGCAAGAGGTTTACAGACTTGAAAATGTGTCATTTATTCTAAACAAGTTCATTGAATATTTTGGCCTATTTTTTGTCACAAAATTATTTTCTAGGATCATTCCAAAGATATTTTAATATCAAGACTAGGACATGGTGGTAAATATGTCCGCAAATCATTTGTAGTACCTCCCATTAATTATTGGAGTCTGTTTCCCAACCTCTTAAATTTGGACTAGCCCAGAGACTTGCTGTGACTAAGAGAATGTAGCAAAGTGTTGAGAGCTTAAGCCTCAAGACCTCTTGCAGGTTTTGCTCTTGCTCTCTTGGGATGCCACCATGAGAATGCCATCTAAGGGAACTGGTTGAGCCTACTAGAGTATGAATGGCCATGTGGAAGAGAACTGAGTTTCCCCAGGTGACAGCTAGATTTGTGAGTATGGTCATTTTCAACCCTCCAGTCCAGACAACCCTGTAGCCAAATTCAGCTCATGAATGAGCTCAGCTAAAACCAACTGAAGAACCATCTATCCAACTCACAGAATCTTAGAAATAGTAAATCAATATCATTTGAAGACACTAAATTGTGAGGGTTTCACTAGAAGATAGTTAACTGAAATAGACATTCTAGAGTTTTAAGCAGTTTATGAGCTTCAGAAATTAATTTCCCATTAAAGGTCCTGTGTAGTGGCAGCAGAGTGAATGAATTTTTAGAGCGACGAAATATGTCTAGCAAAAATCCTGTGAATATGGATAAAGATATAGGAGTAAACTTATCTTTTATGGATCAAATCTAAAACATTACAGTGGTGGATACACGTCATTAAACATTTGTGAAAACCTATAGAATGTACAACACCAAAAGCAAACCCTAATGTTAACTATGGACTTTGGGAGATAATAATGTATTACTGTAGGTTCATCCACTGTAACAAATGTACCACTGTGATACAAAATATTGATAGTGGGGTAGGTTGTGCATGTGTAAAAACAGAGAGTATATGGGGTCTCTGTCTACTTTCTAATTAATTTTGCTGTGAATTTATTATAACTTTGCTAAAAAATAAAGTTTATTAATTAAAAAAATAAAATAGCAATGAAAACAACAAAAATGATTTGTGTTTACATATTCCTCTTTTAACATATATATAGATTCACTTTTAAATATAAATTAGTTTGCCATGTCAGAACATAATTTGGTTTAGTTATAACATAACCCTTAATGAATATTGCTAAGTATGATAATTGATTTTTGTTTTGTGCATCACACAATAGAATCCACAAATATTCAAAGTTATACCCAAAAAGAAAGAAGAAAATGGCATGCACTGCTGCTAATACATGAACACACAGAGCTACCTGGGAGAAATATTTTATTAGTCAGTGAACAGCTCTATATATGTCAACAAACTATTGTTGTGGGAAGAAAATAATTAATTAAAAATCACTTGACAAAAATGCTTAATCATTTAAGTACTTATTTCCCTTGATGATATTTAGGAGAAGTGGGAATAAAGAGCAAGATATACATGAATAGAGAGAGAGAGAGAGAGAGAGAGAGAGAGTGTGTGTGTGTGTGTGTGTGTGTGTAGGGAGAGAGAGGGAGAGAGACAGGCAGGGAGAGAGAATGAGGGAGAGAAAGGAAGATTGTAACTGACTGTGAGCACTGTAGTTTTGCTTAATTGCATTTCTAGCTACTGCTGTTAATTTTAAATTGCCTAGCTGGAGTTCTGGAGCATTGATAATATTGAGAGATTCTATCTGCACAGTCATAGCAATTTTTAATTATGATACATTTTTTAAACATGATCTAAATTTTGCTTTGTTTTGCTTTTGCTTCGTATGTGAAATGATCTTTTCACTATTTGTAAATGGAGAAAAGTGGGATATAAAAATGAGAAACATTTTACATATACTCAGTAATATGGCAGAAGCAGTAATAATGTATGAAATTTTAAATAAAATTTAGGGAAAATCTTAGTAAGCCATGGAGTCTACTTGAGGTTCAGTATGTTAAGGCTCCTTAAATCGTATTACAATGCAGTGAGATAATTGTGAAAAATATTTGATGTCATCCGAAAAGAATTTTATCCTTTTATGCTAAAATGATAATGCTCTCCAATATTTTTGTGTGCTTATTTTGTGCAATGCAATCTTCTAAATCATCTTACATATAATATTTCATTTAATTCTTATAAGAACCATTTAAAGTAGATACCCACTTCAGAGATTAGGAAACAGATGCATAGAGAGATTAAGGTCACATAAGTTCTATCTGTTGGAACTGGAGTTTAAACATGCTAAGTTTGAGCCAACAACTCAAACTCTTGAATGCAAGGTTTCAAAAAAGCATCATAATGTGACAAGCTGGGAACACAACAATTTTAATATATTTTTTACTCTAAATATTTTTAGTAAAGAAAACAGACATTTTGATCAGCGTTAAAAAATAACTTTGTCACAAGTGAGATTAAAAACTAACACTTTCCCTTCTAGACCTGTTTCCTAAAGGCATTTTCTATCCTGGAAATATTTGTAAGTTAAATAAATAAAATAAAACTATGTGTAAACCTAGTTTAGTAAAACAAACTATGCTGATAGTTACATGAATGTAAAATACATTCCTCATTACAAATAAATCATGAAGGAATAAAAAATAGGTTGACAAACTAAAAGAGACTGTCTTTACATTAAAAAGAAACAGGGCTATATCTCCATGGAGACTGCATAAAAGGAATCAAATTTTAACTGCAGAAATGCGTGTTCTGAACTAAGAGTGACTTACTACTTAATATGCTGGAAAATTTAGTACAGACATGTTAGTATACTTTTCTCATGAAAGAATTTCTTTGTTTTGATGTATCTTCCTACATTCCCACTACTGTGTTTGTCTAACCCCTCTTGGACACTCGTCCTGCCTACTGCCTCATGACGACTATGACTTTTAGCATGTCCACTACCGTGCATACTATATTGGGCCGGGTTTATTGAAATATCTATCTATCTATCTATCTATCTATCTATCTATCTATCTATCTATCTATCTATCTATCTATCTATCTATATTATATATATATAATATATATTATATATTATATATATATTTATTTATTTATTTATATTTGTTTTTGTTTTTTTGCTTTTGCCTATGCTGGCGGTTTTCAGGCTTGAAGCCTCAGAATTTTTTGCATAAGAAAAAATAAAACTTTAATTATTTGCTTACCCTTTTACCCCAGTGAGAATTAAGCTGTTCCCACTGGCTTTGGCTTACACTGCATCATGTTGATCATTCTATGATGGTTTCATTTGGATCATAAGAGAGCCATTCTAATAATCACTACCTGTAGTCACTTCCCCTATTCCCTATATTTGTCTCATATTTTGCCTACATAGGATATTTCTCTGGGGAAATCAATGTAGTTCTAGCCCCACATTTTTTTCCTTTTTTTATATAGTAAAAATGTATTTATAAAAATGTATCAATATTGGTTAATCTATTGTGACAAATTTACCATACTAACATAAGATGTTAACAATATAGAAAGTTGAGTGTGTACTATACAAAACTCTTTATAACATTTCTGCAATATTTATGTAAGTCTAGAACTATTCTAAAATAAAATATTTATTTAAAAAAGAATTTAAAAATCTAATTGACAAAGAAAACATGAAAAAAATCAGGTTATATACCAAATGAGTTAAACCATGCTTGTATTTTGAAACCACCAAAATTAGGCATCTATAATCTAAGCAATTAATCAATGATTTAAGAATGATATGTCCATTAATGTAATGCAGAGTTCAAAGAAGGAAAACTGATTCTTCTTTATATATTCTAAATATATTCATAAAATTTTAAAATTAATAAGAAATAAAAATACAAAATTTTAGTTAGGTAGAAGGAATGCATTTTTTTCTTAAAGAGCTTTTGCCAGCATCATTACTGAACAGTTTAAAATGCCATAATAATAACTACAAAGTATTATCTCATTTAGTCTTTACAAGGTAATTCTGAGTGAAACATTCCTATTCTTATTTTGCAGATGCACAACCATGAAACAGATAAATTAACTAACATGCCCAAGAACACACAGATACAGACAACCAAGCCAAGATTTATTCCAGAGCTTCATAGAACACACCAACCTTGCCAGTGCATTCTATAGAAGATCTCTAAAAGACAATTTTTATTTTTTTCTAGTATGAATTGATTGAATATTTTAGCTTATTTTGGTTTCTTCTCTCTGTATCTGTTGCAACTAAAATCAGTAGCAAATTACTTAACATAAACAGCACTCTCATTGTTCTTATGCTCCTCATTCCTACAAAGACAGGAACAATGTGATACTATATAAGTAAAGTAGCTGATTTCTTTATTTCACAGTCCTGTACTCTAAAAGGGACAGCTCACAACTAAATCAGTTCCGTCTATACTTACAACCCAAATTTAACCTCTAAAATATTGTTGCCCAAATTCATATTTCCTGACTACTAACACCTCAGTTCCAATCATCTGTGAACCTTAATCTACATGTCTGTGTCTCTGAGCATCCCTGTTTTA
The DNA here is from genome assembly GCF_027409185.1 of Cynocephalus volans. Taxonomy (NCBI): domain Eukaryota; kingdom Metazoa; phylum Chordata; class Mammalia; order Dermoptera; family Cynocephalidae; genus Cynocephalus; species Cynocephalus volans. The sequence goes on along the minus strand of NC_084476.1, from coordinate 32,639,245 downwards.
ATCCCTTTGATCTCTTGTTATCAGATTTCCAGGTCTCCAAGTTTATCTAAAATGAGCATTGGTAAAAATTGCCTACCTGAAACTTCCATGCTATAGTTGCTATGCTTTATTCATGTTGTTTCTTGAGATTATAATTTTCATTCTTTTTCCTGGGTCTCTGCTACCTGTACCTGGATCTTGGCTCATTCTCCTCTGTTGTCTTGTTGATATTCCTGAAGATCCATGTCACAGGCTCTGATTTCATTAAGTGGGAAAAAATCTGTCTATTTTGTGGGCATGTGGGACCTTAATAATACTTTCATTGTCTGGGCATACAAAAGTGGGTTGATTAGCTGACTGATGACTTTATCCAAGTATATTTGAAATTCTCAGTTTTTTCCCAATTTTTGTCTTTCTTATATTATGCCTAAATTTTTTTACTCTTCTTTATATTTATTTACATATTTGCCTTTGTATTTTCAAACATTGGTGTCTTCATTTTGACAGAGTCCAATGATGCAATCTTCAATTACACTAGGCTCCGAGACAATATTTCTGAATATTCTCCATAGAGCACAGCTACCTGAAGTTTATAATTTGAATTCATGTAAGGTGAATTGCATTCCAACTTTATCAGTTTTGCAAAATATGGCATACAGAGTTTAATAAAATAAATAAATTTTTAAAAGATAGTTTGAATGACACATTTCTGTGGCTCAACAAAGAAAATAACTTCAGTTGCTCCCAAAGTTTTCCTCAACACTACTTTTACTATGAAAAGTTTAATGTATTTAAATTAATTCTTTTAATGAGACTAACCGCAAATTTACTGACTAAGGTACATTGACAAAATTAAATGGGCTTTGGAAATGCATTTCTTATTATCTGGTTACCTTTGTAGATTTCCCCAGATTCTAATCAAATTTTCTGCAGGTATTTTCAATTACCATTTGAATCATTTTACAGTGTATTTGCTATGTGCCTCTCATTTAATGAATAAGCATTGATTTCATCTATCTAAACACTTCAGATAACTTTCTCTCAAATTTTTGTAGCTCTGATGTCCCTAGCACATTCTTTGAGATATGAAGAGGAAAATAGTCTCTCCTGTTCTTCCCTCTTGAATTCTTGTCTCTCCCCCTTGAAAGAGACACTAACACATTTATGGTTGATAAGATAGGGTAGTCATAATGATGAAGGGTCTGGATAAATGACACCTAGTAGTATGGAGATATTTGAGAAATGTGAATGTAGTTAACCTGTAGAAGAAATAAAGTGTTGGGCAATTGAGCTTGGGATATACTAATGGAGAACTTCATATTTTAGAGATGCTTTATAATCAGAACATAGGCTTATTGTGTAAAGTTTCAGAGGGCAGAGTAAAGATCAATTTGTAGAAGATCTTGACATGTAGACTTGGTATAATTAAAATGAAGAATGAAATGAATAAAATACAAAATAATAAAAAGAATAAAATATGAATTAATTCACTATGTCAAGAGGCTTTTAGTCACCATATTTCAATTTAATTCAACAAGCATTTATCCAGTTCCAATAACAGGCACTGTGGCACTGTGCAAGGAACTAAGATATACAGATTAATACAGCACAATATTGAGTCAATTCAGATCTTGGCCTGTGCTACTGCTCTGGTCTTAAGATGCTCTCTGTTTTATCTATGGGCCCTGACTGTGCAGCATCTCATTATCTCCTGCAGTTCTGGGCAGCTAACACCTACTATTGAAGATCTTGTTTCTTACCACGGTGGTCTCTAAGAACACTTATCTCTCTTTTGTCACTCTGACCGAAAGCAGATGCACATGCATGGCTTAATTTTATTCTGTCTTTATGAGACAGGCAGGTATAATTTAAAAAACACCTACTAAAGGCTTAAGGATAATAAAATGATAGTATTAAATGGATTATGCAAATAATTAAAATTAGCAAACAGATTTGATAGAAATTAAAATTACAGGCTTCACTCATTGTGTGCAGTTCTTTACAGCAGGGCTTCTCAAGCCTAAGTGTTCATTATAAATCATTTGAGGATCTTATTAAAAATAAAGATTCTGTGGTCAGTCTGAAGAAGGGCACAATTTCGCAGGTAATGCTGTTTCTGCTACTAATTCTGTTTAATTCACTGAGTAGCAAGGCTTTACCAGAAGCTTTTCTAACATGCTAAAGAACTTCCTCCCTTCCTGTCACACTTTCTGTGTCAGAATTCAGATTCACTTCAGGGTACTCTTAAGCACGCAGAATAAATATTGTTTTTTTCTGTAATGACCTAATTTCTAATTTAAGCAAAAGATCCAAGAGAAAAAATTATTCATAACCAGTACCAAAAACAACACAACATAAAACAAATAACCCAACCAGTCAAACAAAAAATAAATTAGTAGTTTCTATTTAAAATTCTCTCCAAATTATAGAACAGGAAGCTCCAGGAATATTTTCCATTTTCCAAAGCATATACAATACCAATATATGTTCAACCCGAGATGATCTTTATTAAGTTTGATTCAGTCTGATCAATCTTTCATCTCGATTCTGGTGGAGATAAGACAGGCACAGATTTCCTGCAGTCTCTGCAAGTGCTCAAAACCAAACTAACACAAAACATACACTTCTTCAGAAGAATAAATGTTTTCTTCTTTCTTTCTTTTAGTTACAGGCACTGCACAGTCTAAATCCATTCTAAGAAAGAAGCGTTTTCTAAGGAAATATGTATAGAATAGAAAGACAGCATTACCACAAATATTCAACCTTCTTCCTTATTACACCTGTACTTTAGCTCCTTAGAATAATAGTTCCTCACCCTCTTCCACTTTCATTCATAGTCTCTAGCTTACATTTGGTCCTTTCTTTGGCTGTCTCGGTATCGAGAAACAGTCTTCTCCACGAGGATTCTAAAAGCTTTACCTCATATTATGCAGAATATGGCTTACAGATTCTTCTCACCTCCTAACCTACTGAAATGCTGTAGACATCCCCTTTTTTCTCCTACAATCCTCACTCTAAACACATATATATTGAGATAAATTAAAGGTAAAGATTTTTAACTCACAATTGAGTTTTGGGGGGGAAAAAGAAAAAAAAGGACATCTCCAGCTACTGTAAATGAAGGGAGAGATGAAAGTCAGTGGTAAACATGTCAGCTGATTCTATGGTGGCCCAGGCAGCTCAGATAATGATAGTAGGAGCTAGACCATAATAACCATTAGAGAATAGGAAAGGTAGAATTAGGCTCATGCAAGCTAAAGTGCTAGAGCCAAAGACCCTTGACTAAAGCCTTTTCCAAACGTTGACCTGCCTTTGGAAAGGACTAATTAAAAATTCCACTGGCTTAGGAAATGTCAGGAAAATTTGTCACAACTCAGAAATTCAGGTATTAAAAAAAAAAAAAAGACTTTCTTCAGAAAGAACTGTAAGCCCATGATCACACAGATATGGAATATCAATTTATATTTCTGATGAAACACGAAACTCAGACCAAGGAAATTAATGTATGAATTGTTCTGGAAACAACAAAACTCTGGGACAACAGGAGAAGTCACTGTAATAGAAAAACCACTCCAGGGCTAAATTTTCCCCATTCTAGAGTAGAGGTTAGAGAGATGAAAGCAACTGTGCAAAAGAGGAGCTTCCAAATAAAAAGCATATTTTATGCAATGGAAAAGAATCAACATGAAAGAGAGTTAAAACATAGTCATACAGTCATGCATACACACAAAGAGAAAAACACAATAATTTCAGGTAAAAGAAAATCTAAAAGAAATGATAAATTAACTGTGGTTTAAATTATTATAATAACAAAAAAAAATTATTATAATAACAAACAGGGCAGATATTAAATACAATGAAAAATGAAAAATAAGATTTTTTTAAAATGAGGAAGATTGAAAAACAATAAAATTAAAGTAAGGAGGCATTAGAATTTAAAAATCTTGAATGTAAAGCTTCAGAAGCAGATTAGATATGTATGAAAAATGATTAATGAAATGATATTTAAAACAGGAAATTTTTAGAATAAATCAGAGAGGTAAAGATATGATAAGGATTAAAGCAGAACTAAATGAAATAGAGACAAAAATACAAAAGATCAACAAAATAAAAAGTAGGTTTTTTTGAGAGGATAAACAAAATGAACAAACTATTAGCTAGACTAAAAAAAAGAAGAGAGAAGACTCACATAATAAAAATAAGGAATGAAAAAGGAGACATTACAACTGATACTGCAGAAATACACAGAATCATTAGAGACTACTGTGAACAAATACATGCCAACAAATTTGAAAATTTGTAGGAAATGGATAAACTCCTGAACATATACAAGCCACTAAGACTGAACCATGAAGAAATAGAAAACGTGAACAGACCAATAATTAGCCATGTGACTGAACCAGTAATTAAAAGTCTACCAACAAAGAAAAGCTTGGGACTGGATGGCTTCACTGCTAAATTCTACCAAAGCTTTGAAGAAGAATTATTTACCAATCCTTTTCAAACTATTCCAAAAAATTGAAAAAGAGGTCATTCTCTCAAACTCATTGTAGGATGCCAGCATCACCATGATACCAAAATCAGACAAAGAAACCACAAAAAAAGAAAACTACAGGCCAGTAACTTTGATTAACATAGAGGCAAAAATTATCAACAAAATGTAGGCAAACAGAATTTAATAACACACCACATCAAAAAGGTTATATACCGTGATCGAGTGGGATTCATCCCAGGGATTCAAGGATGGTTCAACATAAGCAAATCAATAAATGTGATATACCACATCTACAAAATCAAGGGAATAAAGCCATGTGATCATCTCAATCGACACAGAAAAAGCATTTGACAAGATCCAACATCCCTTCATGATTAAAGATTGTCAACAAAATAAGTATAGAACAAAATTATCTCAACAGAGTTAAAGCCATGTATGACAAACCCACAACCAAAATCATCCTGAATGGGGAAACACTGAAAGCTTTCCTTTTAGAAACAGTTACAAGACAAGGATGCCCACTCTCACTATTCCTGTTTAATACAATATTGGAAGTACTAGCCAGAGCAATTAGGCAAGAGAAAGAAATAAAGGGTATCCCAACTGGAAAAGATGAAGTCAAATTGTTCCTGTTTGCAGATGACATGATAGTATATACAGAAAAACCTAAAGACTGCACCAAAAAAAGAAAAAAAACTGAGTGCTGATGAATGAATTCAGTAAAGTTGCAGGATGAAAAAAAAAAAATACACAAAAATCAGTAGTGTTTTTATACACCAGCAACAAAATAGAAGAGAAACAAAACAAGAAAGCAAGCTCATATACTACTAAAAAATAAAATACCTAGGAATAAATTTAACCCTGGAGGTGAAAGATCTCTACAATGCAAACTACAAAACACTGGTGAAAGAAATAAAACAGGAAACAAAAACATGAAAAGACATTCTTTGTTCACCAATTGAAAGAATTAATGTGAAAAATGTGCTACCCAAAGCAATCTACAGATTCAATGCAATCCCCTCAAAATACCAACAACATTCTTCACATAAATAGGAAAAACAATCCTATTCATAAGGAATATCATCTCACCCCAGCTGAACTTGCTGTTACCAAAAAGAGAATAACAAATGCTGGTGAGGATGTGGAGAAAGTGGAACCCCTACACACTGTTGGTGGTACTGTAAATCACTATAGCCATTACGGAAAACAGCACGGAGTGTTCTCAAACAACTACAGATAGAACTGCCATATGATCCAGCAATCCCGCTACTGAGTATATGCTCAAAGGAATGGAAATCATGTTGTTGAAGGGATATCTGCACCCCACTGTTTATAATTGCTCTATTTACAGTAGCCAAGACATTGACCAGTGTAAATGTCCATTGGGGTATGATTGAATAAGGAAATTGTGGTCTATACACACAACGAAATATTACTGAGCCATAAAAAGAATTAAATTCTGCCCTTTGCAGCAGTGTGGATGAGTTTGGAGAAAATTATGTTAAGTGACATAAGTCAGGCATAGAAAGAGAAATACAGCACATCCTCTCTCATAAGTGGGAGCTAAAAAAGTAACAAAGAAATAAAAGAATGAAAGGAAGAGAGAAAGGAGGGAGGAAAGAAGGGATGGGAGGGAGGGAAGAGAGGAGACAGAGAGAGAAAGAAAAGGAAAGGAAAGAAAAGAAAGAACAGTCACAATAGTACATTCAACTTTCAGAAAGACACATTAGAACTCTGGTTACTAGAGGTGGGAAATGGGGAAAGGGGGAGGGAAGATAGTGAGAAATTGGTTAAAAGACACAAAATAGCTCGGTAGAGAAAGTTCCATTGATTTACAGTTGAGCTAGGCAGTTATAATTAACAATAACTTACTGCACGTTATCAAATGGCTAGAAGAGAGGAGATCGAATGTCCTAAACATGATGACATGATTATGTTTTATAATGATGAAATGCTAATTATCCTGATTTGATCATTACATATTGTATACAGGTATTGATATTCAACTCTGTACCTTACAAATATGTGTAATTAATAACGTTTCAATAAAAAAAAGGGGATGATTTGTTGATAGCCTCAGAAACTAAAGAGTAATGCAAAATTGATACTCTGGCTTTGTTACATTTTTTTGTTTGTTTGTTTTTTTGCTTCATAGGGGCATAAAGCCTCACTACTCAAATTGCAATATTACCAAACTGAAGTAAAATTTTTAGGACATCTGTCGTCAGCTGTAGGCCACAGAGTGTTACAATGTAGGAATCAGCTCATTTGGGAGATAAAATGTCTTACTACAAAAACAAGCAAATGAACAATAACTTAGGCAATTTGTGGGACTAGGAGAATATTATAGACACTAGATTCCATCTTTTACAGAGTGAAAAAACCTCCTATGAAGCAACTGCATGATAACTCTCTAGATCTTCTGTTTTGGACCTTAGAATCTTGAAGAGGCTTTTGCAAAACCAAAATTGGTTATAGCCTCTCCTCCAGCTTTGGAGACTCCAATTTTGAAAAACTCAATATGAATTATACGATATTCATATTGCATGTTGGATGCTTATTGATGGTCATGTACTCAGGAAAAAAGGTGGCCTATGTTGTGGTGACTTATCATAAAACCCAGAAAGCTTATGTTTCATCTGGAATTAACTGCACTAGCACATGAGTTTATAGCAGTTAGAAAGGCTACAATTCTTGATCTGGACTTAAAGTGTGTGTATATATATATATATATATATATATTTATTATAATAATAAATATATGCTTGCTGTCTGTAACATGGAACTGAGGAAGTTTTACAAAAGAGAACTTTTTACGTCAACAAGAACTAAAATATCTCATGAAAAAATGATAGCTTATATGTTAGAGGCTTTACAAGTGCCTGCTTATATATCAGTAATTCATTATATAGCTCACAGAGACAGGATGAAATGTCTAACAGTAATAATTTTGCTATAAAACTGCAAAAGCTGATATCAAAACTTGGCTAACTCCAAACTTAGAAGGTCCCCTTTTAATACAACAAGAAACTTTCATTCATTTTCAAAAATATTTTTCGTGTTAGAAAATTTACAAATGGATGAATGATAAAAAAAGGCTAAGAGAAATTTGACTGGACTATGGGATTTACTTAACAAACTAATCCCTTTACAATAATCGCTATTTTCTTAGTTAGCATTGGTGTTTTATCTACAAAATCATCTAAATATAGAAGAATTTTAAAGGCAGTAGACTGTTACTACACCTAACAAAAAGACAAAATAATTCAAAACATTAAAGAGATATGTAATTTGTGCAGAATTCTTTACAAACTACTCCCAAAAGTTATTCTTGACCAACTCTACCAGGAACCTGATGTCAGTTGGTTTTCACAGAGCTAACACTTGCAAAAAAGTCAGAGATTTTGACAAGTTCTGGTTCCATGATGTCCAGATGGCCTGAAGTCTTTCCCTCTTCAAAAGCTAATACTCATAAAGTGATAAAAATTTCTCTTATTACACATAATTCCAACTTTTGGGAACCAGAGCACGTTGAATAGGACAGAAAAAAGTTTTTTTAACTGTCATTAAAAAGTTATGCAAATGTTTGCAGAACAAATGAATCAAACTAAAACACAAAACAAACAAACTCATTGGCAAAGATTCTGAAAACTTCTATGTTAAATGGCCTAGAGCTTTACCAATAGCCTTGTTAAAAATTAGTGTGACACTCAGAAACAAGCACAGAATCTCTCCCTTTCAGTTAATGTGGGGCAAGCCTATAAATTTGGGGCTGAAACTATGTCCTGTGTCTAATTTAACTATCTTCTTATAATCATGTCCAATACTTAAAAGGACTTCTCCCTTCCCTAGAAACCCTGAGACATAAATCAGTAAGGACCTGGAAGGAACAGTTGGAAGAGGTCTGCCACCTCTGTTGAATAGGAGATTTTGTCTACAGAAAAGTGTTCCATAGAAAAGACAGGCTGTCACCGGCTGGGATAGACTCTTTCAAGTGCTGCTGATCACCCCTATAGCTATCAAAGTTAAGAAAAAAAAAAAAAATGGCAACTGGATTCATGCTTTCATGTGAAGGCAGCACCTCAGGAGAACTGGACTGGTTTCCTCACAAAGAACCTAAAACATAAGTTTTCTAGAGTAACTGATATTGGTCGTGAGCTAAAGTAAAAGAAGGTATTCTAGCAACCATATTGCTGTTCTTATAATGATCTTTCTGTCCTATTCACAGTATACTTACTTCAATTACTTTGAAAATCATATTTTACTAGGAAATAAACATAGTATTTTTCTTACATTACTTTTTCATTCTGTACTCCAAGTAGTGGTTCCCACACTTCATTTCTGATTAGCTCTAAATTATAATCCCAATATAAACAGAGTCTGGATTTATAAAATCAACAAGCTGACTGCTGATATAGGTGGGACCATCTTCATTCATAACTTTTGATAGTAACAAAGTAAACGTAATTTATGCACATTCAAATACATCCTAATTTGACACAAAAATGTTTAGTTAATTGGTTTGATTGTAAGAGTGATGCAGGAAAAAAGTCTATATAATAGACAAACAGAAATATGGCATTCACAGATAGAGAAAGCCAAATACAACTCTAGTGTTACTAGTTTAACTTTGGAAACCATGTTCTCTTCAGTCCTAGTAGATAAACAAAGGTGAATATGTTTTATTTATGGAGATGTAATTGACTGTTATAATAGTACAATTAGTAATTCAGATCCAATGGGGGGGGGAGGCCATAGTTTGGGTTAGTCCTCAAGACTTAAAACAATTATAGCCATATACATTAAACACTGAAAGTTCAATCTGTACATTTCAATGGATGCTTTATAATAAGACTTTGATATTAGATGATGGCCATGGATATCTTGGCATATCACGTCAGAGAAAACTATTTGAGAAGACAGAACAATTACTAAAGAGCCTAAATTTTCATATAAATGTGATGGTACTTATGTGATTTGATTCTCAGCTGAAATTTGCTGGACTTTGCAAGTACCTCAACTAAAAATATAGATGAGACTTCAGATTTAAACTCCCTCTTAGGCTTGCAGTGAACAAGACTTTACAAGAAACTATCAAATAACACCCAGATAGATAATTATTTGAAAATGCAAGTGATAAAGCATCACAACAATCTGTAAACTTTAATGTATGACTAAAAAAAGTGTTATGCATTACCTGTCAAGACTCTGATTTAACCATTCACCATTGGTATACAAAAGTCAAAGGTTATTCCCCCAAAGCAAATGATGTACTGATTTTTTAAAAATTCAGTGATTCTGTTACTCTATGGTAATTGTGACAATTGCTTTTATTATACTAGGACTTGCTGCATATCTAGATAGGTGCAACTTGCCCAGAGAAACATAGAAACAGCAATGGAGATAGAAGTGTAATGTTACTATTTTATATTAACTCAGTGAGCAGATTGTAAGGGCAAATACAATGTAAAAGTAAGAGACTTAATTCTCACTGGGAAAAGATGTATCCACTCTTCTCCTGCCCACCCCCTGCTTTTCATAGAGCATTTGCTTTAGAGAACTTGTAAGTTCTTCCTGTTTCTTTGAAATGTATATAAATCCTTTTAAAAGCTAAACAAGCTTCTTACCAGCTATAAAAATTAGGAATGTCTTTCCCAAAGACCTAGGAATTATCTGTTTTAAAATGTAATCATCAAGGAAGACAGTTTCCTTATCTCCCAGTTTCTTTAGGAGAGTAGGAGCCTAACTCCAGTAGGCTGCTCCTTCCAAGTTGCAAAATGATCTCAATCTCTTGCCATAAAGGTATTTTTTTTTCTTTTTGGATAAAGCCAATTAGCTAATATAGAAGGTGACCCCAATTACCAAGTAAATTTAGGATGAACTATGAGAGATAAATGGTGCTGTCTAGTCCTCTTACTTGAAGACTAGTTATTTGTATCTTGAGAACGTATATGCAATGGATTATATCTGCTTGGTTATACAAAAGGGTGAGATTTATGTCTTTTCAATCTCTTAGTAGACTGCTACATGGTCTTAGTAGACTAGTAGATGATCATTACATTCTGGTTTAATGCTTTTTCAATAATAAAATTCTTTTCTTTCTCTTCTTTTTTTGTTGGAGTGGTATTCTGGGAAGGGAGGAGATTTTGATTTTAATTATAATTGCCCAACAAACTCAAGCAAAAAATATAATAACAGAAATAAATTGAAATATATCAGTGACCAGAGAAAATATCAGAGTAAATTCACTTGTGGCTTGATGGAATTGCAATGAATTTAAATAGCAATTAGAGGGAAATTATCATTACGATATTCATTTTTCCAATTCATGGATATTGCTTTCCTTCATTTTAAATGATTACTCTGTAGTAAAATCATTTTCTTTTTTTATTTGTCATCATATTTTTCTTTTTTTTTAAACATTTTAATCATAATTATTTTGAAATTCTTATTTGCTGGCTCAAACATCTGTACTGTCTGTGCATCTTCATTACTGCAATCTTTGCTGTTGATTATCAGTCATATTTCTAATTGCTTTTAAAATTTTTTATGCTATGCATTTTGTATAAAACTACCATGAAGTTTTTAGATATTTTCTTTCTTTCACCATGGAGGGTTCCCAGACCCTCTTTAGATTAAAAAGGGATGAGCTGATCAACTTAATCTGATTAAAAATAATAGCTAAATTGGAATTGGGCTTCAGATTTAGAAACAGTAGATCTACTTTATGTCACCTTTGTTTTTAAAGTATGTCCTTCCAGGGTCTTTGATTAAAAACCTAGCATGTCTCTGACCCCCTAGCCCTGAAAGCTAGACAGACTCAGCTCTGACCTTCTTGGGTCCTGTCCAGCCCACTTCCATGGTTAGCTTAAAAACCTGGCAGACATAGGGAATAGGAGAGTGGTTACCAGATGGTTACCAGAGACAGAGAGGGTAGAGAGAAGGTGGAGACTGAAGAGATTGGTCTCTGGGTACAAAGTTATAATTAAATAGAAGCATTAAGTTCTGGTGTTCTATTGCATGGTAGGGTGACTATAGTTAACAATAATATATTGTATATTTTAAATACCTAGTAGAGAGGATCTTGAATATTCTTACCACAAAGAAATGATAAATGTTTGAGGTGAAGGATGTACTAATTACCCTGTTTGATCATTGCACATGCATACATATATTGAAACATCATATTGTATCCCATAAATTTGTACAATTATTATGTATCAATTAAAATTTTAAAAATCTGGCAAATATCTTGAGGAAAATATCAGAAAAGTATATGAGGCAGGTACTTCTGGAAGTTTTTTGTTCCCTAAATCTCATGAAACTGCAGGAGGTGATGTGGTGATGTGTTTTAGAAGTGTTCCGCCTATCTCCTTAGCTACCATTTGGCAATAACTCAGTAATTGTTCTATGAAGAAATCTACGCATGTATTTGAATCTCTTCAAGTTTCCAATTTTTGATACCAGCCTCATGAAACCACCAAAAGCTTGACTTTTTTTCCCCAAGCAGCATCCAGTATTTGCAAATATCCCCAGGGGATTAAAGGGCTAGACATTGTCTTAGTGGACCACCTCAAAAAAAAGCCTCCAAAAATGTTTTGTTCATTTTAGTCTTAATTGCTTCCAAAGCTTTCTGATTTCATTGCAAATCTTACTTTTGTAATTTAATTTGTTCTTCCTGGGTTTTCCAGTGGGAGCATTGGCTTGTTATAACCTTCCATTTTATTCAGAAGCAATATTTGTTCTTTCTCAGTCTCTAGCCAGTAGTAATCACACTTTAAGTTTTCCTACCAATTTCTGAGGCCAGCAATGGCTTCTGCTTGAGTTAAGCTGAGATTATTTGTATTCACCTGTCTCTTCAGTTTTGGGGGTAATGATTTGCCCTGAGTTTGCAAATCAGTAGATCCCTGATGGATCTAAGAAAAGTTGTTGATTTTCAGTTTCTTCAGCTTTTTTTATTTTGAGGAAGAGCGTGGTGACATGTTCTTTACTTATCAGACAGGAACTAGCAGTCTTATTACCATTTAAATGCACACCACTCAAATTATTCATCAAGTTCAGTGGTAATAATAAAAATGCGTGTTTAGTTTGTAAACTTAGTTTCAGTCTGAACCTGGATGAACACTATGACTCCAGTTGTCTAATGGCCCTCTTCACATCTCACTTTCTTCTCACTGTAGTGTGGTGAGGAGTCTGGATGCCTTAAACAGCAAACAGCCACATCTATAACCTACCTTCCTTCTTCTTCTTGTGACCTCTCACCGTTATTGCACAGGCATGAGGCTTCCTTGTGCAATTGTATTCTTCTCGGGAGTTCAAAGCCTCCCTATTTTCAGCTTTCCCTCTTATGTTTCTGTTTCTTATGTTAGACTTTGGCTTAAATAGGTTGGTATATCTATGCCCTACTTCTGCTATCCCACCTGTTTCCTTTCTTTCATTTCTACTCTTATTGAATGTAAAAAAAAAAAAAAAAAAGAATTGGACTTTCTGCTTTCTCTTTTAGTTTGAATGGAAAATTTTATGTCATATTGAGTTTTCCTTATCATATAGTTTATAATGGCAGTGATTTTTCAGCTGTGCAAGAATGAGAAGATGGACTGTTATGCTCAAGTGTGCTAAAGTAATTTAAAAACCTTGTTTTGAAAAAAGGACATTTAGTTTTTTTACTTGAAACTAAAAAAATGATTTTAAATGACAGTTAAAGTTAAGTATCTTTTTTTTTTTATTCTAGTGTATATCAATGCTCCTTCTGAAGGATTAAACCAATTGTTTTTACAGCTGGGAAGACAAAAAGAAAAAGAAAAACTAAATGTCATAAAGATAAAATTATTTTAGTAAAATATCATCTATATATGTGCTCAGTGAGTATTCCTATTTTATAGCACATTTTTCACAAATTTTCTTCCCAGTTTTTAAAAATTTTATTTATTTAATGAATGAATAAAGTTACAAAGGCTCAGATATGTCAAAAATAATAAGGACCAAAAATTCCTCATTTTGGAAATAAGAGCTTATTTAAAGTCAACAAGTGTGGAAATAAAAAAACAAGGAACTAGCCTTTAACTTCAGTTTTAGCATTCCACTCTGGGCCATATTTTAAAAGATGTAAAAAAAAGTATTCCTTTAAAAGTGAACAACACTAAGCTGATGCAATCACTGGCAACAATAAAGCATAACTGACTGATCTGCAAAGTGGAAAAACTTTTGATTGCATATATGCAAGATCATACATAGCAAATCTATATGCCTGCAAACCAAGCAACAATTTCAACAAACATGTTTTCTTAGTTCAAAATGAGTGAGACATCAATGGAAAAGTTTATAGTAGAAGTAAGCTTTGGCATGACTGCTTCCAGAGGCAACGGTTGAAGTAAGATATATTACCTCATATTTAAGAAACAACTTCTACAGGCCAGGCATTGTCCAGTTGACTGGGGGTATAATAGTCACTAAAAGTAGACATGAGTCACACTTTCAAGGATAAAAGCATGCTTTTATGCTTTTGTTACTTCTCATATAAGGTAGAAGTCATGAAATACATAAATATACATTTTCAAGTGTTGTAAGGGCATCAAAACCAGTGTAATGAGAGGGTGTGATAGAGTTTTAACTTAGGAAGTAAGTGAAGGATTTGAGAAAAGAATCACTGGCCTCAGATCTGAAGGACAACAAAGAATTAACTAGTAAAAGCTGAAAGTGGTTGTGCATATCAGTCAGAAGAAACAACGTGGGTACAATTCCATTGGGGAAGGAAAGAAAACCACAAGTGTGAGGGAACCAAACTGACAGTTTAATTGATGTAGAGAGAATAAGGTAAGGGGTGGGGGGGCATGGGAGAAAATGACACCAAGAGCCCAATTACAAAGGCTTTTGAAAATATTGTCTCTTTTATTAAAAGCAAAGAACAATTGACTAGTATAAGCGTCAGGGAGTGTTGAGGGCCAGTGAAGGTATTAGGATCAAAATTGTAAATCCAGAGGATAACTCTAGAAGAAGTGTTGAAGTGAGATATAAAGAGAAAAGAATAGGCACAGGTAGAGTCATTAGGCAATTATTTTAGTATTTAAGATAAGAAATGATAACTTTTACTAGGGTGGAGGAAAGAGATGAAGAAAAGTAAATCAATTTAAGAGATATGCAGGAGGCAAAATCAGTAGGACTGATGATTTTAATCAAGTTCTGTGACATATGAAAAGAACTTGGCAGTACGTCTGGCTTACAACAATAAATACGTCTTTTTATGCTCACAGGTCTACAAGTTAACTGTTATTTATTAGATCTACACTAAATTTGTCTGAGTCTTAGTGGATTCTAGGCTATGGGTTGGGTTCAGGTTTGTTCCATGTGCCTTTATTCTGAAGTTTAAAATAAAAAGTGTGCAGCTATCTGGGACATGCTGTTTTTAAGGTGGATCACAAAAGCAAAAAAAGGCAAGCTAAACCACATGCATGGAGTGGGGAAGTATGAGGAAAACACTGTAAATGACTTGGCAAATGCTGTGTATGTATAATCCTATTCTAGAGAAGTATAGAATTTGAGCCATAATTCAGTTTACCAAAGTGATGTGTATACTATGGTGGTTACAGGAGAGGTAGGAGTCCAGAATGACATCTATCTTTGCATAATGTCTGTGTATTATTGGCTGGATGAGAGTGCCATTGATGAATAAAGGGAGCAATAAAAAAGAACCTAATTATATGAGTGGAGAAGAATAACTCAGTCATTGAATTTAGATGTCTTTTAAAGATCTAACAGAAGAACTCAATTAGGTAACTAAATATAAAGCCTCAAGCTCAGAGAAGAGTAGATGTGGGGAATAAAAATTTGGACAGCATCTTTGGATAAGTGGTAATTTCATCCTTCAATATTTCCCAGGGATACTACAAAATGAGAAAAAGGAAGAACAGAGGATGTATACTGAGAGACTCAAATTTTATATTTGGATAGAAAACTATACACCACTAAAGAGACAGCAAATGAATTGTAGGGGAGAAGGAAGATTGCTTTGTTATGTAAGCCAAGGAGAGAGTTTCATGCTTGAGACTTTATCAAGATAAGAAATACAGCACACCCACTGTATGTCATTACATGAAGGCTTATTGCTGATTTGGAATGAACAATTAATGAAATGAATATTTCATTAATTTGGTGAAATGATAATTTGGGTAAGTGATAGGATTTGGAATTGGAATTAGAGTCAGGCATGAGTGAGTAGTGAATAAGTGAAAGCAACACTTAGGACATTGTTTAGAAGTTTTGCTTGAAGAGAGATAAAATAGGGTAGTATGTTGAGGTATAAAAGGATGGTGGAAGGAATTTTTTTTTTCTACTCTTTTATTTTCTTTTAAAAGGGCAATGAGTTGAGTGTACTTAAAATCTAATGGCAAATACCCATTTCAAAAAGAGTAGTTGAATACTCAGAAGACTGAGGGAGTAACCTCAATGCAGAGAGGATTATGTTCCAAGGCACAAGGTATGACTTAACCTTTGATAACAAAAGTTAAAAGAGAAAGAGCTAAGTGAGATGAAAGAATGAGGGCATTAAGGAATCCCCACTTTTTAAAAAGGGCCAAGATAAACAATTTAGAGAGTGAAGAAAATTTAGTCTTGACTAGATGATGATTAATTTAGCAGATGGTAAATATATGCTGGATATCAAAGGATAGATAGATAGATAGATAGATAGATAGATAGATAGATAGATAGATAGATAGATAGATGATAGATAGATAGATAGATAGATATAGATATAGATATAGATATTGTTTTTTGTTTTTTCACAGACAACACAGATGTAGAGAATTCAAGTAAACTATAAAATAATTGAATTAGGAAGTGTGTGAGCTACAGGGGCATTTTAATCATGCATTTAAAAGCTACCCAAGTAGCATGTTTATACCATCTCCTGAGGTTCTTTCAGGGTATTAAGTCTTGTTTCCAAGAAGATACCCACATATTGATAAAATCTAGCTTATTCAACCTTAGTTTTAAGACCCCTTAATCAAGCACACTAGGAAATATATTCCATGCATACTCGCCCAGCTTCTGCTGGTATACATTAGCTGGGTCTTGATAACTTTTTGAGTCACAGTTCCTTTAATTTCTTAGCAGACCCTGCTCATCTTTAGATGGGACATGTAATAACCCTATTGACTGGGATTTGGGCAAGGAAGGAAATCAAGGATATATATTCTGAAAGGTTCACATGTCATTTTGGGGAGAGATCTCTGTATCCTGTTCAACCAATACTTAATGCTAGCATGTAACAGGGGATAGATGTTGAGCCATTTATACAGGCTCAGAGGGTCCTGAAGAATAGGGACAATAAGGTCTTTTTGGTCCACCAACTCAAATTTCTCTTCTCATGGGTCAAGGTCCCATTCTTACCCAACCAGGACCCTGACCTTGGCATACTAGTCCTACCTGGCATATCAGATTTACTTCCTTCTGAGCTCACTAATCTGATGGTTTACTCCAGGGCCATGTTCTCTGTTTTCTCTATTTTCACTTGAAAGAGATGACTTCCTTTTAATGCAACCAAGGAGCTTCTCTGGCTTTTGAACTCAGATTTTACCTGCCAATTGACTGCTCTGAGCATTTTATCTTTGTCTAGAACATCAATAGTGCTTAGCGATAGCACTATGTTCCCATATTTCTCAAATGCCGTATACTTTGCAGCAATTAATACATTTCTTCTCAGCAGTATAACGTCCAAGTTCACCAAAAGTGAAAATTTTGACAATTGCACATCTATCCTATGCTAGGACCTCTCTGTGTTCCACCGGTAAGAATTTTCAGTGAGGTAATACTATTGCCAGACTGGCAGTGAGTAATCCAGCCACAACACATCACCCCATCACCAGCTTTCGTGGACCAGTTCTGGTATCATTCTCATAGGCTGAGCTTCCAGAGAAGCAGACAATGATAGAGATTAACTTTCATGAGGCTTGTTAGATCATGCTCTAGTAATTTAGCAAAATAGCGTAGCAGAATATTTTCCAGCTATTTTTGTTTTCCTTGCGAAAATAAATTAGAAAAAAAAAAAAAGTCCACCAATGCCTAGTTTTCATTTCCTAAACTTTCACTTCATGGAATTTGAATATATGATTTTGGATAATAAAGTTAAAGAGTGAAGTGTAAAATCATCTTGGATGACTCTGTTAGATTTTTCCCTATACATACGCCTTTCATCCAGGCATATCCAGTACAGTACATAATCACCATTTATTACACAGGTTAAAATGAGTATCTAAAAAGCTAACACTTGTAGAAAAATAGTAGTTTTAACACCCTATACAAGCATTTGATTATGACAGGAAGAAATTAATAGTTTAAACATGACGATGTTATTTATTTATTTATTTTTGACAGGTAAGGGAGTGCAACCCTCAGCACGGTGTGGTCTGCACCACGCTCAGCCAGTGAGCGAACCGGCCATCCCTATATGGGATCCGAACCCGGGGCCTTGGTGTTATCAGCACCGCACTCTCCCGAGTGAGCCACGGGCCGGCCCAATAAAGGGCTTTTTTATTTCAATTGACATACTCTGAGAGTCACACAAGAACCTGGAAACTATAGACACCTACCCACAAACAGTAATTATTAAAGCATATTGAAATTAGTTTAAAGAAAATAAAACTTTGGGACAAAATTTACATACGGGATGATAAGCTGATGCTGAAGATGCCTACAAATCTAACCATGTAAATATCTGGCCTCTTATTTATAATCCCTATGTTGGGAGCAGAAAACCTCCTAGAGCTTCTACAAATGGCCAGCTACATGATCTGCATGACCCATACACTCATCTCTAAAATATTGAGAATTCTCTCATTTGGGACATATTGGCAGTGGTGTGTTCTCTTCTCTCTCCATTAAATTAGTCAGTGATTTTCCCAGAGCATCACTCAGTCAAAGAGTGCTACTATGGTTTGAATGCCCCCTTTAAAACCCATGTTGAAATTTAATTGCCATTGTGACAGAATTAAGAGGGGGGACCATTAAGAAATGATTAGGCCATAAAAGCTCTGCCCTCATGAATGAATTAATGTCATTATCATGAGAGTGGATTTGTTATTGTGGAAGTGGTTTCTCTAAAAGTAAGTCTGGACTTCTCTTGCTCTCTTACACTCTCTTGCTTTTCTGCCTTCTGCCATGGCATGACACAGCAGGAAGGCTTTCATCAGATGTAGGTCCCTCAACCTTGGACTTCCCAGCCTCCAGAACTGCCAGAAAAAAAAAATTATTTTCTTTGTAAATTACCCAGTCTGTGATATTCTGTTATAGGAACACAAAATTGACTACACACATGCTCATAGAGGCATCAAATTACTGTTCCTTCTCTCTTTCCCCTATAATCCTCCTTCTTAAAGTCTCTATAACACCCCTTGTACAGTAGCTCAGATACAAATTTAGGTTTGCTCTTACTCTAGAGTACAGGTCAATAGATGTCCTTAATTATAAAAGGTTATACAAGATTGAGTGAATGTGTATATTTAAGTAATTTCTATTCTTCTTTATTAAAAAACATTATTTTGTTTAAATTTTAAGTAAATTGTCAGTATGAAACTGATCAATATTATCAATGTAAAGGGATTCTATTATCATGCTAAATTTAGTAGTGTGACATTATGCATACCAGCTTCAAAATTTTGCTTATAGAAAGGGCTTGAGTGATCTGCTTATATAATTTCCTTCACAGGAAAATAAATTTCTTTTTAAGTTCCATGAATAAAAGAAAATGTTCTTTGAGAAGCATTTCACACTCTTAAAATCGTAGCTAAAGAAAAGAAATCAGAAGCAATTGTCTGTTACTATGATTTTAAATACATCAAGTATTTTTGCTCGCAAAGTTTCATAAGCTGAGGGTTATAACGGCTATGACAGCAAAACTGAGATCCCTAATGCACTTTCAAAATGCTCAGCACTATTTCTTTCAGCACTGTAGTTTATTCTTTATACCTAGAAAATTTGCATAAGTTAAAACTTTTCTTTTTAGTACATTTTCTCTGTAGTTTCATGGATTTAGATTACTTATATTCTTCTTCATTTTTTGGTTGGTCAAGTCATTTCATTTCTAAAATAAAAGCAAACCTTGAAAGATGCAGATTCAAGAGAAAACAGACAAAAGAAACTTCTGTTGTTTAATCATGTAATCAAATTTCCACTGTTGCTACCCTCAATTCTAATAAAGCTTCTCTCACAATAGTCACCCTTGACTTCCTGATTTTCAAAAATATTTTCCATTTGTAGCCTTTTCTTCCTTGACTTCCAAATAGTGTTTCACCACTTATTTTTAAAAACTGTCTCCCCGCTTCAGTTTGATGACTTCACTTTCATTAAATTCCTTTGTTAATACCTCTTTGAATATCCCTTTTTCTGTCTGCCCTATGAAGGTCGATATTACCCGAGAGGTCTGTATTTGACCTTTGTATCTTCTTTATAATCTCTGCCCTTGAAATTTTCTCCATTCTCTTGGTTTTAACTGAAATTAATCTGCTGGGGATGCTTATTTCTGTATGACTAAAATCTTAGCAATTATTTCAAACTACTTAGTAGATATATAAAATTCAGCTTGTTTAAAATACAATTTATATCTTATGTAACCAAATTTCTTCCTCCTAAATTCTATATTCAAGATGATTGCATCATCCATCCAACTTTTTATGATTATATTGGCTACACATTCCTTTCCCACTACAGTCACATCAATTGATGCATCATGTTGATTCTATTTCCCAAAACTCTTTTAAACTATATTTTTTTATACTGTCTTAGTATAAGCTAAGTATAAGTATACCTTAGTGTAAGCTCTTGTCATCTCTTACTTGGTGTGATGGTTTGAATGCTTGTCCCATCCAAAACTCATGTTGAAATTTGTTTGCCATTATGGTGGTGTTAGGAGATGGTGATTGAAGAGGTGATAGGACATGAGGGCTCCACCCTCGAGGGTGGGGTTAATGACATTAAACATTATAGAGGGAGAGTCAGGCCCCCGTTTGCCTCTTTGCCCTTGCATCTTCCACCCTATCATAATGACACGTCCCTCCCTTCCTCCAGAGGATGAAGAATACAAAGTGCTATCTTGGAATCAGAGTCACCAAACCTGCTGGCACCTTGATTATGGACTTTTCAGCCTTCAGAATTATGAACCAATTAATTTTTGTTTCTTATAAATTACCCAGTCTTATGCATTCTGTCATAGCAGCACGAAGTGAACTGAGACACTTGGATATCTGCAAAGGTCTTCTATGAGTGTACTTCAAAAGTTCATGGAAGAAATAGAATTAAAAGACAGTATGAATCTTTCTACAAACTTTTTGAAGTATCCTCGTATCTCCTTTCTCTTTCTCCTACTCACTCCTCATACTCTTTCCAGATTAATGTTTCTAAAATCAGAATTTGAAGAATGAAATACTACCATTTGCAACAACATGGATGGACTTAGAGAAAATTATATTAAGTGAAACAAGTCAGGCACAGAAAGAAAAATACCACATGTTCTCACTTATTCGTGGGAGCTAAAAATAAAAAATAAACATGCAAACCAACATTGGGTGGGGAGAAGACACAACAATTACAACAATTCCTTGAACTTTTTAAGACAAGTGAACAGATATGATGTGGGCGGGGGAGAGAGAGTTAGGGGGGTAGAGGAACAGGTAAGGAGTCATGAAAATCTACTACAATGTATATTGGGAAGTTAAAATAAAAAAAGCAAAAAAAGGTACAAAGACCAAATAGTTTCACAGGTACATTTTATGTAACCTTTAAAGAATAGTTATTTCCAATGTTATTTAACTATGCTAAGCCACAGAAAAAGGTAAGCATCCCAATTCTTGTTGTGAAACTAATATACATTCAATACTGGAATTTGATAAAGAGATTATGAAAAAGTACAGAATAATAAAAAAATAAAAGTAAAATAAAATCAGAATTTGATACATTCGTTTAATATCACTAATGCCTGGTACATATTACTGTTTCAACAAATATATTTGAATTAATCCAGACCACTTTCCTTCTCTCCTAGAACTCTGCAATCTGTAATAGAGTACCTTGGATAGCACAGATGATAATGATAATAAAAATGCTGCTATATGTTGCCAGGAGCTTTAGTCTTCCAGGAAGGATAGAAATCACCTTGAAGCAGATTGTATGTGTTTTGCAAATATCCACTTGAATGATTCTCCTTAATTATGTAAATGTTGGGTGAGTCAGCATCAATTGACCTGTAGAGAAATATGTGGAAGAACCTTTGATGACTCTACTAAGGACATTACCTAAGATGCAAAAATATTGATTCCCTGATAGTCAAAGTTGGCTGTGGGGATAGCGGGTTGGGAGTATAAAATAACAACTGCCACATCTTTCACATACACAAGTCCTTTTAGAGGTAAAGAACAAAAGATCCAGAATCTTCCTTCCAGATTTGAAGTTAGGGAGGCTTATTATAGTGTATTAAAGTGTCCCTGACAAGAACACAGATGTAGAAAGAGCAACAAGTTGACTGAAATAAAATTACGATGAAAAACTGTCTGGACTCCCAATTGAGGCTCAATATTAAGGCCTTAAATATGGATAAAGCTGTTTTGTCTTTCTTTTTGTAAGCTCTGCTCAAAATGTCCATTTGGAAATTAGAATGTCCTGAGCCTTAGTTCCAAGATCCAATTAAACATCATGTTAGAAATAAAATATCCACAATTCTGAGAGTCCCAGTTTCTTTTAAGTTAGTCCAGGAATGTAAAAATAATTTACTTTTTAAAACAAGGTCTTAGACACACGATAACTTGGCAATTTTCACAATGTTGTATCCAATCATATCAAGTAATGGTCGTGGTGGGAAAGCCTACCGGACCCCCACATCCCCCAAATATTGACTTTAAAACAGATAGGTCACTTTTTGATTTTACAATTTGAAGACTGAAAGCCAAACTTATGAATTTTTGGTAAAAATTAACCCAAACTGCAAATCATGCAAGAACTGGCTTCTTTACCACAACCTGCTTAGGAAAGAAGATCCGAAATTTTTATAAACAACTTATTTGAAAGCCATACTCTGTGCCCTTAGCTGATTAAAATGGCTACCTCTTTCCCACTTAAACTAATACCTGGTCTTTTTCTACATTTAAATGACTCCGCAGAAATCAACTTTGAAGCATAACCTAGCACTTAAAAAGATCATTTTGCAGTTCCCCTTTCAAGAAATTGTTTAGACGTTTTCTAAACCATGTTCTCGATGGTAGGATTCTTGATAAAATCAGCATGTTTTAATTTTTTTAGCACAGGTTTTCATGATAATTTTTGTTGAAACTCCAAAGGGATGCTCACGTTATCTTCTTTACATACATGGTCTATTTTCCTCAAGAGTGGTTAATATTACAGGGGATTGGAAGAATGAAGTAAGTAATAGTGGTAGTGGGAAAGTGGCAGTTCGTGGTTCCAAGGGCTCCTGGATAAACTGGAAAAATCTGTAGGTATTAGACCAAAAAATAATATCTATTAACTGAGAAAATATATTTTGTTGTCTTTGGTCAATTGTATTTTCAGTTTGGGTGAAAGGCTGAGAGCTCCATTTGCACAACTGTAATTGTTCTAACAGTAGAAGATAGTAACAGTTATATATGATTCTGTTTCAATAGAACTAGTGGTGTCACTGGAAAATTTTGGTAGAGACAATTTACTCTTGAAGTCAGTGAGGAGAAAAGGAAGGGAGAAAATCTCCAGATCAAATGAAAGCTAATTTTGTGGAGAAGGATTTGGGAAAAATCAGAGTTCTGTGAAGACAGGAACTAAATAGGTGATGTGAACACATAAAACAAAGGTATCTCAGTGTTTATTTCAGAAATGGGAACTTAAATATGCTTGCTGACCATCTAGCATGGTTTTCTTACAGCTACTGTTGGGATGCAGGAGACTGTTACCCCAAAATATGATGCTTTGACATTCTGGAATAGAGAAGCAGCCTCAAGGTCTTTCTGATCTCCCCCACCCCCTCCTGTCTCTCAATCCTCTGTCACTCTCCAAGGCACAGAATGACACTGTTCTCTAATCTGCCTAACGTCCGAACCCACTAAAGAAGAAGACAGTTACCTCTGGTCCTTTCTCTGAGGTTTTATTCACTTAACTCATCTCACAGGAAGGAAGACTGAAGTCTGTCAACATGCCTGGACAAACTTTTGTCACAAATCATTGTCTTTTATTTCAGTCCCATTTGGTATTTTGTAAAGAATAATTTACTAATTGTTTTCTGCTCTTCAAGCCAAATAGACTTTGTTCTAGGCCACTGAGTCTCTCTAAAAGTCATTTACTCCTATAGCCCCATCCCCCTTTCACGATAAAGGGAGGTATATAAGCTTTGGACCCCACTGGAAAATTAGATAATTACTGTCTTGTGATTCCCTGTGCATTTTCCCCTCCCAGAACATTAAAGTAATAAAATTTGCTATGCCTTTTCTTCATATAAATCTGTTTATTAGTTGAATTTTTTCAGAGAACCTTCAGAAGGTTGAAGGGGAAGTTTTCCCTTGGTCCCTACACTACCAAAGTAGAAACTGCGTAATCTGAAGGGACAATAGACTAAGGAATCCAGTTTCTGAAGCAGGGGAGTTGGAAAAGGCAAATTACCTATCTTTCTTTGTGATATGCTCATAAATTGTCAGGTGACTCAGGATGTAATGGTGGTACATTCATACAGGGAAAAGAGAAAAATCAGGTTAAGAGATGAGTAGGAACTTATTTCTGGTGCAAAAGTAATTCAAAAATTTGGCCTATCGACTCAAGTAAATGAACAGGCATATCAACACATTAATGAGGCTTTATGACAAATTATTCAAGATGTTCTAGAAATTTCTGCTAGATTGTTTGGTTGTGTTTACTATATTGTTATTGATTTTTCTGTCTAATTTTGCTAAAGAAAAATTTTAAATCTCAAAAAAATCATGAAATTGTGATATCTCTTTTCAGTCCTATCAGTTTTGGTTTTACATATTTTAGAGCTCTATTGTTATAAAAATACATATTTATGATTTCATGTCTTCTTTATAATGGTTAAATGCCCCTGTTTATCTCTAGTACTATTTGTTTCTTTTTTTTTTTTTTTTTTTTTGTCTTTTCCATGACCGGCACTCAGCCAGTGAGTGCACTGGCCATTCCTATATAGGATCCGAACCCACAGCCGGAGCATTGCTGCGCTCCCAGAGCCGCACTCTCCCGAGTGCGCCATGGGCTCGGCCCCTATTTCTGTTTCTTAAGTTGTCTGTGATATTAATAGAACTACTCCAGCTTTCTTTTGATTAATATTTATGTGATATGTCTTTGTTTATTCTTTTACTTTGGTTACTTGTGCACAGCATATAGCTGTTGTTCCTTTTTAAAAGATCAGTCTGGCTATTACTATCTTTCTTTGGTGTATTTAGTCCATTTACATATAATGTACTTATTAATATGGATGGCTTACTATCTATAATTTTTCTAGTTGTTTTTGACTTATTCCACTTATTGTTTCTTGTTTAGTGTTTCCCCTTTTTGCCTTGCCTTTGGTTATTCGGGGTTTTGTAATTCAATTTTAAGTACACTGTTGCTTCAGACTGTATACCTTTGTTTTAAAAAGTGGTTTTCATAGGATTTACAATATGAATTTTAATTAATGAGTGTATTTTTTTTACATAATATTACATTGCTTTACATATATTTAAAGGAACTGCTAGCACTATATTTTCAATTCCTTTGTCCCATCTTCTGTGCTAATATTGTCATACCTTTTTTTTTTTTGCATATGCTGTAAATCCAAAATACATTGAAACTAGTTTTGTTTTAGACAAGAAGTTGGCAAATTATGGCCTGTGGGCCAAATCTGGCCTCCTCTCACCTGTTTTAAGTAAAGTTTTATTAGAATAGAGCAATGCCCCTTTGTTTATCTATTGTATGTCGCTGGTTTTACACTGAAATAGCAGACTTAAGTAGCTGCAACAGAAACGACATGGTCCACAAAATCTATAATATTTACTGGCTCTCCCGTGACAAAGAAAGTTTGCCAATCCCTGCTTTAGATAATATAATCACTCTTTTAGAGTGATTAAAATAATAACTCAAATTTATTTTTAATTCAGCCATTATTCTTTGTATAAAGTTTTATCCAGAAATATTTCTTCTTCCTAGAATCCTTTTTTAATATTTCTTGTAGCTTTGATCTGCTATTAATGAATTCTCTCCATTTTGTTTCTATTTTATTTAAAATTTATTATTTTGTCTTCAATTTTGAAAGATATTTTTACTGTTTATATCATTCTGGATTAAAAGCTTCTTTTTTCCTTGTAGCACTTTAAAGGTGCCCTTATATGGTCATCTGGTTTACATATAATCTGATAATAAGTCTGCTGTATTGATTTTCCTTCTTTGTATTTATTCTGGCTTATTTTCTCTAGATGTCTTCAAGATTGTTTCCTTTGCTTTGCTCTTTAGCAATTTGAACATGAAGTGTCTTGTGTTTATTTACAAGAATTTATCCTACTTGGAGTTCTCTAAAGTCATTAGATCTTTGCCTTAATGTCTTATATTGATTTTGCAAATTCTGAACTATTAACTCTTTCAATATTTTTCTTCCCCATTATCTCAATCTTCTCCTCCTGAGATTCCAATGATACGTATATTAAACAGTTTCATATTTTCTCACAACTCCTGGATGCTCTCTGCTCTGTTTTTCTCCCCATTCTGCTTTCCATTTTTGTTGCATTTCGGGTTTGGGTTTTTGCCATGAACATATTTTTAAGTTAGTTAATTGATTCTTTTCTCAGCTGTGTTGAGTCTATTGGTGAGCCCCTCACACTGTTTTTTTTTTTTTTTTTTTTTACATTCTGAGATGTTGTTGTGGAGGGGCCAGGGGTGGAGGCGGAGGCAGAGTGGCCCACGGCTGGCTTCTTCCTGGTCTTCCTGGTTGCTGATGGGCAGGGGGCATGGTTCCAGAGCCTGGTAGCTTCCCCATCAAACACATTCTTTATCTTTGTTACCCTGATCTTTGTTTCTAGCCTATCCAGCTTAATTTTTCTTACAGTTTCATTCTCCCTGCTGAAGTTCCCCATTTGTTAGTGCATGCTGTCTTTCTATTCTGCTAAAGCCTTTAGGAGATCAGTCATATCAGTCATAAACAGAAAGGAGATTGTTGGGAGGGAGGGGGGAGGGAGGTTTTGGTAATGGGCCACAATAATCAACCACATTGGATATGGATGAAATAAAATAAATTTTTTTTAAAAAAGATCAAAAATTATTTTGCATTCAATTTTTTATTATTAATCAACTTTTAGTCATTTTTACCTAGTATCAATTTATTTTATAACACTTTATTTCTATTAATCGTATCTTCAAATAATTTATAGCAGAGTAATGTATGTTTAATGGCTTTTTAATTAATTAATATTTTCATTTCCTTTCTGTAATAGGTTTATTTTTGCATTTAAAATGTATTAAATATTATTTCTATTTTTAATCAAATGAATTGTTAAAATAAATATTATTTATTTGATGCTTATAGCAACTCTATGAGGTAGACACTGGAACTTTCCCTACTTGTAGATGGGGAGACTGAATCTCAGAGAGGTCAAGGAACTTGCCCAAGGTCACACAGTAGTAAATAGCAGAGCTGAGATTCAAAGCTAGGCTGTATGGCTCCAGAGTTCATGTTCTTAACCATTATGCCATGCTGGCACCTTTTGAAAATAAAGAAAATAAATTTAAAAAGATATTGGTCATAGATATTTAACATAACATTTCCTTTCTGTGTATGGGTTATGACAGAGTCTCATTCTGTTCATTGCTTTGTCTCTTGACATTGGGTTGCTTATTCTTGCTTTCTTTTGTTTGTCTCATGTTTTTTTACTGGAGACTATACATCACAATTATTACAGAATAAATATTGTTTACAATAATTATCTCTAAAAATGAGCATGCCTTTTCTTGTGCTAGGCCATTAGTTTGTGGGCTGAGGCAAACTAACTAGGAGCTAGGCCACATTTGGGTTTTGTTGTTGCTGTGTTTACCTTTATTGTATCACTGTCTTCAAATTCTCTGGTGCTACCTTTTGCTAAAATTGGGGCTGTGTTCCTAAAGAGTATTGCCCCATGTTTTTACTCCACATTCAGCTTTCAGGTTTCACTCTCTGCAAGTATCTCACAGGAAGTCTCTCTTCACACTATTGCCTCTCTACCAGTGGTGAACTGCTGTTGCTTATAACTGAACAGTTCAGCTCTAGTCAAAAAGCCTATGAGTGATTTTTTTGAGCTCAACCTAGGCATTTACAAATGATTTACCTGGAAGACCTCATGAGGAAAAGCTGCCCTACCTAGCAAGGCTTGGTGCACAGCCTTTGCATTTCCATTTTTGAAGGGTGTTAAGGTCAAGGCTTCAGGCCCTTCTGGTCAGCCAGGCTCTTACACAAATCTGCATTCCCAACCCAGGTGCCTACCATCAGAAGTCTCTTTATCTTGGGTCTCCCTCAGATGGCTCTGCCAGGGAGACAGGGAATTGGGGGAAATTTTGAAGACCCTTTTCTTCACTCTGACTCAGGACTCAGTACATTTCCCTACCCCCAGGTCTATATACCTGTAGGAGCCGTTTGTTCAGGGATTCCCCCACATGATCAACTGGCAAGCCATTCCATGGGGAAAAATGGAACAGGGAAGAGTTGCTGCTTCATCCAGGTTAGCCTCTTGCCTATATTGTACTATTGCTGTAAGTGATTAAAGGCCTCGCTGTTACTTTATTCTGACCTGTTGTCTCAATTGGCTACTCTGACACCTGGTAAGTCAGCTTTTTCAGGCTCAGCTGAGCTCTTGATATTTGCTTTATGTTTGCTAAGATGGTGGTGGGAAAAAGGGTTTAAGAAACATTATCTCCCTGGGTGCCAGAGGTTGGGCTTTCTTAGAGATCCTAACTTTTCTCTGGTGGGAGGAGATGTTTAGTGAACTAAACATAGGATGGTTTCCTTTCTCTCTCCAATTAATAAAGGAATTTTGTAATCCTTGCTTCAGGTGCAATGTGTCTTCATCTGTGTGCTTAGGTTTACAGGTCTAGCTGCCTTTCTCCCAGTTGCTTGGAGCTTTTGTGCAATGGCAAAGTGGGCCTGGGTGGGGCTTTGATCTTTCTTTAACAGCGGTGTTTCCTTCTTTCAGGCCTGTATGAATGACAGACCATTTATCCACTTCTCTACGCTTCCCCTAATCTTGCTCTTGAGCGCCCTGTTGAGGTCTATGGAGAGGAGTTTGACTGTGGGCACAAATTACACATGCTTTTCTGACTCTCACGGTTCTACACCTGTACACTAGACCAAACTCTCAGCTTTTAGTAACTCATTAAAAGTTTTTTCTGTATTTTTTTCCCATGTGTATGGTGCCCAGCATCTCTTTTTTACATATTCTTCAAGAGATGAGTCAATATTTTCATCTTGTTACTTCCTGAATTTCAACCACTTGTTTTCCCTCTTTCTTCAGCTATCTCATGGGCTCGAGATGGGTTATGATTTCGTAGATCATCCAGCTCTTCTTGCTGTTAGTTTGGAAGTGATATTCCTTTCAGGTTTTTACATCCTAGGCAGAAACAAGATCTCATATATTTTGATGGAAGCATTTAATTGTGCATGTCTTTTTTTGTTATTTTTCCAAAGAATAAAGTCACAATTTTCTTTTCAATGCATACCTATTCCATTCATTTTGTGCTTCAAATCTACCACCAAAATTATGTTCTCATCCTTACAGTCATTGTCTACACAAATTTGGTTTTCATTCCACTCTGTCAATAAACTTACCAATTCTTTTGTTATACCATATGTCTGTGGCAGAGAGGTTAATGTTTAATATACCATAAAACAGAACATATTACAATATAATTATTCACTCCTTTCCAACAGAAATTACCAGTTCTTATTATATACTGATGACCTGTATGTTCTCATTGACTGGTATATTGGTAAGAGGTTATATGTCAGTAGATTCTGGACTCCATCTGCTCTGTGGTCACAATCATATTCCAGATATCCTAATGTAGGTTTTACAGCTACTGGCGTGAAAACACAGTGTTGTTTTTTTATCTGTCCAGTTCTAATCATCTGTATCATAGAGAAATTCCATTATATTCTGTGTATCAAGGCCATTAAAGAACAATGATATCAGCCACAATGTCCAATGACAACCTTTCCTTAATTTAGTCTTGCAACCAATCTCAACCCTTTATCCTGGTCCTCTAGCACTATTAACCACTGACCTTTAAATATGTTAGATTCTATAAATATTAGAATATCCACTGGTCTTTTCTATGAGAGTTCAAGACTTCTCCCCAGCATTGTGCATAGTAATGTATAGTTTTCTGTGAGAATTATTCAGTTAGCACATTTGCTGCTATCTTTATTAAGTCTTCCAGGCTGATTCCAGCGGTGATCTTTCTTCTGAAACAGAGGTCCCTCTAGTGTTCCTATTTGTGTTAGCAAGTCTTTAACTCGATGAGAAATACTACATGATGAACTCCTTAAAACTTCACATAATAGCTCATACTGCATGGCCAGTTCTGATTAAGACACTACAAGACACTACATATATTAATGCCATGGAATATTTATTATTTTGTGCAATTTTAAAAGTATATGCACCCCAAAATGTTATGTGCCCTATGAGACTATTAATTATGTGTATTTAATCCTTCATCCACATCTGGGCATGATATAAGGCATCACATAAATGTCTCTTGCACATCTCCAGAGGGGTATTACTGGTAATATCAAATACCAAATCACATCCAAACTGACCTCCCTTGAAGCTCTTCAGGTTCCATTGGCACCTTCTTTAAAGGCAATCACTTGACATTTAGATTCTGTATATTCAAAGCAGCAAATAAACTGTTGACATGCTGGGCAGGTAGCAGCAATCTGCTTTCTGTCATATCCAGATAGCTGTCTTAGCAATGCATCATCTTGATTAATAGCCATAGAGAGTGACAGAAGCTCTGCTGTTCAGCATTCTCCACCCTGTATGATTCATTGGCAGTGTATTTCTCAGATCACTGGAAAAATAACCAAAATGGTAAATATAGACTATAAACCATGAATCAAATGGTAGTCATTGGTTACTAATAAGTTATCAGAAGTATTGTGTCACTTCTTTTTGCCATATTATCTAGATGGAGTTTTGGGGCAGAGGTCATAAATTGGCAAGAGTCCAATTTCTCTTTTCTGGAGGAAATAGATCCAGAGGTTTCTCCTACCATCTGCTAATAGTGAATGCCAGATTTGAGAAAACAATAACTAACAGTCTTATTCTCTTGCTCCGAGGCACTCTTGTGGAAGTAGTGTGGATTGCATTCTTCCCTGAGATCACGACTCACTCATGAGCATCTATTCATTTGTGATAATTCCCCCACTTCCATGTACTGCTTCTTTTGACCCACTCATTTCCCAGCATGGTGGGTTTTTTTTCTGGCTCAGATGTATGGGTCACCCATAGGGTGGGTAGTAACAGCATGATTGCTGATGCTTTTACTCTTTCTTACCCCAGAAGGACTTCAAAGTCTTGGGAGGTGACAAAATGGCTGTGTTTTCCACTTAGTAAAAAACTCTAATTCAGAGTTATGCCCAGAATTGGTGTGCCATTTTGACCCTCTCTAAGCTAACTTTATAAATATGTACTATCAAAATCAATGGTGTAGATATTAGGTCTTGTGCATTCTTATAACCTTATATAGGTACATATAAGTTTATACACAAGCTAAAGGCCACAAGATAGGCAAAATAAAAGAAACAGCAATGAGATTAAAAAGTATTTGAAGGTATTTAATTGCCTCTTCTCCCACTCCTTTTCATTCAAACTCCTAATCCTAGAAACCTTTCATGTAGCGCATCTGTCTTATTTCCCCTCACTTTAAATCCCAGAAACATCATTTAAATGACCAAGCTAATTTTTTGATTTTGTTCATCACCTGTTTTGAGCAACACGTGTTTCAATCGTGCATTCCAACTTTCAGTGAGACTACTGCTCTCAGGATGATAAGCCCCAGAAGTCTAAAACGGGTATAACTAGAAATGATGCTGCTACAGGCAGAATAATTGCCCCACCCCCTACCACCGCCTAGACAAATGTAGCAAGAGGAATGAACACACGATCAAAAAAAAATCTTATGCCTAGACAAATGTGGTCTATGATAGATGATGTGAATAATGTGGCTTTCCAATCTTGGGCATTTTATATAACCTCACTTCTAGGAGGCCAAGAGCATATTCAGGAGGAAGGCACCAGCACCTGCTGGCTCAGTTGACATGATTCATGCCACCAAATCAAAGGTATTTCAAAGAGAGGGAAATGAAAGATGGAGTGGGAGGAGGAATAGATAATCAGTTCAATTTGGTAGAGTTGTTCAAAAGGCCTTTGAATGATGGAATGAAAAAGAAATAATGATGCAGACCTTTCTCAAGGGAAACTGCAGGGGTCTTTTCTTCTTGTTAATTCTAGCCAATGTTATGTCATTGACATCTCGGAGAATTTTCTTAAAAACTTACAATCCTCTGGGCTACAGTGTCAACATCAGAGTTCAGATTATGGCAAGGTGGACAGATTTCTGTTTAATAGAAACTATCAAACTTTGGAAGAGAAAGATTAAGCATCAGATATATATCTAGGTAATCTGGTCACCCCAAGAGTATATTGGAATGCTGTTCTCTGCCCTACTGCTGTCTGTCTTATAGCTATAGGGGGAACATAAAATATACATAGAGTTTTGTATGCTACAATTAAAATATTTACCAAAACTTTGGAGAATATCACTAAGACAATTGATATGCTTATAAGAGAAGTAATAATAATTGGAGAGACCATATCAAAACCTAGGGGCACAAAATATTTTCTTGGATTCAAGAGGAGGCACATGTGCAGTTTTCAGAGAGAATAATGGTCCTTATGTCTCTGGAGATCTCTCTAGAATATTTAGAAAAAAAATATGAAAAATAAATTAACTGTTAAACAATGCTTATCTGGAACCAATATATTTTTTCTGGAAAATCAAGGTCAAGAGATCTTTATGTACATTTTTTTTAAAGAACTTATATTGAGATTTGTGCAATGTTAATTATTTTCTTTATTTTAACTCCACTTCATTACCTTGAGTTTTCCTATGCTGCTCCTTAAGCTGAAATATTTTTCCTGAACAGTTGCAGATAGTGACTCGAAGATCTTTTTCCTAAATCTAACAAAGTTGAAAAGGTTTGTTCTTAATCCAAATATTGCCACAGAATTTAATGTCTTGGGAATTATGGTCATCATTACAATGCACCCAAGAACATAAACCTTTGAGGCCAGGTTGCAGCTTCAGCTGTAAAGAGAGAGAGACAACCACAGTTATGGCTGTGTTCTGACTGTGAGCACTGAAGCCTAATTCACCTTACTCACTTTCAAGTTCAACTACCTGTGCTGATCTTTTAACTATTTTATAGACTTAGAGCAACTTATATAAATACCAGTTGCTGTTTCTATATCTACATCATAATGATAATGATGATAAGTGTTTGAGTACCTGTTACCATTTTGCTATCAATATTTGCTTGTCTTTGGGTGCAATTTCAAGAAAACAAAGATTGAATAGACATAGGAAAGTTTTTAGTATTTACTGGATAATGTTACTTACATAATTTCCTTTATATCTATATTCTAAATCTAGATTTTGTTCCATTTTTCAGGAATCTATAAATATGAAAGCTATGTTTTCTAATTTGGATTTACTGACAAAAAGCTGAGGCCTTGATTTAATTTTTTATTGTACCTATTTTTTTCTTTTTTCCAGGAACCAATTTCACTCACTTCCTACATGACTTGATGATGCTTTGTCTTCAAAGACCACATAAACAGTGTCAGCCTTTATTCCTGATCCAAGGATTGGCACCATGCTTAAAAAATAGATTAATAAAAATAATAACACTTTAATTTTATACAGAACTTACTATGTATCAGGCCTTGTGCTAAGTGTTTTATACATATTGACTCATAACTTGTACAGAAAATGTCTGAAATTGGCACAAATATTATGGCCATTTTATGGATGAGGAAACTAAGACACTGAGCTGTTAGGTAACATGTTCAAGGCCAAATAGCTAGTAAGTGGCAAACTAGAAAAGATGTAACTTTGTATAAGTAATTTCACACTTAGGAATGATCATTTGATACAAATCCATGTGATTAGTA
The DNA here is from genome assembly GCF_027409185.1 of Cynocephalus volans. Taxonomy (NCBI): domain Eukaryota; kingdom Metazoa; phylum Chordata; class Mammalia; order Dermoptera; family Cynocephalidae; genus Cynocephalus; species Cynocephalus volans. The sequence continues at coordinate 32,605,564 of NC_084476.1, read as the reverse complement.
GACCTTTTACAAATTCAATAACGTATAAATTGTTTGAGCATAGTGCCGAAAAATTTGTCTTCTAAAATAAAATACTTACTCCTATTAACAGAAAATGGTATGTTTTACTAGGAAAAGCACACATATTATTTGATAACATAAGACATACTTTAGTCATAGTTCACCATCATTTTAGATCTAAGCCAGGGGACTTGTAAGTTTCACCTTGCTACTAGGAAAAGTGGTAAATAATATTGCTGGTCTACATTTCTCATAGGTTTAAGAATCTGAAGAAGAGAATGCATTAAAAAACAGTTTCAATCATTAAACTATTATATAACAATGAGTTTTACTAATAAAATAAGTTAAATTAAAAACAAATTTTAATGCGGTAATGAAATCTTCAACTTTGGAAGTAACTGACTCCATTCCAGAGAATTTTCTAGGAATTAACACTCCCCAGTGCATAATTACAATCTACTTTCTATTATAAGGTAATATTGAGAATTAGACTGTTTCCCCTGAACCCTGGATATCCTGAATCTACCCACGTATTAAAACATTGAGATAAAAATGTTAACTGAATTCATATAGAACCAATGAATGCAACAATTTACTAGTTAAAGTTGTTAAGTGTTTTCCATTTCATGATGATATCTTACTGTTAGTTAAATACTTATTGCCTCTCAATTATTCACTTAAATTCCTTGGGAGTAAAAGGAAATGAAATAATTTTTAAAAACTCATAATATTATTTTTTAAAAACCCTAAAACTACTGGTCACTGCTTACTCAAATCCTGGACATTTTTCAAATAATTAGAAAACCAACTGTGCTAAAATGGGAATCACCACTGAAAAATAGTAATGACACATATTTAACTGCTGGAGGAAAAATTAGTTGAAAGACTTAAAAAAAAAAGCAAGGAAATATATTAACACTTTCTTCGCATTTACCTCAATTCACCACTGCCTTTTCCCCAATTTAAATACCTTGGGTTTCCACAAAACAGGAACTGTGCAGTCTTCTTTTTTTTTTTTTAATGTATCTAATGTAACTAAAATCATTTTCTCTACTCACCAACCTGCCTATAAAATTCCTCTTATTCTGCTTGCATCCAAAGCTGCCATTTCAAGAAAATACAAAGGAGTAACAGTGGAGCATCACCTGAAGGAAAATGCAATCCTAACAAGAAAAAAATATAGGAGGAAATACAAAGGCATATTCTGGACAACACAGATGACCTAAAATCATCAGAGAAGTGCAGGAGAAAGTGTACCATAGGTAATTAGGTTTATCCACAAGTGAATTTTAAGCAAACAGGATATAATCTGTGTGGCTCCTCTAAGTGCTTTATGATGGTTCTGTCATTTGAGTTGGAAGGACTGATAGCTCAATATCTGATGTATTAGTCCATTTTTGAGTTGCTATAACAGAATATCTGAAACTGCATAATTTATAAAGAATAGAGGTTTATTTGGCTTAGGATTCTGGGACAGCTGCATCTGGCACAGGCCTCAGGCTGCTCCTACTCATGGAGGAAAGTGGCAGGCAGCCAGCGGGTACAGGCAGATCACAAGGTGAGAGAAAGCAAGAGAGAGAGAGGGGAGGTACCAGGGTCTTTTAAACAACCAGCTCTCATGGGAACTAATGGAGTGAGAACTCACTCACAATCCCTACCCTCCAGGGAGAGCATTAATCCATTCATGAAGGATCCACCCCCATGACTCAGACAGCTTCCAACACTGCCACACTAGGGATCAGATTTCCATATGAGTTTTGGGAGACAATAACATTCAAACTCTATCATTTGATGCAACTGGTTTTGACCAATTACAGAGATAAGAATGACATTGCCATTAAGCAGCATAATCTCCTTGGCTTCACCACATAGATCATAAACTTTAGGAAGGTAAAGGCAATGGCTACCGACACTGTAGGCTACCTAATCTGGGATTTTAGCAGCTTCAGATGTGGGGGTTTCTGCTCCTTCAGATCACCTTTTGAGTGAATTAAATCATAAAATTCTTCATACACTTTCTCATCCATATCCTTTGTCTAGTGCTTTTATAGTACATCCCAGTGAAGTGGGAGAATTATACTTCTTTACCCCTGTTGAAGTTGGGCTTGGCCATGCAGTTTGCTTTTAGCCAGTGGAGAGTGAGTGGGTGAAGTGTGCCAGCTCCAGATCAAGTCCTAAAGAGGTATCTCAGATGCTTACGCTTGTGCTCCTGCGATGTGCCATGAGGAGTTTCTCTGCCTGGATCAGCAAAACCATAGGCGATTTCCATATCTGTGAGAAGAAAGGAAAAAAAGAAAAAAAAAAATCAGGAATGGGGGGTGCCACAGGCCTCAAGCCCACCCCACCTCCTTCCTCCTTCTCTCACCCTATTTCCTTCCCCTTTCCCTTCTTCCCCTCCCCTCAACTGCTTTGCAGCAACATCATAGAATGTAAAAAACAAATAATAATATTAATAAATAAACTTTAAAAAATGCTTGTTATAAACTATGGAGATTTGTTTTTTGCTTGTTTGATTTCAATACAACCTATTTTGTGATTAATGGCATTTGCTGCAATTACAGCACATGGTTGTAATGATTTCAACATTTGCCTGGACGATGAACTCTATTCTATGGTATGTATTTTTGGGATATAAGTGACTGTTAGGATTTGAGTCTTATTTTTCTCTTTTCATGGGTTTTTAAAGTCTTATCTTTCATGGGTTTTTCTTTTCTTTTCTTTTTTTTTTGTCTTTTTTGTGACCGGCCGCACCACGCTCAGCCAGTGAGCACACTGGCCATCCCTATGTAGGATCCGAACCCTTGGCAGGAGCGCTGCTGTGCTCCCAGTGCCGCACTCCACCGAGTACGCCACAGGGTCGGCCTATGGGTTTTTCTATATAATCCAAATTCTCCATCATGCAAGTTAATTATTTAGAAATAAGAAAAAAATAGCATTTTATTCTGAGAACAAATATTTTATGCATTGGTAAACATGCTGATTAAATATATTTAGAGAGAGAGTTGATATATTCTTTCCACAGTGCTTTGGGTAATTTTGATGTAAAATATCTCAAAGATTTTATAATGATTTATCTCATCCAATTCACCATTCACTCTGTTCTCTGGCCACACAAGTCTTTGTCCAGGTCTTCAAAATTGTCATGCTCATTCCCATAGCAGGATTTCCAGTAAGGTATTCTCCTACTTTGAATATTCCCTTTCCATTCGTTCATGTAGATAAGATCTGGTTGCCCTTGAAATCTCAGTTCAAGCATAGCGTTGGGTAAGTCTTCCCCAATGCATTCAGAATAGAACAGGCCTCGTTTTACATGCTGTTAAAGCCTTCCATGTAAGTTTTTAATTGTTTTATATGATTTTCATTTATCTTCTCTGTTCATTTGTAAACTCCAAAAAGAGTATACAAATTTCATCTACACACACACACATTGAAAGTAGAAAGGAAAAAAGTGATTGAAGAAACAGAATTGCTGAATATAGTATTTTAAAGAAACCTTTTAGTATACACATGAAAGGATAATCTTTGGTCTACATGTCTGAGAATTTTGACTCCTGTTCTGCTCCCCAGAATAACAGCGAGTTCTTCTCTCCTCTTCCACTTCCTTATTGTTTTAGGCATTTTTGTTTCTGAATTCACGTCATGTATAAATATTAATGAGTATGGCAAGTCTTATTGGTTAGTTAATAACTCACATAGATGAAGTTTCTTTAAATAATGGAGATATTTTTGTCAAGAAAACTTCATGCATGCTTCCTTTCTGTGTGCTGCAACTACAAGCAACAAATCTTGGGTAATTTATATAATAGCGGTCCTGTTTACCATGCGTATGTCACAACATAACTCTCTACAAGACAAATATGTGTGATTACATTCACTAAGTAACACTGAAGAGCTCCAAAGCATTCACTGTGAAAGCTGTAACTGCTTAAGTAAAATTAGTTTGGCTTTTCATTTAGTTTCTGTTCCCTTTCATTCAGAGATTTAGCTTTCAGTGCATGGGAATAAAAAAGAAAGAGGAAGTTCTGTTGTACTCAAGTTCAGAGAGGGGAGGGATCAGGAAAGCTGCGGGTGCTGTGCTAAGTTATTGATCTCTGTTTTTGCCTGAAATAAGGAACATTTCAAAAAGAAATGATTAACTTATGAATTTAATGATTGAACTTATGATCAACATTAAATTAAAGGGAAAAAAATCATTGTAACATTGAGTTTACTTGCTCATTTATGTCCTATCTGGTTCTTGACAATAGAACATAAACATAAGGACATAAAGTGAGTAATGGGTGGCTGAAGAAATGATAATAAATAATAATAAAATAATTTTTTTATTGAGCACTTTCTAGTCACTTTGCCAGGTATTCTGTATGCATCATTATTTTAATCCTCACCAAATCTCTAAAGGTAAATACCCCCTTTTACCCTATTTTACCACATAAGAAATTCACATCTACGGAATTGAAGTAAACTGACGTTCACATAGCTGCTAAATGGCAGAATTGAGTTCAAGCACAGTAGACATTACTTAAAAATCCCACTGCCATAAAAGAATATAAGCAAATGAAGCCAGAAGCAAGGCTATATATATATATAAAAGCCATCCCATAATATCCTTCATATTTTCCAGAAGTGGATGACAGATTCGGCTCAGATATCCCAAGAAGCAAGAATGGGAAGTTACATTTTTCATAGTACATTTTTCTCTTGTTAATGGAGTCCTACCTAAACAAATACAACATTCGCTTTTAAAATGCTCCAGAAGTGGACAAATATTGATGCTCAATTATCTCTGAAAACATTATTTTTTAATTTCTATAGAGCTTACATTTTTCTCAGTGGATTTGTCCTTGGTCTATAATTGAAGCATTCGTAGTGCTAACTCATTCTCCTAACACTTTATTTTTAATGTGTTTAATCAATACAACAGCATATTCAGATAGGTGCTCTTTACAAATAAGAAAGCCGAAGGTCAGAGAAGCAAAATATGAACCTGAATCCAAATCTGGTTAACTCCTAACGTATGCTCTTAGTATATACATCTCTAGGCAAAATGCTGAAGCAGTACTATCTATCACTTTTACGTAGTTTGTTTATTATTAAATTATAGTTACCTATTTGGCTTGACTTACTTGGGATAAAGAGAACATCTTATCTAAGCTTGTATTCGTCCTGTATCTTAACGTGATTTCTTACATAAAATTGATAACAAATACCTAATAAATGATTATATGAATGAGAAAATGTACAAGTAAAGAAATATAAATATGAATTTTGCATTAGATTCTGAGTTATTAATATTAATAAGGTGACACTTCTGATTGCATATGAACAATAGCATCTTGTAAGATCAGGGTAACATAACTAGAAGGGGGATCTTAAAAAAAAAAAAAAGAAAAATCATCCTTTCCTTTCCTTTCCTCTCATTATATCAAGCATTGATTATCAAGGAAGGAAAGTTAAAATATGGATTTCTTATTTATAGCCTTAATTGAAAATTTATTTCAGTTAAAAATAGCCAAATAGCACTTAGATCATTTTTTATTCTCAACCGCAAATACAGATCACTTAGATTTTCAAAATGAATCTTTCATTAATTGAGGCATACCCGGTAATTATTTCTAGTGAGTTCTCTGGTAGATAAATGGATTGCGTGAAGCTACCATGAAGAATCTTTTGCTTTGGGAATATTGAAATTCAAATATTTATGTAAGACATGAGAACAACTGCTCCTTTAAAGTAAACGATAATCCCTTCTCTGTGATTCCAAAAATTTTACCTGAACTACTATTAAAAACTTATTATTAAGTTTCTGCTTACCTTCTGTTCTCCCACATCTGTGGATCTCTTGAGACTCAACCAATATGTTTCAGCACCACAATTCTTGGTATACTCAAAACTGTTTTTAGATTCCCAATTATTTTTAGATTAGAGAGATGTATATATGCTTGCATATGTGCACAAATAGATTCATTGATCACAATGCTCTAGAGATATATAAAATGGTTTCATGTAATTCCTGATTATCAAATATGCCTATAAAGGGGTTAGCAACAAATTGGTAAATGGCCACAAAAAATGATTACATTCTGTAATGTTGAATATACTAATTATACAGATCTGAGCATCACATATTGCACACAGATATTGATATTCAGTGCTGTATGCCACAAATATGTATAATCAATTTTTTCAATAAAAAAATAAATAAAATGTATGATATATTGAAAAATAAGACTGGCCTAGGCATGGCAGGCAAAATTTTAGTCTCAAATAGCCTAAAATAATTGGATAAAGATGTACACAAAGGAAAGGAATGAGAAATATAAATGCTGCTATGTACCAAGAAATTTTAGAACAGTATTGTTTAGGTGGGCTTTTTGTTTAGAGGGACAAATTTATGGCACACCTTTTAAAAATAAAAGGAAGAAAGTGTCCACTTGCACTGAGCCCCAGTTGAAACTTGTCCTGAAATTTATGAAAGCAATGCAAGTAGTAGAATCTCAAGGGGAAGTGGGGACAGACAAAAACAGGTGAACAAATAAAAACCAAACCAAACAAAACACCAAAAAATGGGTAAACAACCATCAATAACATAATGATGCCATAATAACAGGTTACATATACACACACAGAAAGCTATTAAATTGGCTTCAGACTTTACCTCTGCAATATTAAATTAAACACTAAATTCAAAAATAAAATGACGTAATTGTTAATTAGATTTGAAATGGAAATATTATGAACCAATAACTTATTTATCGATTTTTCTTACATGAAGAACACAGAACATTTCTTAAATAAACAAATGACTAAAAATAATTCCATTTACTCATTGCATATGAAAAACTTATTATTTAAATATGATAGTCATCTGACAAGATGTAATAAAACTTAATAATTTAAACATGGTAGAGACTAGTATACTTTAACAATCTAATCAAGGGCCTCTGAGCCTAACACTGCAATTACATTATAAGACGGTAGAAAGGACAAAGGTCAGAAGCTCTAAATATGAACCCTGTAAAACAGTATGACCTGGGACAAATCAATTTCTTTAAATTATTTTTCAATTTTATTTATATTTACTTTTGTGGGGTACGTGTGTTGTTTCAGTACATGCATATACTGCACAATTATGAACTTAGGGTAGACAGCAGAGTTTTGTTCATGTTAGCCCACCTCTTCTCCCCTTCCAGCCTCTGGCAATTATTACTCTACCCTCTACTCCTATAAGAAACCCCCCCCCTTTTTTTTTTTAGATTCCACATATGAGTGAGACCATGTGTTATTTGTTTTTTTGTGCCTGACTTAATTCACTTAACATGATGGTTTCCAGTTTTATCCATGTTGCTGCAAATGATAGGATATCATTTATTTTTATAGATAAGTAGTATTCTGTAGTATATATGTACCACAGTTGTTTTATCCATTCATCCATTGATGGGCTTTAGATTGGTTCTATCTCTTGGCTCTTGTGAATAGTGTTGCAATGAACATGAGAGTGCAGGTGTCTTTTGGATATATTGATTTCACAACCTTTGTGTATGTACCCAGTAGTAGGATAGCTTGGTTGTAAAGTAGATCTATTTTTAGTTCTCTGAGGAAACTACATACTGTTTTTCACAATGGTTTGTACCAATTTAAATTTCCAACAAAAATGTAGGAGGGTTCCTTTTTCTCTGCATCCTTGTCAGCATTTGTTATTTTCTGTCTTGTTGGTAATAGCCAGACTAGCTGGGGTGAGATGATAACTCATTGTGGTTTTAATTTGCATTTCCCTGATGATTAATGGTGTTGATGATTTGTTTCACGCACTTGTTGGCCATTTACAGGTCTTCATTTGAGAAATGTCTATTCAGGTCCTTTGCCTGTTTTTTAATTGGGTTATTTGTTTTATTTGCTGTTGAGCTGCTTGAGTTCCTTAAATATTCTGGATATGAGGCCCTTGTCTGACGTGTCATTTGGAAACACTATCTTCCATTCTTTAGGTTGTCTCTTCACTTTGTTGACAGTTTCCCGTGCTGTGCAGAAGCTTTTTAGTTTGATGTAATCCCTTTTGTATATTTTTGCTTTAATTATCTGAGCCTGTGCAGTCTACTTCGAAAAAACACTGCTCACTCCCATTTCATTTCATGTAGCACTTCTCCTATGCTTTCTTTTACTAGTTTCATAGTCTAAGGTCTTAAATTTAGGTCTTTAATACATTCTGAGTTTATTTTTGTACATGGTAAGAAATAGGAGTCTAGTTTCCATCCTCTGCATGTGGGTACTCACTTTTCCCAACACCAGTTTTTGAAGAGGCTGTCCTTTCCCCACTGTATATTCTTGGCACCTTTGTCAAAAATCGGTTTTCTATAAGTGTGTGGGTTTATATCTGAGATCTCTATTCTGTCCTATTGGTCTATTTGTCAATTTTTATGCCAGTACCATGCTGTTTTGGTTATTATAGCTTTATAGCATATCTTGAAGTCAGGAAGTGTGATGCCTCCAACTTTGTTCTTTTTCAAGATTGTTTCACTATATGGGGTCTTTTGTGCTTCCATATAAATATTATGATTGATTTTTCTATTTTTGTGAAGAATGCCATTGGTATTTTGATAGGGATTTCATTGAATGTGTAGATTGCTCTGAGTAAGAAGGACATTTTGATGGTGTTAATTTTTCCAACCCATGAACATAGGATATATTTTGTGTGTGTGTACCCTCAACTTTTTTGATCAGTGTTTTATAGCTTTCATTGTAGAGGTCTTTCACCTCCTTGGTTAAATTTACTCCTAGGTAGGTATTTCATTTTTTGAGTACCTATTGTAAGTAGGATTACTTTCTTGATTTCTACTTCAGCTGTTTTGTTATTAGCATACAAGAAAGCTATTGATTTTTTGGGTGTTGATTTTATATCCTGCTACCATGCTAAATTCATTTATTAGTTCAAGGAATTATTTTGTGGTGTACTCAGAGTTTTCTCCGTATATGATCATGTTATTTGCAAATAGGTATAGTTTTACTTCCTCCTTTGTGGTCTAGATGCCCTTTTTTGCTTTCTCTTGCTTTACTGTACTGGCTAGAACTTCCAGTGCTATGTTGAAGAAGAGTAGGAAAAATGGGCATCCTTATCTTGTTCCAGAATGTTAGAGGAAAAGCCTCCAGTTTTGATCCATGCAGCATGATATTAGCTGTGGATTTGTTATATATGGTCTTTATTGTGTTGAGGTACATTCCTTGTTTGTTGAGTGTTTTAATCATAAAAGTTGTTGGATCTTACCAAATGCCTTTTCTGCATCTATTGAATTGAACATACTTTTTTTTTTCTTTATTCTTTTAATGTGATTTATCATGTTGATTGATTTGGATATGTTCCACCATCCCTGCAGTGTGGGGTTGAATCCCACTTCATCATAGTGTGTGATCTTTTTACTGTGTTGTTGGATTCTGTTAGCTAGCATTTTGCTGAGGATCTTTGTGTTTGTGTTCATTAGGGGTACTGGTTGGCAGTATTCTTTTTTGGTTGTATCTTTTTTCTAGTTTTGGTATAACGTTAATGTTGGTCTCACTGAATGAGTTTGAAAGTGTTCCCTCCTCTTCAATTTTTTGGAAGACTTTGAGAAGAATTGGTATTAGTTCTTTTTAAATGTTTGGTAGAATTTGGCAGCAAAGCCATCTGGTTGTAACATCTCTTTTTTCATTTCTTATTTTATTTATTTGAGTCTTCTCTCTCTTTTTCTTTATCAGCCTAGCTAAAGGTTTATCAATTTTGTTTATCTTTTCAAAAAACCCACTCTTTTTTCATCAATCTTTTGTATTTTTCAAAAATTTCTAATTCATTTATTTCAGCTCTGATATCTGTTATTTATATCTACTGATTTGGGGTTTGACTTGTTCTTGTATTTCTAGTTCCTGCAATGTTAGGTTGTTTATTTGAAGTCATTCTTCTTTTCTGATGTAGGCATTTATTGTTATAAACTTCCCTCTTAGAACTTAGGGATTTGTTACTGCCATTTTGTTACTTTTTTTCTGGCTGTTTTGTGGATCCTTTTTTCCTTTTTCCTGATCTTACTGTCTTCCTGTGTGATTGAGTCGTTTCCTCTAGCAGTGTATTTTGATTTCTTGCTTTTTATTTTTAGTATGTCTCTTGTAAGTTTTCATGCTGTGATTACCGTGAGGCTTACAAAAAATATGTTATAGTTATAACACATTGTTTTAGACTAATAATAACTTTGATATCTAAGGGGAAAAAAAAGAACAGAGGCCAACTCTACACTTTAGTTTCATACTCCTACCCCCACTTTTTGACATTTTGTTGTTTCAGGTTACATCTTTTAATATTGCCTGTCTCTTATATGGTTGTTGTATATGGAATCATCTTGTTAGGTTTGTTCTTTAGTTTACTAAGGATGTAAGCAGTTTATTCAATATCCTTATGATATTGGAATATTCTGAGGTTGTCTGTGAACTTACCTTACTAATGAGTCATTGTACGTTCAAATGTTTTCTTGCTGTTCCTTAATGTTGTCTTCTTTCAAACTGAAGAACTTCCTTCAGCATTTTTTGTAAAGCAGGTCTAGTGTTGATGAATTCTCTTAGCTTTTGTTTGTCTGGGAAAGACTTTGTTTCTCCTGCATATTTGAAGGCTAGTTTTTGCTGGTTAGAGAATTCTTGGCTGATAGTCTTTTTCTTCAGCACTCTGAATATATCATCCCATTATCTTCTGGCCTGTAGGGTTTCTACTGAGGAATCTGCTGAGAGTCATAATGGGGTTTAGTAGAATGTTATGTGTGTCTTTTCTCTTGCTGCTTTTGGTATCCTTTATTTATCTTTGGTTTTTAATAATTTGATTATGATGTGCCTTGGCATGTTCCTCCTTGGATTGAATTTGACTGGTTACCTCTGGGTTTCCTGTACCTGGGAGGCATCATCTTTCTCTATACTTGGGAAATTTTCAGCCATTATTTTCTTGAATATGCTTTCTACATCTCTTCCTTTTTTTTTTTTTATCTCCTTCAGTTATGCCAATTATGTGGAGGTTATTTTGCTTGAGAGAATTCCATATTTGCTGCATTTCTGTTTCATTTTTTCTTATTCTTTTTTCTTTTTGCTCTTCTGATTTGATAATTTCATATGTTTTATCTTCAAGCTCATTGATTCTTTCCTCAGTATGATTAAGTCTGCTGTTGGAGCTTTCTATCAAGTTTTGTAGTTCAGATAATGTATTCTTTATTTCTAGAATTTCTATTTGTTTTTTGTTTTAATTGATTCAATTCCTTTGTCAAGTTTCTCATTCTGCTCCCTGATTGTTTTCCAGATATCTTGCAATTTTCTCTCTGTATTTCCTTGTGACTTCCTGAACATCCTTAAAAGGGTTATTCTGAATTCTTTGTCAGACATTCTATAGATCTGCTGTTCCTCTGTGTCCATCGCCAGTGGCTTGCTTGTTTCTTTTGTTGGTGACATATTTCTCTGTTTTTAATCAATCTCTGTGTATTTATCCTGATGCCTGGTTAGAGGAGACTGCTTCTTCTTTTATGTTTTTTAGGTGTTCTTTGGTGGTGTTACAGCTTTACTGGTTAATATCAGAGCTCTATCTATGGTCTGTGTTTTTTTTTGTTTTTTGTTTGTTTTCAGTTTCATGTTGTATTATAAACTAGCAGCACCACGTAAACTCTGCACTAGAACTAATTTGTTGTCCTTTGGTTAATCCCAAAAGTGAGGGAACTTCCTGTGGGGACCAGCACTTGACACCTGTGGTTGAGCTAAATTACTACTTTTCTGCTGATTTTCTGGGGAAGGAATTTTTTTTTTTTTAAGTATCAGCTTTTAATTGTTAGCCTTTTAATTATCTGTGTGGATCACCTAAGTTGTGTGCAAATTCTGGTCTAACACTGAGTCTTTCCAGCATACTGCATCCCCTTCAATTCTATTGCCCTGACCAATCTCCACTGAGTCGGCCTGTGCTGATTAGAAGGCAAATCAGCTGCCCACACTATGTCCAAATGTTCTCCTGGTGGGACAGCCTCCTTCCTGCACTCCAAATGCTTTGCATGGGGTGGGCCATGTGCATGTCCCTTGTGATGACTCACTGCCCTCTGGATGGCTCTTTTCTTTGGTTGGCTGTGGCCCCTCACTCCTATGTGGAACCACAACAAACTGTCAGTGGTCCTTGCTGGCCTGGGGGCTGGTATGGTGTGCTCTGAGGCTCTCTTCTCCCCTGCAGACTCCAAGCAACTTCACACAATGGGCACAGCTATGGCTTTTGCCATCTTATCCTCCATGCGCTACAACTTCTTCCTGCCCCTCACCAGGCCAGCCCTGAAGTGGGTAGGGCTCAAAACTGTCAGAGCAGTCCCTTCTTTCTCTCATGTGGCTTCTCCTGACTTCACAAACTCCACAGATTTCTCCTTCTCTTCCCCTGAGCTCTCGCAGTCCCAGGTTTGAGTCTTTGCTTTTTAACAGTTGTAAATTGATTGGTTGTGACAGAGAGTGATGCTGGGGACCGTCTATTCCATCATCTTAATGACCTTTTTATTTTTAATTGACAAGTAAAAATTGTTTATATTTATAATATCCAACATGATGCTTTGGTTTATCTGAGATTGCAGGAATATACACATATGTGTGTATATGTAATATAAGCCATTATTATCTCCACTGATTAATATAAAACTTATCTAGCAGTGATAATAGTTTCTACTTCTCCTTCCAGAAAAATTACTATTCAAATACAGGTAAGTTTCTTCCTCTTACATAAATAAAGAATTTGTATTTGGAACATTGGTTAGTGGCTACAAACAATGATTGCATTTTGTAATGATGAATATGCTAATTATGATTTGATCATCACGTCTCGGATACAAATATCAGTATTAAACTCCACAAATATGTATAATCAATTAAGTTTCAGTAAAAAAAATACATATAATTGTTTAAAAAGAATTTGTATTTGGGATTGTATAGTCAGCTCATTCATCAGAAAATTCTTCATTCTTTATGACAAAAATTAATTATAAATTTATTCCCCCAAAATACCATTCATCTTTCAAAAGGAAATAATTCTACCTGAATGCGGTGTCCAGAATCTATCCCTTTTTCTATCCAAGCTCCTTTCTCTGTCTTCCATTATCAACCAATTAGACTTGCCCATTTATTTATCATCATCCCCTCCCTGGGCTCACTCCTCAGAAAATATTCAGCTTTGTCATATGTTTTCTGCTCTTGTCATGTCCCCTGCTCCAACAGAGTAATGTTCTCTTTACTCTACTTAACTTTAATTTGCCTGTCCTGTGTAGTACTCCTCATGAATTTAGCCATTACTCATGTTCCATAACTCACCATTTAGCATATTCTGTGAATGAACAATTATATTATATTATAGTCATATTTCTAGATTTGCTTATTATGCATTTTAGTAATATATAATTTTAGATTTTATGTATTTCTAATGTATTGTTAAAAGGAGCTTGAATGTCATTGAGTTCAGGAACAAAGGAGGGAATGACGAATTTAAATAACACCCAAATGTCTCAACTAGTTGAACATGTTCACTAATATAAAAGTTATTTTGGAAGTCCAAGTTAGCTGCTCAATGTCTAGAATAATCTATATTTAAGAGCCTAATTTAACCAATATAATCTAAATGGAAAGATGCAGACAACATAATACAACGTAATACCAGAGCAGACAACAGAAATCTAAGTTTTTAAATTTACAATGAGCTACTGAACTGTCATAAAAACAAGAATACTTAAGATCACTACTGTTAGTATTGGAAGAGATAATGCACATGAAGCGTGAAAGACAGTGAACACTTAATATACATCAGTTACTATTTTATTTGCTTTACTTATTTCTTCAAAATGTTAATAACATGGTTTGTTTTGCATTTCTGATTGCACACCGGCAATGGTCTAAATAGGCTCCTCCTTTTTCTTGGGGCTATTTTATCTTCTATGGATGTCTTTAATTTTCACTCTGTGAGTATTAATACCAAATATGTCCTAGTTTTGTCATGCTTCTGCAGACTAATATGGCCTTAATCTGTGCTCTGATAACCTGACTGGGAGAAATCCATATGCTTTCATTACAGTGTACTCTAAAAACTCATGATTTTAGATTTTACCAAATTTCTTGGTTAAATATTTGTTCCCTAGTTTTACTGTCAGAGGATAGGAGATCTTATTTCCCTCATTTTCAGTTCTTAGGGAGTGCCTCACTATATTCTCCAAGAATTAAAAACAGGTATGTTTATAAAATAGTAAATTGCCCCATAAGCATGTTAGGATCTGAACCAGTATTTTTTAATGATAGCAATGATATTTTTTTCTCAGGGCAGTAAATTCAGTAAAATTTATGTGGTTCACTTATTCATCTTTGATTTATTCATTTCAAATAACGAAGACAGATATGTGCTTTGATTTGTGCTATTTAATCAATCATAGTGGGAATTGACACACAGATTACACTTTCCCTCTCGAACAAGTTTAAAGAAGCTACTTTATCTGAAATTAGCAAGCACATGACCTTTCTGAAGAATAAAATGACAATATAAAGATTACATATAGATTTTAAATTCCCCTTGCATATTTATGGAAGAAATTTTGAATTTTCTGTTAATGATCCTACAAATTAAACCAAACTTTTGTTTCTGAACATATCCGGAATATGCTGTCACTGAATATATTATCAGAGCTTAAGTAAAATTTGAAAATTATATAAGAACATTATATATTTTCAATAAAGTTAACCATTTTTTAAACTACTATTACTTATAGGTGATAAAAATATAATTTGAGAAAAAGGACGTGACTGGTTTAAACCTTGGAATTTCCTGAGTATTTGTATATGTTCAAGTTATAACCCTTCTATGAATCCCAGTTTGAGCAGGAGGTAAGGTTTTAGGAATACAAACGTATAAAAGGGATGTTGTGAGATACAATTTTATAACTCCTTTTCCACATAAAAATAAAAACTATGCAAATTTTGAAATTTTAGTATGGCCTATAATTGAGGACACATATAATTTTACTGGGGAGCAGGGGACCAGGGCCAGTCCCAGCCCCATTGCTGCTGTCTTCTTTTCTGCCTTCCTGCATAGAGTTATGAAGGAATAAAGAATACAGATGGTCAAGCATTCCAGTGTGGTCAAGCAGCTCCTACCGAACCCAACCCTCCTTTATAACTAGCCACAAAGGAGTCTCAAATTCTGAGTGTAAACCCTACTCAAATCTCTATGTTACTTCTGAACCATGCATGCATAGTGTGGACTCAAGGTAGCTTGCAATGCATACCAAAATAACTGAACATAAATTTGTGCTGCCACCCACAAGATGTAGTAAAATGTTGAAATTTGAATCTAACCAAACTACTGCCTATTAAAGCAAAGATGTCAACATTCTTAAGAAGACTGTAACCAAATGCAGATTTTCTAAATAACATCACATATCCAATGAGGGGCATAATTTCTAAAAATAATTGTGTATGAAAAAAAACAGAAAAACGTTATTCATTCCTTCAAAAAAATTATCAACAGATTTTAACCCTGAGATTATCCAGATGTTGGAGTTATTATACAGGGACTTTGAAGCAGAACAAGAAAGTTCCTCAATTTGAGAAAAGACATCTAGTAGAAACATAATGTTGACATCATAACTAATGTTGAAATATTTAATGCTTTTCTCCTAAGACTGGTAACAAGACAGTGATGCCTGCTCTCATACTTATTTAACATTCTACTTAAGTATTTATAGTTGATCCAAGTACATCAAATCTGTACAATTTTATCACATGTTTAGGTTTGTGTGACCAACACCATAGTCAAAGATACAGAAAAGCTCCCACAGTATCAACAAGAATTCTGGCTAATGCTTTTTTATAACCATGTGCAGCTCCCTTCTATAACCCCAACTAATCTCTGGAAACCACCAATCTCTTTTTCATTTCTAATGTTCTGCCATTTCAAAAATACTATAAAAATGGACTCATACAGTATGTATTCTTTTAAGACTGGCATTTACATTCAGCATAATTCCCTAAATTTTATCCAAGTTTTTGCATGTATCAGTAGTTCATTCCTTTTTATTGCTAAATAGTATTCTATACTATATGTATAGCATGTATATGTACAGGTTTTTCTGGGTACATAAGTTTTTTGTTTCTCTTGGATAAATGCTAAAGAGTACGATTGCTGGGTCATACTTATAAGTGCATGATTAGTTTTATAAGCAATTGACAATCTATTTTCCAAACAGCAATATACAAGTGACCCAGTTTTTCTGCATACTCCTCAGCATTTAGAGTTATCACTATGCAAAAAAAAAAAAAAAAAAAAAAATCAGTCATTCTTATAGAGGTGTAGTGATTGTGGTTTTTATTTTCATTTCTCTAATGGCTAACCATGTTGGACATTTTTAATGTGATTATTTGCCATCTATATATCCTCTTTGGTGAAATGTTTCCTCATGCGTTTTGCCCATTTTCTAATTGGATTGTTTGTTTTTACTGTTGCCTTTTTATAGTTCATTATGCATTTTAGATACTAACTCTCTATTGGATATGCTATATGCCAAAATTTTTTCCTCATCTTTATCTGAGTTCTGGACTGTCACTGATACTTTGCTATCTCTATGTGGTTGGAATCATATAGAATGTAGCCTTTTCAGACTGGCTTCTTTCACATAGAAATATGCATTTAATGTTTCTCCATGTATTATCATGGCTTGATAAGTCATTTTGTTTTATCACTTCATAATATCTCATTGTACGGATGTACCACAGTCTTTATTAATTCATGTATTGAAGGGCATATCAGTTGCCTCCGTGTATTTCTTAATAAAGCTGCTATAAACATCCATGTTTAGGTTTTTGAGCGAATATGTGTTTTTAAAACATTTGTGTAAATGCCTAGAAGCATGATTGCTAGACCATATGATAACACTATGTTTAGCTTTGTAAGAATCTTCCAAATTGTCTTCTAAAGTGGCTGTACCATTTTGCATATCCTCCAGCAATGGATCAGCACTCCTATTGCTCTGTATCCTTGCTAACATTCGATGTTGTCAGTTTTTATGTTTTTCAAGCCATTCTAATAGGTGTGTACTGAGTATCCATTGCTGTATTAATTTGCAACTCCTTAATGATATATGATATTGGCCATCTATTTATATGCTTGTATTCTATCTGCATGTATTTTTTGGTGAGTTATCATTTCAGATCTTTCGCTCATTTTATTAGTTGGGTTGTTTGTTTTCTTATTGCTGAAAGTTGAGTTCTTTTATATTAAGTGTACAAGTCTTTTTTAAGACATATGTTGTACAAGTATTTTCTCCAAGTTAGTCTGTTTTTTCATTCCCTTAACAGTTTCTTTCATGGGGTACATATTTCCTGTTTCTAACTTTAATGAAGCCTAATATCAATTTTTTCTTTCACAAATCATGCTTTTTGGTGTTTTATCTAAAAAGTCATCACCAAACCTAACATCGGTGAAATTTTCTGATATGTCATATCTTGAAAATTTTATAGTTTTATGTTTTAAATTTAGATCTATAATCCATTTTGCGTGTTTTTGTAAAAGGTGCAAGGTGTGGTCTTATTTTTTTTGTGTGTGTGTGTGGTTGTCTAGTTGATCCAGCACTATTTGCTTAAAAAACTACCTATTGAATTGCCTTTACTTCTTTGTCAAAGATCCGTCAATTACTTGCATATTTGTGTGGGTTTATTTCTGGGTTCTTTAGTCTGCTCCATTGGCCAATTTCCTTTTCTTTTTTTCCCCCACTATCACATTGTCTTAATTACTGTAACTTTGTAGTAGGTCTTCAGGACAAGCAGTGCCAGTCCAACAGCCTGAACAAAATTGACTCCATTTTGAATTTAAAAACTTTTTCTCTTCTGTAACCCAAACCACATAGCCTGTAGCTAATTGCCAGAATAGAATGACTCTTGCTTTCACATTGTACACAAAATAATTAGAGAAAAATTATTAACCCAGTTGGCCATTTGTTACTAGTTTACTAATATGATCTTATTTGAGAATAACAGAAACTGAATCCATGGAGAATGTAGTACGACACTGGTCAGCTCCCACTGGGACAGTTCCTTGATTAGGGGACCACACGCTTTTTCTAAGCAAAAACAACAGATGGCCTAAATGGATAAAAGATGGAGCCCAAGGGAAGTTAAGGGGGAGGGCTAAGCATAGAGAAGCAAGGCACGTGCACATGTGACCTTTTCAAGGATTGGTCTAAACTTGGAAATCCCCACCTGCTAAGTATATAAATATGATCTTTTGTGTTACAATAAACGGAACTGCCTGACAGAACCCCTGCTGCGTGTGTATGTGTTTGTTCCCTATCTGGGAGAGCAGCGGCGTGCTCACCCATCTCTTGGAATCTGTTTTTGCCCTGCGTCCTGAGCGGGGAAGAAAAGGTCAATCCCTTTGGCCCCAACACTCTAGGGAAAGGAAAAACCTGTTGGGGTCCCATGCAGCTGCCGGAGATGCCCAGCACTTGATTATTATCTGAAACACTCAAGCATGTCTGCACATCCCCGCTTGGTCACTATGAATCAGCTTTCCACTACAGACCTCTGTAAAACTCTTTGGCAAACCTGGGAGAGGCGGAGATGGTCTTTGAGACATAAATCCACCATTGCTCCAGGCTGCTCGCTTCCTGAGTAAAGGTTACCTTTCCTAACACCAACTCTTGTTTCCTGATTATCGGCTATTGAGCAGTGAGCAAATGGGGTCTCTGTAACACCGTCCTCCAACTTAGTTTTTCACATTCAATATTGTGTTGGCTATTATTAGACTTTTGCCTTTCCAGAAAAACTCTAGAATCAAGTTGTCGATATTCACAAAATAACTTGGTGGGATTTTGAATGAAATTGTTTTGAATTTACAGATAAATTTGGGAAGAACTGATATCATAACAATATCATCTTTCTATTCATGAACATGCAATCTCTCTCCAACTATTTAGATCTTCTTTGGGCTTTTTCTTTCTGAGTGTTGGAGTTTTTCTCATGTTGATCTCATACATATTTTGTAAGATTTATACCTAAATATATCATTGTTAATACTTATCTAAATAATGTTGTGTTTTTAATTACAGATTCCAGTTATTCATTTCTGGCATATAGGAAAGCAATGGTGTATGCTACTATCTAGACAAAATTACTTATTAGTTGCAGGAGTTGTTCTATCGAATTTTGGGGATTTTCTATATAGATAATCGTGTTATCTATAAACAAAAAGAGTGTATTTCTTCCTTCCAAGTCTATGTACCATTTATAGCATACCTTTGAACAACACAGGTATGAACAGCTCAGGTTCACTTACATGCAATTTTTTTTTCAACCTGTGTATAGGGTGGTAAGGCTTTTCTTACACATGGGTTCCACAGGGCCATCTCAAGTATTTAACTACTTAAATACATAACAACTTAAATTACTGAACTACTTAAGTAACCCAACCCAATATTGCTTTTTGACTGCGTGGGGAGTCGGCCCTCCTAATCCCTACTTTGTTCAATGGTAAACTGTATTTTCTTTTCTTCTTTTATTGCATTAACTAGGACTTTCAGTATAATATTAACAGAAGTGGTTAGAGAGATCATTCTTTTCTTGTGCCCAGTTTGAGAGGTTAAAGCTTCTAATTTCACACCATTAAGTATGATGCTACCTTAAGTTTTTTGGTGTGTCTGTTTGTTTTTTCTTGTAGATCTTCTTTATCAAGTTGAAGTTCCTTTCTATGCCTAATTTGCTGAAAGTTTTTATCATGATTGGCTGTTAAATTCGGTGAAATGCTTTTCCTAAATCTACTGAAATTATCATACGATTTTTCTTTTTTAGCCTGCTGATATGATAGACTACATTAATTGCTTTTTGAATATTGAACCAGTCTTGCACACCTGAAATAAATAACATTCGGTAAGATATAATTCATTATTTGATTCGATTTGTTGATAGCTTTTGCATCTGTTTTCATAGGAGATATCCATCTGTGGTTTTTCTTCTTTGCAATTGCTTTCTCTGCTTTTTGTATTAGAATAATACT
Organism: Cynocephalus volans; assembly: GCF_027409185.1. NCBI lineage: Eukaryota > Metazoa > Chordata > Mammalia > Dermoptera > Cynocephalidae > Cynocephalus > Cynocephalus volans. The sequence continues at coordinate 32,585,532 of NC_084476.1, read as the reverse complement.
GGCCTCACAGAATGAGTTAGAAAATGTTCTCTCTGCTTCTATTTTCCGGAATAATTGTGTATTAAGTGATGTCATTTTTTTTCTTGAATGTTCAGTAGAATTCACCAGTGAAACCACCTGGGCCAGTGCTTTCTTTGTTTAGGATATTACTAATAATTGATTCAATTTCTTTAACAGATATGAGGCCTATTTGGATTATCTATTTCTCTTTGCAAAAATTTTGTTATTTCATGTCTTTGAAGGAATTGACCCTTTCCTTCAAATTTATCAAAATATGTGGGCATAGGATCATTTATAATCTTTATTATCCCTTTTTTGTTGTTTGTTTTTCTACTTTTAGTTTTAACAACTTTATGGAATATAATTGACATATAATGAATTGCACATAACATACTTAAAACACCCATGAAAACGTAACCTCATTTAAGGTAATGAGAATACCTCACTTCCAAAAGTTTCCTCATGCTCCTTAGTAATCCCTCCTTCCATCTCTCTCCATTATTTCCTGTCCTCATTCCTAAACAGCTCCTGTTCAGTTTTCCTTTAATTTGCATTTCCACTAGTTATGTTTATTTTTAATTTTTTTTATTTTTTAAATTAATATATAAATTCACACACACACACACACACACACACACACACACAAACCGGGGGGGGGGGAAGAAGCTATAACAACCACAGTTACTTGAAGTTGATACGACAAGCAAACAGAAAGGACATTGTTGGGGGGAGGGGGGGAGGGAGAAGGGAGGGAGGTTTTGGTGATGGGGAGCAATAATCAGCCACAATGTATATCGACAAAATAAAACTTAAAAAAATAAAATAAATAAATAAATAAATTACATCTTAATACTTTGCATGCCCATAAAAAAAAAAATTAACACACATTGAATATATTTATGGTATACAACTTAATGCTTTGATATATGCATATACTGTGGAATGGCTAAATCAAGCCAATTAACATATGCAGTACCTCATACTTTTTTTTTTGTGGTGAGAACACTTAAAATCTGCTCTCAGTAATTTTCTTTTTCTTTTTTCTTTTTTAAAATTCTACTGTATGTACTTAAGGTGTACAACATGATATCTTACTATACATATAGATAGTAAAAATGTTACAATAGCCAAGAAATTAACATATCCATCATCTGACACAGCTACCTATTTTTCTGTGTGTAGCAAGATCACCTAAAATCTATTTTCCTAACAAAAATCCCAAGTAGAGTACAATATTATTGAGTATAGCCCTCAGGTTGCACATCATTAAATCTCATCCTGTGTATCTGCTACTTTGTGTCCTTTGACTTACATCTCTCATTAACTCCCCCTAGTCACCCCACTCCCTGCCAACACCCTGGTAACCACTGCCACTGTTTTATTTCTATCTCTGTGTATTTTTTGCATTCCACAAATAAGTGATATTATGCAGTCTTTTTCTTTTGTGCCTGACTTATTTCTCTTAGCATGATGTTTTCCAGATTCATCTATATTATGACAAATGGCAGAATCTCCTTTTTAAAAGATGAGTAATACACTCATGTGTATACACAATGGAACAGTTTCTTTATCCATTCATCTATCAATGGACATTAGTTGTTTCCATATCTTGCCTATTGCTAATAATGCTGCAATTCACAATGAGATATTGCCTCATGCTTGTTAAAATGGCTATTATCCAAAAGGCAAGAATTAACAAGTGTTGGCTAGAGTGTGAAGACAAGGTAACCCTTGTACACTGTTTGTGGAAGTGTAAAATGGTGCAGCCATTGTAGAAAAGAGTATGAAGTTTTCTAAAGAAATTAAAACTAGAACTACCATATAATCCAGCAATCTCTATTCTGGGTGTATTCAGAGGAAATGAAATTACTACCTTGTAAAGATATTTGTACTCCCATGTTCGTTGCAGCTTTACTATCCTTTTAATGTGAAAGGGATCAGGAGTAATGGCCCCAATTTCATTTCTGATATTAGCAATTTGTATCTTCTCTATTTTTCTTTTGTTTAGCCTGCCTAGACATTTACCAATTTTCTCGATCTTTTCAAAAAAAACAGCTTTTGACTTTGCTGGTTTTCTCTAATGATTTTCTGTTTTCAATTTCATTGGTTTCTGCTCTAATTTTTATTATTTATTTTCTCCTGCTTGCTTTAGGTTTATATCATTCTTCTTTTCTATTTTCCTAAAGTAGAAGTTTAGACTTTTTATTATAGATCTTCCTTTTTATCTAATATATGTATTCAATGCTATAAATTTCCTTACACACATTATTTTTACTGAATCATGCAAAACTTGATAAGTTGTGTTTTTATTTGTATTTAGTTCAAAATATTTTAAAATTTTACTTGAGACTTTTTCAGTGACCCATGTGTTATTTAGAAGTGTGCTGTTTAATCTTCAAATATTTGGGTACTTTCCAGCTATCTTTCTTTTATTTATTTCTATTGCTGTCTGAGGGCCGACTTTGTATACAATTTCTGTTCTTTTAAATTTGTTAAGACATGCTTTATGGCCAAGAGTTTGGTCTGTCTTGGTGACTGTTCTGTGTGAGCTTAAAAAGAATGTGTTGTTGGATAAAGTATTCTATAAACGCAAATTAGATCCAGTCGATTGATAAGTAGATTGATAGTGCTATTCAGTTCAACTATATCCTTAATTATTTTCTGCTTGGTCGATGTCAATTACTGATAAAAGCTGGAGTCTCAACTCTAATAGTGCACGTGTCTCTTTCTGTTTAGATTTCTATCAGTTTTTTTGTCTCACATAAATTGATATTACATTGTGAGTCACATAACATTAAAGATTGTAATGTCTTCTTAGAAATTGACCCCTTTATCATTATGCAATGCTGTACTTTATCCCTGAAATTTTTCCCTGTTCTTAGATCTGCTTTGTCTAAAATTAATATACACACTCTAGTTTTCTTTTGGTTAATGCTAAATGTTGTATCTTCCTTGATCTCTTCACTTTTAATTTATCTGTGTCTTTATATTTAAAACACTTTTTTTTCCTCTTTGTAGACAGCATATGGTTAAGTCTTATTTTTTCTATCTACTCTGTCACTCTCTGTCTTTAATCACTGTAATGGCATTGCAGTTTTAATTTTTTGTTTTTTAAATTTTAGTTTTTTAGTTTTTGCATCTTCATTGTTAGCACATAGAAATTTAATTGATTTCTTTGTGCAGGTTATATATTAAGTGAAGTTGCTGAAATCACTTATTAAAATCAGAAGTTTATTTGGATATTTCTTGGATTTATCTGCATAGAAATCATGCCATGTCCAAATAATGACAGTTTTATTTCTTCCCTTAGTTTTGTATGGCTTTTTTTTTTTTTTACTTTTCTTTGCCTATTGCACTTGCTAGAACCCTAGCACTATGCTAAAAAAGACTGGTGAAAGAGGACATTCTTGCATTCTTGTCTCATTCCCAAGCTTAGGGGAAAATTATTTAGTCTTTCATGATTAAGTATTATGTTAGCTATAGGTTTTTTGTAAATGTTATTTATCAAGCTGAAGTAATCCCCCTCTATTTTCAAATTTCTGGGATTTTTTTATCATGAACAGGTGATATGTTTTGTCAGGGTTTTATTCTGCATCAGTTGTTACTGTATGCTTTTTCTTCTTTAGCTATTGAAATATGTATTACATTGATTAATTTTTGAATGTGTAACCAGTGTGAAATATGTGGAATAAATTTCTCTTGGTATGCTGTGTAATCCTTTTTATATATTGTTGGATATGATTTTCTATTTGGTTGAAAAATATTTTTCTTGAAGTTCATGAGAGATATTGTGCTGTAATTTTTTTTTTTTTTTGTTCTGTCTTTGTCTGGCTTTGGTATAAAGGTAATACTGGCTTCATAAAATCAATTGGGAAATATTCCTGCCTTTAATGTTTTCTGGAAGAAAGTGTGTAAATTTGGTGTTTTTTCCTTTTTAAATGTTTAGTATAATTTTCAAATGAAATTATCTGGGCTCGAAAATTTCTTTTATAGGATTGTTAAATTATAAAATGTTTTTAAAGTAGTTATCGGGCTATTCAGATTGTCTATTTCATCTTGGTTGAGTTTTGGTAGTTTGTGGTTTTTGAGGTATTGGTTATTTCTTCTGTGTTGTTGAATTTAGTAATATACTGTCATCAATGATTCCCTCACTATCTTTTTAATGGCTACACTGTCTGTAGTAATATTTCCCTTTTTTATTTCTGATACTTGTAGCTTGTAAATTCATCTTTTTAAATTTTTGTCAGGTTTTTAAAGGTTTATCAATGTTATTGATTTTTTTCAAACCAACTTTTTGTTTCATTAATTTTCTCAATTTTTTTCCTATTTTCAATTATCTTTATTCTTATCATTAAAATTTTTCTTCTGTTTGCTTGAGGTTAATTTTGCTCTTCGTTTTAAAGTTTTTAAGGTAGTAACTTATGTTTTTTTTTTTTATTTTATTTTAGACCTTTTACATTTCTAATGTGAGCTTTTAGTGCTGTAAATCTCCCTCTCAGCACTTCTTCTCTTGCATCTATGTTTTGATATGCTGCACTTAAATTTTCTTTCTGAATATATGTAAAAATTTCCAAGTGTTTAGAGATTTTCTGTTGTCTTTTATTTCTAATTTGATTTGATTATGATCAGAGAACATAGTCTATAGGATTTCAATTTTTTAAAATATGTTAAGTTTGTTTGATGACCTAGGATATGGTCTGTTTTGTTGAATGTTCCAAGAGCACTCAAAAATGTGCACCATAATGTTGTTAGGTGGAATATTCTGTATATGTAAACTATATTGACTGGTATTGTTCAGATCTTCTGCATCTTTTCTGATTTTTTTGTCTAATAGTTCCAACAGTTTCTGAGAGGGATGAGTTGGATGAACGTCTCAACTATCATTTCAGATTTAAATATTTCTCCTTTCAGCTGTATCAGTTTTTGCTTCATACAGTTTGAGGCTCTGTTGTTTGGTATGTACACACTTGGAATCATATGCCTTCCTTTTCTTTTGGCCTTTACATCATTATGTATTTGGGGAAAGGGAGGTATGTTTCCAATGACAGCTTAATTTGGGCTTTGCAACCTTATTTTAGTCTATCTGGAACTGCTAGGGCTCCTAATGGGCCCTGTTGATGTTGCCTGAGTGGATAGAAAGGGTTTTCTCAGACTAGACAAGGAGTGTCTCACGGTGGTAACGTCATGAGTCGGAATAGTCTTATAACTGCCTCTGGCTGCCCTTATATCCGTTGCTAGGAAAAAAAAAAAAATCTTAACAGACTACCCAGACTGGGGTACTTGCTGTGACTGCATTCCTTTTCTTTGTTCTATCTGCATCCCTGAGCAGCGGAGAAGATTCTCAGGCTTGTGAGATAAAAGGCTTCACATACTGAGAAAACTTCTGTAACTGAGTTTCTCTTCCAAGTTCAGCTTTCCTGTCACTTTCTCTCTTGACAGTGAAGGAGTGTTTCTGGCCCCGTGGGAGTGTTTCTTGGCCTCTATTTTTGGTGAAGCTCTGAACTGTTTCCCATTGCCAGTGGTGACAAACTTGCCAGATGGCATATGAACCCTCCTTTGACTGTAGGAAGGAATGAGCTTATCCAGGCTGCCTTTCGTTGCTAGGTTGGGGGTGGGGAACATTGAATCTATGTGTCCTTCCTCTGTTTGTTGGGAGGATACAAGATACCGGGCCACTGGGCTATTTCTCCGTTCCTATTGTCACAAACCAACTCCTCACCTTCTTCTTAATGCTGCCTTTAGAATTTTTCTGCTATCTTTTCCAACATTTCCAGGGTTTATAGTTTTGCTTTATGAGGAGCAGAAGAGAAATATGGGTCTACACTATCTTTCCCAGACTGGAAGTCAGCCAAAGAAATTTTTGAAAAGAAAAAGTTCAAGAACTTACATTATCTAATTTAAAATCTTATTATAAAGCTACAGTAATCAAGAGAATATGGTATTGGCAAGCGTATAGATGCTGGATCAAGAGAACAAAAAAGAAAGCATAGAAATAGAATCACTATGTATGTTTAACTAATTTTCCCTAAAGGTTTCAAGACAATTAAATGAAGAATGCAAAGATTTTTAAACAATTGGTAGCTGACAACTAGGTACCCATGTAAATAAAAATGAACCTCTTTACCTTACTTCATACACAAAAATAATGCAAAATCTATCAAAGATCTAAATATAAAGATTAAAATTATAAAAATTCTATAAAAATGTTTATGTTTGTGATATTGTCAAACATTCTTTAATGGTAATATAAAGCATTAACCATAAAATTAAAACAGTAAAATATGAATTGGAGTTTATCATAGTTAAAAACATTTGGTCTTTGTAGGATGCCATAAAGAAAATAAATAGCAATGCACAGATTATAATAAAGTATTATTAATTAATACGACCTAGAACTTGTATCTAGAATATATAAAAAACATTAAAAACTCAGGTAAAAAAAGAGCCACCACAATAGAAAAAATTACGAATAATTTGAACAGATTATTAACAAGAGAACATTCACAAATGTCAAATAAGAATATCACTAGTCATGAGAAAACTACAAATTAAAACCACAATGTGATATTAATATGCAACTCATAGAATGGCTATAATTTAAAAGATTTATATTCACAATTGTTGGTAAAAATGTGGAGCAACTTGAACTCTCATACCCTTTTGGTGGAAATATAAAATGGTACAACCACTTTAGAAAGCTATCAATTTCTTTAAAAGCTCAATATTCACCTGTTATGAAGCCCAACCATTTTCTTGCTAGGAATTTACCTCCAAAATGAAAACATATGTCTGCATAAAGAACAACACAGGAATACTCATAGTAGCTTTATTCATACTAACAAAAAATTTAAAACAACACAAGTGTTTATCAGCTGGTGAGTGGATAAGTGAAATGTGGAATATCCATGCAAAATAATGCAACTTAGCAATAAAAATGAACATGTCATAAATACAAAAAAAAAGAATTGATCTTAAAATCATTTTGCTGAATGAAATAAATAATAAGAAATAAATATGTTTATACTGAATAATTATATATATATGTTAGAAAAAGAGAACCAAGCTATAGTGACAGTAAACAGTGTGAGATAGATTTCAAAGTGGTACAAAGAAACATGTGCAGGGTGGATGATGGAAATATTCTGTACTTTAATTGCAGGCTTAATCGTACAGGTTTTACATGAGTCAAGATGCACAAAATTACCCATTTAGGACAAAAGTTTCTTTGCTTTTCTCCCTCCTCATGGAAGCTAGGTCAATAAATTAAATATGTTATTTAATTTATATATAAATTAAAATTTGTTATAAATTATATATTAAAATATTTAATTATAATTAAAATATATAAAATTATACTATATTATATAATTTTTTAATATATTAAAAAATTATATAATATAATATATTATAAATTAAATATGTTAAGATATTACTAAATTGTACCTCTACCTCTGACCGTACAGACTGCTCATCTTTCTTTCCCCTGCAACTATGTATGTAAAGATACAGGACAATCAAACTGCTAAAAAGTGTATGTTTTATTTAGAAAAAAGGATATCTTTTGGATTGGGTGCAGAGTTAGAAGTGTTAATATAAATGTTTAAAATTTTTACCCTATGCACTGTATGTATGAATTGTTTTCATAGAGCATATATTCAATTATAATTTTAAATTGCAATAATAAAAATAGAAAGGAATGCTTTTCATTTTCCCATCAATCAAAGATAATCACTGTCAATATTTTCACATCTATTTTCTCACAATTCTATTTTTTCACAAGGAAAACATCTTTGCTTTGACTGCAAAATAAAATATGATGTAATGTAAATAATGTCAACTGTACATAATATTGTTAAGAAGAAAATAAAAGTAACCTGAAATCTCATTACATTGATAGCCATCATTAATATTTTAGTGAACATTCTGACATCTCTTTTATGCATGTGCATGCATACACACACCCATATATAATTTTTCATAAACTGACATGTTATATATGATAAATTTGTCATAGATACCTCATTTTAAAATACTTTTTTTTCTGCAATTTTCATTTTATAAAGTGGAGATCAGAGTAAAACACAATATAATAAAAATGTCTATGTTATTAAAACATTAGCAAACATCATTTTATCCAGATAGAGTATCAAGAGTAATTGGCAATATCATAATTACAAAACAGAAATTTCCTAAATTTTGCAATAGAGAAACATAGGTAATATAATTAACATTAAATAATAAAAGAATGTAGATTAGGTAGTAAGTTAATGACAAGATTGTAGAAGACTAGTGAGTTGCAATTCTCTGGAAAGGCCTTAGAGTGGGAGAAAGTTGGAGAAATCTAACAGTGGGCATAAAACAAGTGATTTTTTGATAAGGGTAGTAAATATCTCACACCAAAGCACAGAGTGATCTTTAAGAGAGTTTCAAGCAAAAGTGAACATCCTAAACGTAGGGTGTATTAGCTTTCTATCCCTGAGTATCATCGCTGCAAACATAGCCTCTTAACAAGACACGATTTTATTACCCTACAGTTCCTGTTGGTCTGGAGTCTGGGAAGAGTTTAGCTGGGTTCTGATTCAGGGCTTCACAAGGTTGATATTAACAAGTCAACATTCTCATCTGGAGAACTAGGGAAAATTTTTTTTTTCAAGTTCATTCAGATTGTTTGCAGAATTCAATTTCTTTCAGTGGAAGGTCTGAGGTCCACACTTTCTTGCAGAGGATTAGCTGAGCTCCGTCTCAGATCCTAGAGACTGCCCATGGCATTTAGCCACGTGGTCTTCTCAAAACGTGGTAGGTTATTTATTCAATGGGAACAGAACTGTTTCTGTCACTTCATCTACTTGTCCTTTTCTGTAGCTGACCCCTAGATTATCTTTTAAAGGGCTTTCCTGATTAAGTAAGGTCCACTAGGATAATCTCCCTTTTGATTAACCTAAATTCAATTTATCAGGAACCTTAATTATATCTGCAAAACTTCTTACACCTTTGCTACATATTATTATCAAATCACAGGAACAATAACCCATAATATTTACAGTTCCCTCCCAAACTCAAGGTGAGGAGATTATGCAGAGCTTGTATGTCAGGCTGCTGGAGTCTTGGTGATCTATTTAGAATTCAGTCTACCACATAGGAAAAAAAATAAGAAGAAAAGAAAGCCTGCCTTTACTATAGTACAGAGAGAAGAAAATTAGAAATGTTTTTGGAGTCAGATTCCCAAGGGCATCAAAATTTAGGAAGAAAACAGGGTTTAGTTTCTCATAAAATCGGGATATAATTGTTTTATTAGTTTAACCTAGATGAAGTAGTTTCGTGGATAAAGAGAGGTTTATAGTTTGCCAACTACAAATATTTCCTCCACAGAGAAGAAAATAAATATGTAAGATTTGTGTAAAAAACCCTGCAAGTAATTTATTTTAAAATCCTTTTTTTCCCTACTTTATAGTCTGTGAATTCTTAAATCAGTATTAATAATCCCTTTATGAATTCAAAACTCATAAGCTAGACCCTAGATGCCTGAGCCTGAATACTGGCTCTGCCACTTTTATGCTCTGTGAGCTTGGGTAAAAAATTTAACCTTACTTTACCAGAGTTTTATTACCTGCAAAATAATCAATAATCCTACTATCTACCTTATAGTGATGTTTGCCAGGACTAAGTACGTTAATCCTACAAATTACTTAAAACAGTAGCTGCTATTTATTAAGTGACATGTAAGTACTTGCAGTTATGGAATTTTAAAAGTCCCTTTTACATACAAATAAGACTTAGAAGACTGTTGTACAGATATACTGATTGCATAAATCACGAAATTAACTGGAGTAATTTGTTCAAAATCATAGAGTTGAAATTCAGTTCATAGATTTGCGTTATGATTTACTGTTTCTACCTGGCAGCATTTGATGATGCTTTAACAGAATGCTAGATATTTTATATTAAGACTCACTGGCTAAATTTTCCTGTTCAATTAATCACTCTGCTGAATGACAACTATTTAAGAAGTATAAATAAGCTGGTTCACAATCAATACTATCAATCTGCTGCTCTCATATGGAAAAGGTGATTGGCTGATACAGAATTCTAGGTGTGCAATATTTCTCCTTCATAAGCCATTGCAAAGTTTTCCTTTATTCAGTCATTTAGAATTATGAAAGATAATTCTGAGTCTGGCTTTTATTTATAAGACTTGGCAGCCCAAATTCTGAAGGAATATTTTGTTTAAATTTCTGGATAGAAGTGTCATTTATATTCCATCATTTTTTTTTTTTTTTTTTGGTGTAGTAAATTCACATCTGCTCATAAATGTTCCACTTGGTCAATTTTTTAAAATACAAAAATACTTAAATTATACAATAATATAAATATTAGACTTTTCAATGAATTACATCATAATCCCTATGTAGTAAGAAATGAGACACATTTAGCAAAAATATTAACATATCCAACAATAAATAACATAGAGGGTAATTTTAATCCTCTATCATTGAGAACTGGTGAAACTCTCTTTCACATATGACCGAAAATAAATGCTTGGTCCAGCTCGGAACCAATTCTTATTTTGTGTGTCTCATATCATCATATCTTCTGTAAGCACTATCTAGCTTAGATCTCATGAATATAAATTGGAATCGCTGTTTTCTTGTGTCTGGGGTCTGGCACCAGGCCCTCTGGCTGCATTTTTTCAAATGTAACACTTTAAATATAGCACCGGGACTGACTGTATTTCTCTGTCTGGGCATTCCTCCATTTCTGACCTTTAATCTTAGCTCATTCCTTCACTTGCCATAGTCTATCCAAAATCACATAGTGAAGTAAAAAGAGTATTTCCTGATCTAAGAAATTGTTTTGACTCTTTCATTTTTAATTAACTAACCTTAAAACTGCAATTAACTCTGAACTATCAATGATAAGTGAATGAATATTTTATAAAAATCTTGGGCCACCAATGGATAATACTTGCCTTCCTTGCAGGTAGTTAATAAAAATAAACATTTTTTTTAACTAAAATGCATAAATTGATTTGCCCAGAAGGATCTGCTTCATTTGAACCCCAATAATCAAAGGCAGTTAAATATATTTTCCAAGCTTTTACTTAGAACTGATGTCTCATTAAAACTATCAGTCACAAAGAATTGCTTAACTGTATAGTAGGGCTATATCCAAAATATCCAGTTACATTTTCTTCAATTATCTTTTACTAGCTGATGTTTACAAGTAATTTAGTGAAATTAGGTGAAGGTTAAATTACTGTAGTAATCAGAGGTGTATTGAAGTGGTAAAATATACAGCGAAAACTACTTGTTCTTATAAATATGCATACTAACACCACTGCCCTTAGGATATACCATCAACCCTCCCCGCTTGGTGATAGTAATAAATCTCCATGTGCCACTGCTTCAGGATGCAGAACTCCATGATCTCAGCCATTTAAACAAATTAGCTTTCCATAAACAGATTTTTAAACTATGCCCTTTAAAGCTATACTCCATTTATCTGCTTATATTTTCCAATCTATATTTCTAGCTCTAACATCTTTGAAATTCGATTTCCAACTAAGCTTTCTACATCCAACTAATTATTACTAACTGGACCTTTCAACCTTTCAGTCAAAAGTGTCCCTTACTATTTTCTAAATTAAGTTTATTTATCTGTCTCCAGTATAAATTGTTCCTTTTGTGATTTTTTTTTTCTTTCTGGGCAGCTGGCCAGTATGGGGATCAGAACCCTTGACCCTGTATGAATTACTGATTTATACGTAGAGTGTTGCCACCTTCTAAAATACAAATTTTACTCATCCCCTTACCTCTCCCCCAACTTCCATAGTTGTTCCCTAAAATGTATTTTATTCAACCACCAAAAAAATGCTTTTTTCCTCATTTCATCTGCCAATGCCTTTGTAAAGGTCTTTGCCATTTTTGTTTCTAAATTAGCATTTATTAGAAACTATTTCAGTAATAATTAAATAAATGCATATTTTAGAAAACGTGAGAAATGCAGATAGATGGAAGAATTTAAATGGTTTACAGTCCCATAGTGTGGAATTACTCATGTTCATTATAAACATGCAATTATAAACACCACAGTGTACCATTCAACATGTAAGCTTGTTTCAGTTTCAGGGCTTTTGTGCTACTTGTTTTCTTTCCCCAGACAGTTCTTTTATTCTTTCTATGTTATTAAAGTCGGAGTGAGGTTTTTGTAGACAGCATGTAGGTAAGCCATATTTTTTCCAATCTGATAATCTCTGTCTCTTAATAAATGTGTTTAGACTATTTACACTTAATATAATTATTGATATGTATGGCTTTAGACATATATCATTTTTTGTTTTCTGTTTTGTTCACTCCATTTCTTTCGTTCCCACTTTGTGTGTTATTTGCATGTTTTCTGTTTTAATTTATCTATTGCAATTTTGACTATATGTCTTTGTAGTGTTTTTTGTTTTTTGCTTTTTGTTTTTGCAGTTGTCTAAGGATTGCAAAATACATATTTAAACTTTTGCAGTCTATTAAGCATCAATATTCTACCACTTCAACTGTAATGTAGAAAATTTAGCACCTTATAGGGCACCTGATGCTATATTTGTTTTACATATTACATATATACACATCAGAGACTCCAGCAGAAGTTATATTTTTGCTTTCAATCATGACATAAATATTACAGTACTCAAGAATAGAAGAATAATCTATTATATTTAGCAGAATATTTACCATTTTTGTTTTTCTTTCTTTCCTGGTGCCATTGCCATTTAACCTAAATAACTTTCTTTAGCAATTATTTTTAAAGCAAATCTGCTGTCTGTGAACTGTTTTAGTTTTCCTTCATCTGACAATGTCATTGTTTTACTTTCATTCCAGCAGGGTGTTATTATTGAATATAGAATTATGGGTGTACAGTTTTTTTTTCCAGTTCTTTAAAATGCTATGCCACATCCTTTTCTACTCCACAATTTTTGGTGAGAAATATGCAGTTATTCAAATCATTGTTTCCATATAAGGAATGCATAATTTTTTCCTCTGTTTGCTTTCAACTTTGATTATGATGTGTCAAGCCCCACCTTTTTCTTTTTTTTGACTTTTCTGTTTGGGATTCACTTTAGCCTCATGTTGTAGAAATATTACACCAGACCCTCTTTTCTGATCACTGAAAACTTTTTATTGGCTCATCAAAAATGTTTGTCAACTTATTTTTATGTTAAGATAACTTATTTTCCAGTTTTCCTTAGGCATCATGAAAATAGACATTTAAAGTCAATATCATACTGCCAGTAAAGTCTAAATCCTAATGGTAAACCCAGCTTCAGTTAAAGCCATGTCTCTCATCTCTTTCTCCTTCCAAATTCTTTCCTCTGACACACACCAACTTCATAATAATAATAAAGAGTTGTTCAATTCAATGAAATTCTTATCAAAATATTCAACATAAAATTCAGATTTTAGGCAGGACAAATGTTAGTTCGCTATATTCTGGTTAAGATCAACTTCTTATTCATCTTGACTAATTTCAAGGTTTGGGATTAACTAGAGAAAATACATTAACAATTAAGTGCCTTGTTTATTTTTAATTCTATAGTTTAGAATAAGTTGCTAAGAAGATTACTCTCAGAGAAATATACTTTACATAATTAAACACATTTTATGTGCAAATATTTTGGAAATTTTAAGGACCATACAGATGTACTGAGCTATTATTTTTACTTATTGATACATGCTTTTCTGGCACTGAGTTTGAACAGAGAACTATAGAAAAAAACATTATTGGGGTGGGGCTGTAGAAGTCTTCAGCAAAATAAGAGATTATAGTCATGAAATTTGGACTTGAAAATTAGATCATGAATGAATGCTGCTGCTCTCTAAAGAATGAAATTTGGTCTCAAAAATCAAAGATTCTAGCAGAAAAAGGAAGACTTTTACAATCTCTAAACCATTAAACAAGAAGTCTATTTGGGATATAAATCATTTTTAAAAGCTTAAAAAGGGAAAGATTGAGAAAAACTAGAAAAGAACATAAGCATGTTATAGGAATAAGTCATATTAAACTAGGCTTATTTCTTTATTAATGAGATTATATGTTACTGCTCAGAAAAAAATACAAAATAAATATTTTATTCAAACTACAGCAAAGACTTTGACAAGGTTTCTCATTATTTACACATTTAAAATGTAGAGTTTTATAAATTATATTCCAGAATTTTTTGGGTGTGTTTGTGTCCCCAGAAGGGAAACAGTTTCAGATGCACGAAATCAACTTACTATTTCCCGCTCACTTTCTTCTCCTGGCTTTTCTGTTTTTAGGCCTCCTCTTATTAATAGGTATCACACAAGGCTGTGGAGATTGCACTCTTTGTTTCAAGGTTTTCTTTTTTAGCTCTCTAAACTCCCATTCAGCCCCAGGGCTCATCACAAATCTCAAGGAAAAAGCTATCCATGTTTCCTAGCCCCCTCAAGTGTTGACCTGTACTTCATAACTTTGCTAGTGGTTTCTCTATCCCCCAGTGGAGCTAAGCCAAATCAACAGCTTGCAACATGAAGCAGTAAATTCCTCCCACGAAAAGGGTCTGGAAATCTTTCACTCATTGCTAAAGGCTGATTTCCACAGTGAAATTTTAGTCCCTCTATTCCTTGTTGCTTTCACAACTTTCTTGGGCCTTTGAAAATGCAATTTTGTTATTTCTCCAGCATTTTTCAGTTTTTATTAACTGCATTGACCTTCCATATATCATCACATCATAGCTGGAAGTGGAAATTGGAGCTCATTTTTAATAATGCAGAAAATTAATGCTATTTGGTAAAATTGAAATGAAGATCCCTTTTATTTGACAATAACACCAAAAATGAGTTGACAAGTGAAATGTAAAATATGCAAATACATATGTCTATGATTAAATTCTAAACTCACCAATTTATTTCCAGCAAAACAAAATCATTCATCGCATGAAATTGAGATTTACTTTGAATATGGTTTCATGAAGCATAATTTCATTTTGTTTAACAGATAGTATAGAATAAGCATGAATATAAATAATGGGATAAACAGTGACATTGGAATATAAACATTTTACTGGAGGACAGTGCTAGTTCTCTTCCCTTAGCTTTAGTTACTTCATCTATTGAAAATTATAAACTTATAATGCTCTAGTTTCACCTTTTTTATGTTTTCCTTAGAAGAGAATACCTAATACATGTATTCAAATTATTTGTATATATTATTTCCCCATTGATATGGGTTGAATGTTTGTCCTCTCCAAAGCTTACATGGAAGATTAATCCCCAATGTGGCTGTGTTGAAAGATGGAACCTTTAGGAGATGATTGGATTGTGAGGGCCCCACCCTCATGAATAGATTAATCCATTAATGGGTTCATGAATCAGTGGGTTATTATGGATGTGGAGTGGTGGCTTTGTAGGAAAAGCACATGAAAACATACTGGCCGTTCTCACCACAATATTGCCTGCCCAGCCTCAGGACTCCGTAGAGAGTTTCCACCAAGAAGGCCCTCACCAGTTGTTTTCCCTGAAACTTGGACTTCTCAGTTTCCCAAATTGTAAGAAATAAATGTTGTTTTCTGATAAATTATCCAGTTTTAGTTATTCTAAGTAACAGAAAATGGACTAATATACCCACAGAACAATATCAACTACTTGACGAAAAGACTTTAAGTGATTCATGTTTTTTTCTTCACTGCACTCATCACAGTGTCTAATAATAATGGAGAGATAAGAAAACTAATATTTGTTGAGTGTCTGCTATTTTCAATTTGTTGGACGTTTTATATACATAATGTTACTTGCTGTTACAGTGTTTCTGAAAGATAGTTATATTTTATATATTTGGAAGCTAATGGTCAGAGAATTTAGGTAATTATGCACAATAGCACAGCAGCTCAAGGTATAATCTCTATTTAAAACTAAGTATGGCTAGCTTTCAAATCTTTCCTCTGTCTTATACCCTATGCCGTTCAAACAGTAGACACTCCATTTATGGTTGGTAGAAGAATAAAGGAATGAATGATTGAATAGAGAAAGAAAGTAAAATGTATTGATTACCTAGTATGTAGTTTAGAACATTCTAGGACCATCAACGTTTTGTTTATATTTAATTATTTAATTCTCACATGTGTCCTGGAACAATGTTTTTGCTATAGTATAGAGGAGGAGACAGAGATTCAGACAGATTAAATTATTTGTCCAACATAGGACAGCTGGTATATAGTTTCAATGAATTCTTGGCTGAGCTACACGCCCATAGTGGAAATCACCCTTTTAAATGTAATATCTCATTAATTTGGAATAAATCTTAGGAAGGCCAGTCTTAAATAATAAAATGATATTTTTTCTTTTAGTATTTAAAGCATTCCATTTACCAAACCCCACTTTTAAATAGCATAAAGTTCTATTACAAGTGCTTTTCCTATTTATTAATTTGCTTAGCAAATCTCTTTACAGAAAAGTACAAATGCAGTTGGATAATTTCTTTAAACTATCATCATTCCAAACTAGTGGTGCTGCTTTTAAAATTTTATCTAGTTTATTTCTCAAAATATGTAAATAATTGTAAGACTAGATTGGCCATCAGTGAGCAAAAATAGCAAAGCTGGAAATGCTTCTTCATCTTACCATTTAGCCTTCCTAATTCCTCCTCATCCTTCAGGCCTTAATTTAGACACAATTTCTTTGGGAAACATTTCCCTGATACTGCTCTTCATATTAAGACAGATCCCATATTACACATGTAGCCGTTTACTAAAAATATTTCTAAATAATTATTTGATGCCTTTCATCTGCAGGGGGCCATAAGATCTATGAATGCAGAGACTCTGCTTTGCTTACTTACCTATCTCCAGTGCTTCATTCAATTCCTGGTATCTAAAAATGTTCTTAAAAATGATTTACTTGCTAAATAAAGATTACAACTCTTAGCAGAGGTCTCTTTATGTTACAGGCATTTGATCTAGCTATATATTTCTGTAAGTCTCTTGTGTTTTTCCATGTAAGACCAGACTATAATATGTCCCTATATTTTTTAGTTGGCAACTAGCAGTAAAAAATTGAATGACTTCAAATTAACATTCACTTATTTTGTATAGCCATGTAGCACATGTTTATTTACAAAAGCACTCTACTCTCAATCTTTTTCTTTGCCTTTTTTAAGGTCTGAAATAAACATACATAGTGATAAAATGGGCATCATAAGTATGCTAAATTGCCAAATGGCTTAGGTACTATAGTACATAGAGTAATTCATCTCTTGATTTATTTAATCACTACTGTCCATTTATAGATAAACATATAGATATGTATTTCTTGGCCGAATACATTTTTCTCCCCAGTATGTAGTGTGCTGGGGCTTGATGTAATTTCCAAACCCCTTACTGATAAAAACAAATGAATATCACTTCTTTAATCACACCACTAAATCAAAGAAAAGACACCAATAGCTTTTTCTTTTGCCCTAAAATATGTCAGACAGCAAAATTGTTTTGCAGAAAAGTTTTAACTCTACATTTTGAAAAGAAGCAGGGCATGAAGCCAGTTTTATTAGTTTGGGGGAAATGTTATTATAGTTTTACACAGCTTTTATGTACTATTTATTACGTGTCATGATGAGCAAGTCAAAACGTTTCTGCAAATGTCCCTTCATTACAGACCTTATTATTCAATTCAAACATACCTATCTGTTTGGAAGGTGGTGAATTGTATTATGCAATAATTATTCATTTATTTATTCATTCATTTAACGAATATATATTGAGTTATCATATAATAGGCACAATTCCCTTTGCTGCAGTTACTTAGGTGAATAGGACAGTCAAAACTTACAGAAGTCATAGTCCTAAGCCGGCAGGGATGGCTACATAATTTGCAGGGCCACAAAGCAAAACAAGAATGCATGGACTTATTCAGAAAATCGGGAGGGAAAAGTACCATTCAAGATACTGTGAAACCTTTTTATTTTTCCACAGTCTCTTTCTTGACCTGTGATGGGTTTGTTTACTTGGTTTTTCATGTGGCGCTGTCTTGGGCATAGTTATACTCCCTTCCTACTGGCTCACTGACCCAAACCTGACCGTTAGGATATGCTGCCAAAGAGATTGCAAACTCTCTTTAGGCCGCGTTAGATTCCTGAACTCCTGATGAGCTGGAGGCACATGAATGACCCATTGAATGTGCAGCGATGTAGTAGCCCAGGGTGGAGATGGTGGCCACTGGGCTGGTACTGAGATGCCCTGCCCTGGAGCATGCAACCTGCATCTGATCCTCCTTGCATCTGTGCCAGCCCCTGCCTGGAGCTCAGGGTCACTGTGGTCACTGGGTGGGCATGGGGAAGGTTAGATGGAGTGGGGCACAGGGCACCAAGTGGCAGAGGAGTTGGCCACTGAGGATATATCCAGGGGAGATGGAGGAGCAATTGGAGGCAAGATGCCTGTAAGCCAAGGCTCTAAGCCCCCTCCCCATTTTTCTCTCTCTCCTGTCTCTCTCTCTCTCTCTCTTTCACACACACGCATGCTCTCCAGTTTCCTATCAGACATTCAAGATAAAAGTATTAAAATTTTCAAGACAGTAACTGGAGATTATTTAAGCCTAAGTGTGAGGCCCTAGACCTATAAGAGGAACACCCATCTCAATCTGGGTATGCCTTTCTGTGTGTGTCTTCAGGTGGCCAGTCAGGGAAAGTTTCTTAAGAGGTGTTACTTCTGAACTGAATTGTAAAATCATGTAAGAATGGGCTGCCAACTCAAAAGACCAGAGGAAGCCATTCCAAGTAGAAAGAACAGTCAGGAAAGACACAGATTCAATAAAAGTGCATGCTGTTAGCTTGGAAGAGTTGAGTGTTCTGGAGCCTAGAAATTAAAGCGGGGAGGCATAGAAAATGAAGAAGTAAAAACAGGTCAATGCTGAGCCTTGTTCTCATGTTTCTTAATAAGAAGTTTAGTCATAACAGTGTAGAAAATTGTGAGTCACTGAAAGTTACTAAATATGGAGTGTCAGGGCCAAAAGGATGAACTGCATTTCATCCAACACCAGCTTGGTGGAAGACCATGATCTAGGACAAGACACTCCTTTCCCATTTTCCCAATGCCAACTTAGTACTAGAACATGGAAGAGAAAGGGAAGTAATTTAGATTTATACCTTAAATGAGTAAGACAGCCATAATGTAACTGATGTAACTGAGATTAACCTGAATTTAATAGTGAGTGTATGTGTTGTCTGTTTGTCCAAGTTTGGAAGTGGAACTTATAATAAAATAACTTTCACATATATATGAATATATATATATATATATATTTTTATAAATATATATATATAAATTTGAATGTATAAATTGACTTGAAAATATATATTATATATAATATATAAAATATTTTATACATATAAAATTTTAACATGCACAATTATATATAATATATTATATTATGTATTATATACATAATTTTATATTTATATCTATTTATATATTTTTATATATTTATTTATATATATATATATTTCTTTTTCAGATTTGTCTTTCTATACGTCTACCATCCAAATACTAAGAACTTATGAACTCATAAAAATGAAACCTTTATATTTAACCCTGAGTTATGTACAGAAAACTGATATTTAGAGAAGGTAGTAACAGGCTTAAGGGCATAGAGCTAGGAAGTACCTTAAGTTTGAGCACAGAATATTTGCCTCTGGAATATTTGCCCTAAACTCCTTGTTATGGCTTCAGGGGAAAGGGACACATTGTGTAGACTGCTTTTGTTGCGATAAATATAAATTTTTAAATTGATGATTGTGCTCATGTGTGTTTCAGACCAGTATAACATGGTTATAAATTCCCCAAAGCACAAAAGAAATAAAATGAGGATTTTCCCTTAGTGTCTCTTGTGCATGTTTCTTGCAGGAACCTAAGAAACCTGGACAAACTGATTGGGATTTGTTGATTCAGTCACAGTAACCTGTCTCTGTCTTTCAATGGAAAAGCAAGAACAGACGACTCTGTGGCAATGAAAATTCCACCAGGCTTGGAACACTATTTCCTCCTCTATGAAATAGAGTGTCCTACATATGTTATAATACAGATCAAATCAGATATTACTCATAACACACTTTTTAAAAATTTAAGTACTGTAAGAATTTAGCTTTTAAATTATTTACAGAAGAAATGTGAAACTAAGATTAGTCAAATTACAAATAATTTACAATCTTAATACAGACAGGAAGTACAAAGAAAAAGGTTGGAGACATTAGGAAAGAAGCAATTACAGGAGGTAGTTAAGTCATTTGGTTCTTGTCTCTGCAAATTTAAGTTCTAGTATACATATCCAAAATATTTAACTTCACTAATTCTCTGAATTTGCTTTTTTAAGTTTGATATAAACGTACTTATACCCACTATTCTTAATTATTTCACTGTTTCAGTGTATCAAAAATGTTCATATGAATTGTATAATAATTTCAGAAACTGATAGCTTTTTTTTCCCCTCTGGGAACAATTTTTAATAATTTGCAATATTAGTGAAGATGTGAAATATAAATAAGAACACACTTCAAACTCCATACTGAACAATTTCCTAGTGTAGACTGGGTAGCAATCAACTGGGAGAGAATGAAGGTCTGTAGTAGCAATGCATGGTGTAGACTTTGTGTTGTGCACACATTTTGTAACCATGGAACTCATAACCAGGAAGGATTGTGCATGTCAAGGATGTTGGAGATAGTTAATTTGAAATGCATTATTTATAAAAACCTGGTTCATTTTTACTCATGGAGAATGTTGTAACTGCTATTCTTAGCATCCCTGATTCTAATGCTTAGGGAAAAAAAGGAAAAGAAAAAAGGAAACAGACAATATAAAATGAGTAATTGCAAAAATAATCTAATATAGTACTGTCTGTATTTCAGCATTTCCAATAATAGAACTTACACTGTAGTTCCTGTTTTCTAGCTACTTATAACTCTCTAGCCTAAGGAGAGCATTAAATAAAAATTTAGGAAACAATAGATTAGAAAACCTATTTTTATATTATATATTTTATTTAACAATATAGGTAAAAAATTCACTAATATTAAGACACCCAAGGAAGAACATTTCTATCCAAGTTGATATGCTAGTTAAGTGTGTATTGTATAAACCAGTAAGACAGAGAAAGCCATGGTTTTTGAAATGTGACCTATATTCACATCTATTTATACAGTCAAATGCATCCAGGTAGGAAATCTGAAGAACATTGCTTATCTAAAACAAATTCATAGTGTATAGCCTTATTTATTAGTTTTACTAATTATCTTCAAATCACACATACTCTTCAGTAAGACATGTTTGAGGGATTTGAATCATGGACTATTACAAAGAGCTCTGGTTTTATGGAATGCTACAAAGCAGAAGTCCTGCCAACTCATGTATTTAATCAGGTCACTTTCACCTCTTTGTGCTTCTCTTTCCTACGTGTAGAGTGAGGATAATCTCAGTTATTTCACTGGTCTCTTCAGTGCTATAAATATTTATCAATTGGTTTCTTGCAACTTATATGCTGCCCGGGTTCAAGAGCCTTCCATTCACTTGAGATCTAGATATAATTAGCTTAAATGTAAATTTTCACTCTTTGAAATTCGAGAATTGACCCCAAGTACTTTGAAGCATCCTAGAGAATGGTAAAAATAATTCTCATTCTCATGATTCAAACACTTAATTTGTCCGTTATGTGCTTTTTTGCCATCCTACATATGCAACATATGCCCTGAGTTATGTCAACCTGGACTTGAAAATGAGCCCACCCCTTGCATGTGAGGAAAAACACAATACAAAGCCACAAAACACACACACACACACACACACACACACAATCCCCCCAAAATGGATTTTTTTATATTAGATGTTATTGAAGATTGGGGAAAAGATAGAAAGTTGAGTAAGATATTATAGCAATAAAAATAGATTCAAATTAAATACTATCAAACCTATTTCACGAAGAGCCTTTGTCCACTGAAGCCTTTTAAAACCTGCTTTAACTGCTGTCACTTAAAACTCACTGGATTCTCTAATGCTTCTCTTTCCTCTCCTTTTTAGTTCTTTATATTTCCAATGAGGAAGCTAGATCTATCATTCTATCTTCTTGTTTTTCTTTGGTGTCAGCCCACACTCATGCATGATTTGCTTCTTTACCTTCATTCTCTGAAAGGAATTTGCTGCCAGTGTTAAATGCTCATATTTTTACCAATACTACGTAAGTGACAAACATTATGCTGGAATATGGAGCATCATTTCAAGGTAGAAATAACTAATTTTGTACATGCCAAGTATTAGGAAAAAGTGGATAGGTAATTAGCCACACTTTACTCTTTGTAATGTGGGAAGGAAATGTACAAGTTTGTAAAAGTTTTTTAAAGTTTTGTAAGAGTATAAGAGTTTTGTGAGTGTAAGTTTTTCTCTGCTGGGAAATGGTGCCTTGAAACATGTCTTACTGGAGAGTATGTATGATTTAAAGATAATTAGTGAAACTAATAAATAATCTTTATAGATAGTGTGGCTGACAGATGAAAAATTTTAAGCTGCGTGCAAGGTTACAGGTATATATCTAATTTCAATGCTGCCTAAAGGATATACTTGTTAACATGTCACTGCGCATGAATAATTTAGGGTCCACTTTGCTCCCTTCGGTTCTTTCATTCACTTCCTACACAGTTGTTTCCTAAGAATTTCCAGCAGCAAATTGATGTAGAAAGAGAGGTACTTGTTAGGGCAGAGGGGACTAGCTCTAATCACCAGAAGAATCAATAATTGTGAAGTCAATGGCTGACTGCCCAGTTATCTCTTTGATACAGACTCTGAGTGCCCGAAACAGATGTCAGGTAGAGGCAGAAAGATGAACAGGAAGGACCCTTTCTTCTTTCATTCTAGCAAACTTGTTCTTTTAAGGTGGTAAAATGTGTTCATCACTGAGAATAATTCTGTCTTTAATACCCTTGCCTTCTACTTACTGAAAATAGCACTCATATTCAAGGCATTATGTTGTTTTTCAGACTTCTCTTTTGAGTTATCCATTTTAATTTGTTTCTTTTCAAATAGTTTAATGGAAATTTGAGAGGCAACACCAGGATTTTCTAGCTAGATGATGTTTATAACTAGAAATAATTTTAAACAATAAATGGCTATGTGTTATGCAAACAGTGAGATCCATAATGAAACCATTGTAGAGGCAGAGATGGATTGTGAAACAATAATTATAACAACAATAATAATAATTTGAAAGAATAACAACAATCACAGATTTTTTAATATCTGGGAAATATTTTTGAAATGCATTCCCAAGCTTCTAATTTCTCAACAGAAAAAGAGGATTATGATTCCTCTCTGATAGTCTTACTGGTGATAAGACAAGAGAAAAGTAAAGCTTTGTAAAAAAACAAGTGTTCTTTGATAATAATTCTTTTATCAATTCACTCATTCAAGTTGGTCCATTTACTTCTAAGTGCAAATTTTGCAAAATTAAATCAACTCAATAGCATGTGAATATTGCAATTGAAAAAAAAAAAGCCATGAAAAGACCATCTTAGAATTAGTTGAAGACCGAAGGGACTGATCTCAGTCTTTGGTCTTTGTGATGGTATACAGCCAACATTTAGAATTATGAAATTAATGTTACTATATTGTGATTGTTACAGATATAAGTCAGCATGCTTTTGTGCTTATTTGTAGACTGTTCTCTTCTACATGGTGCTTTACTGTATTAGGCTTAGATTAAGTAAGTGCAAATGAGCTCATAGATTGATAGTTGATAAAATGGAAGTTATCATCTAACTTTGCTTTGCTTCAGTTACTACTAATAATAAACATTTTCATATGTGTTCTGGCTAGGCAGATATTAGCACTTGGATTTATTGAATGCATAGTTAAGCACCAATGGCTTGCTTCATTCATTCATACATTTATTCATTCATTCATTCAACAAGAATTTATTCAATGTTTTTAATATGAGCCAGGAAGCGTTCTCTTTATTAGATTTACTGAACCACTAGGTCAAACTTTCTACCTTCACAAAGCTTTTATTTGTATGCAAGAGACAATAAATAAGCACAATAAATAAGTGAAAAATATGTTAGTAAAAAGTACTAAGAAATGAAAATGGGAAGAATGTGAGGTGGGGTGGTAACAGTGTAACTGCACTTTTTGATTGAGTTGTCAGAGAAGGTTACACAGAGAAACTAATTTATGAGTTAATGACTGATGTAGGTGAGTGAGCCAGCCACATAGGCAGATGATTAATTGCACCAGCCTGAAAGAATAGCAAGAGCAAAGGTCCTGAGTCATACACTTGTTTAATGAGTTTAAGAAACAGATTAGGAGAATACAGCGGAGAGAGTGGTGTGAAGACGGGAAGACTAATAAAAGTCAATGGCATACCAAGGAGGTTGTAGCAGATGTCCAATCCCAGACGAAGGCACAAAGGGGTGTCAGTTCATGGAAAGATGCACATTATCATTTATTCAATGTTTTCGTGAATTTTTGAAGTACCTTCATATCATCTAGAGAAAATTTATAAACGATAATAAAACCAACTAACAGTAGTTCTGCTTTTAATTGTCATTATCCACCTGGAAATTATACTCAATGGCAGTGATAAAACATTTCTCTCGCCAGGAAAGAACTCTTCCATCACTCTTACTTTGGTATGATCCCTCTGAGATTTGAGATTGAAAGATAATCAGAAAATCAGATTATATATGTCCTTAAAAACTATTTAAAGGACTTTGAGGTTTACACTGTGTGAAATACGAGTGCCACTAAAGGATTTTGAGCTGAAGAGTAACATGATCTGACTTACATTTTTAGAGATGGCTGTAGATACCGTGTTGAGAATAGAAAGAAGTAGCCAAGGAATGAAATAGGAAGACCAATTAGGGGCAATTGCAAAAATCTGGGTAAAAGATGATGCTAGCTTGGATCTAGTAGTAAAAGACGAGTTAGAAAGAAGTGGTATTTTTGTATCTATTTTGAAGAATAGAAGTTATAGGATAGCATTTTTGGAGATTTATTGTTATGGCAGGAAACATATAACATAAAACCATTTTAATCATTTTTAAGTGTACTATTCATTGACAGCAAGTATATTCCCAATGCTGTGTGACCATCACCACTATCCATTTCAGAACCTTTTCATCATGAAACAGTTCTGTACCCATTAAACAGTAACTCCCACCCATCCTTAGCCCCCTGTAACTTCTATTCTACTTCCTGTCTCTGTAAGTGGAAACATACAATATTCGTCCTTTTGTGTCTGACTTGTTTTATCTAGCATTATGTTTTCAAGGTTCATCCTTGATGTAGCATGTATCAGAATTTATTTTTTAGGGCAGAGTAATGTTTTATAGTATGTACCTGCTACATTTTGATTATCCACTCATCAGTTGATGGATGTGTGGGTTGTTTCCACCTTTTGACTATTGTGCACAATGCTACTGTGAATAATGGTGTACTAATACTGGTTGAGTTCCTGCTTTCAATTCTTTTGGGTGGAAGTGGAATTGCTAGGTCATATGGTAATTCCATATTCAATTTCCTGAGGAATTTTTTTCATAGAAGTTGAATCATTTTGCATTCCCGCTAGCAATGCTCAAGGATTCCAATTTCTCTACAGCCTTCCTAACATTAATTTTCCGTTTTTTATTTTGTTTTGTTTTTTAGAATAGTCTTCTTAATGGATATAAAGTGATATCCATCCCCTTTTGGTTTTGATTTGCTTTTCCTTAATGGCTAGTGATTTTAAGCACATCCTCATGTGCTTATTGGCCATTTGTGTATCTTCTTTGAAGAAATGTCTATTCAAGTTCTTTGCCCATTCTTTTAAATTGTGTCATTTGTTTTTTGTTGTTGAGTTTCAGGAATTTTTTTATGTATTCTGGATGTTAATCCCTTATCAGATATATGAATTACAAATATTTTCTCCCATTCCATGGGCTGTCTTCTTACTCTCTTTATAATGTCCTTTGACTCACAAAAGTTTTACTGATGAAGTTTTGATTGCTGAAGATTTGTGGTAACTTTTAAATTCAGGAACTGTGACATTTCCAACTTTGTTCATCTTTTTCAAGATTGTTTCAGTTATTCAGAATCCCTTGGGATTCAATATGAATTTTAGGATTTTTTTTTATATTTCTGAAAAAAATGTCCCTAGGATTTTTATAGGGATTGCATTGAGTTTGTACATCACTTTGGGTAGCATTTTCATTTTAGCAACATTAAGTCTTTCAATCCACAAACATGGGAGGTCTTTCCATTCATTTGTGTCATCTTGAATTTCTTACAGTATTGTTTTGTAGTTTACAATGTACAAGTATTTTGCCTCTTTGGTTAGATTAATGAGTATTTTGTTCTTTTTGGTGCTATTTTAAACAGAATTGCTTTCTTAATTTCCTTTTTTAATTATTCATTTTTAACACATAGAAATGCAACTAATTTTTGTCTGTTTTTTTTTAATCCTGAAACCTTGCTGAATTTGTTTTTTAGCTCTAGCATTTTTTAATTGTAAAATTTTTTAGGAGTTTTTTTTTTTCTTTTTGCCTAATTTCTCTAAGAATTTCAATACTATGTTGAATAGAAATGGAGAAAAAAGCATGTATCTTTTCTTATTTATGATTGTATAGAAAGACTTTTAGACTTTATAATGTTAGCTGTGAGTTTTAATATATGGTCTTTATCATGTTGAAGAATTGTCCTTTTATTCCTAGTTTGAGTGTGTTTATTGTGAAAGGTTTTGAATTTTATCAAATACTTTTTCTACCTCAATTGAGATTGTCATATTTTGCCTTTCTATTAATGTGGTACATTATATTGATTGATTTTCATATGTTGAACCATCCTTGAATTCCAAAAATAAATTTCACCTGGTCATGGCTTATAATGATTTTAATGTGCTGTTAAATTCTCTTTGCTAGTAATTTGTTAAGGATTTTTGCATCAATATTCATATGGGATATTGGTTTTATAGGGATTTTGACAAAGAGAATAAGGGTATGAGTGAGAAGAGAAGAGTTTAAGAATATAAATGCAAAGAACGCACTTCTCAGTCACTGGATTGGAGAAACAGCAAGAATGAGAAATTGAAAGAATATCAAGAGTTAAATTTAGACATTGTAAGTTTAATTTGACTATCAGAGAGCCAAGAGAAGATATTGAGTAGACAGTCAGTTATAATAATTGGAGAACAGAATATTAGTATGTTCTGGAAATGCAAATGTAGGGTCATAGTGTAAACTATAATTAATCAAACCTAATATGTACATTTTCTAAAGCTTAATATCTCTGACATTAGAATGTATCCTATAATATGTGGCATGGCAAAGATTAACTGGCAGCAGGTTTTGGGGTTTTTTTCCTGCAAGGTACTTAAAATAATGGTATGTCTTACAACTAATGAAATTTTAGATAAAAGGATGTAGGTAGATATTATTTAAGGCCATGAAACTGAATGAGATCCCCAAGGAAACGTGTGATTTTTTAAAAAGTCAACATTTAAGCCCTGAATGTTTGAGATTTTGAGAGTCTGGAGGGTGAATGTGAACAAATGAAAGAGACCTATAGGAGAAAACTCTGAGGTAGGAGGGCAGCAGGGAGAATGAAGGTCTTAGAAGCCAAAAAATAATGTGTCTTGGAAGAAGGGCATGATTAACACTTTCACATTCTGCTGATATGTCACCTATGATAAGGGCTGGGAATTAGTGACATGAGTGTCGTAGGTGGCCCTGATAACAATAGTATTATTAAGAATAATAAAAATGGGGTCCTTTTGAAAGTAGGAGAATAAAAGAAGAGGAGGGGGAAGAGATAAAGAAATGAGGATAAAGAAAAAGGAGAAGAAAAGAGGAGGAAGAAGGGAAGGGAGAAAAAAAGCAGGAGGAGGAAAGAAAAAAATAACTGTATTCACAATCAGTGTAAATACTGAGGCTGAACTGGCTAACTAGTTGTTTACTAAGGGGTTATACAGAGGAAAGTTTCCCAGTAAGTGAAAATACAGAGAAGAAAGAGCTGGGAAACAGGTCTGTTGTCTTTGGGAATAGTGCTTGAGTGTAGTGTATGACCTTTACATAAACATTGATTCATACCTTGAATACAGCATCAAGCAAACTTGTTGGTTTAGCAACATTTTAGCAAAAATTAAGAGGGTGTTGTGAGTATTCACAGCACTGTAGGACATGAAAGATATTTTTACTAAAATAAGTATGTGTCACCAGTAGGAAAGTCATGGGACGTTATTAGGTTAGAACAGGAAGGGGCAGTTTTTGATTGTATACAACTTGGTTGTGATTTGAGTGTTGTGGTTTGAGGGTTGTGGACAGCAACAAGGCTTTGCCTTAGAGTCACAGACCCTTAAATGAATCCTGGGGAGAAAAAGAATTACTGGTTTTTGTGTGTGAGAACTTTTAAAGGTAACTCTCACTGTTTGAAGTCAAGGAAGTGTAAGTGTTGGGGTTGCCGGCAGGTGTCTTGCTACTTCAAGGACTAAAGATAAAACAAAATTAAAAAAGAAGAGAAATAAAATTGAACCACTAAATCAATCAGCATTAAAGCCAATACACAACTGTCTGTATGGTTTAGGAAAGGCTGAAAGGCTCTTCTGTGACATGCAATTTGTCACAATATCAATCCTCACACATTTACATTTTTCCTTATAAAACTTTGTCTTCTTTTAGAATCTGGTGTTGAATTTCTTCTTATTCATATGTACTTACTATATACTTTGATTTATTTTATCTGGCAAATAAATAGATTTCTGAAAAATGTCAAGGTATCTGTTGAGACCTTATAACTTATGAAGATGAAATTCTTAAGCATTTACTTTACTTTCTTTCACCAGGTAAAAACATAAAATTCCTTGGGTTTCAGGTGGTTCACTTAAAATATTTATATATTTTATTTCGTTCCATGCTGTTCTTTTATTACAAATCTGCGAAGCACTACTGAAGTACTGCTACCATTAGTTTCTGATGCTGCATAGTTGTAAGAATATGTCTGTGTGGTATGTTTTCATAAACCCTGTGGGAATGAATTTCTATTCATGCTCATTTATATAATGTACTTTTTTGTTAATATTTTTCTGAATTGGAAGCTGGATATTTGTCTCTTTCTCTCTCTTTTTTTTTAAAATTCTGGTCATAGCTGCAGAAATTACTAATTATGGGATTAAAATCCTTCCGAGATTTTAAGTAGAACATTTCCTTTTTGTCTTGAGATACTGTTTTTTTTCTTTCATAGACTTTGATCATTTGAAAGATATTTGATGAAAAAAGATAGAGTAGATGGGCACCTTAACTGACTTTGTCCATCTGACCAGCAAGTCTCAGTATGATTTATATTCATATTAATTTCTAAGTGAAACCTAGTGCTACAAGACAACCAGTAAGACTCACAGCATGTTTTTCCTGGATATTATTCTTACCTAACATGAATAGCTTTAGATTCACCTTTTAAAAAATTGTCTGAGGCCTATTTTCTTGTTTGTCTTCTTATAAACAGTCTATTAAAATCTAGGTTTATCCAATAATAAATTATGTGATGACCTTTTCATTATGAAATATTTATTTGTTTTAACAAATTAATTTTGAACACTATTTTTCTTTAAATATCAAACTCACTCATATATAAACATGATTTAATTTTCCAGATTTATAAGTAAATGATCACAACATAGTATATAGCATAAATATGAATGAAGCAGGTGTGTCATCTTCCTCAAAATTAAATACTTTATTTTCTCTATTTTATTCCCATTATGTATGCTCTAAAGTATTAATGATTTGCCATGTAAAATTAAATTAAGGTGTTTTTAATTTTTATCCAAAGGCCAATGCCATAATATGAGGTAATTTACTAGCTGGTAAATATCTGTATCTGTAGAATTGTGAATTAATCAAAAGGCATTTATTAAAAATATTTTGTTTTGAAGGTTTAAATATACAAGAAATGAAAGACAACAAAATTTTGAAATATTCGTCATTTACCTCTTGAGGTATTGAAAAATCCTATACCTTCCAGCATGTCCTATTTTTCAATTTAACAGTTAGATATAAGAATGCATGTGCTATCCATTGGAATACCCTGAAAATTTTCCCTGCTAACATTAATATTGGTTCTCTATAATTTTGAAGAATAATTTAAACATAGAAATGCTTATGTTTTTCTTCTATTTGTTTTCCTAGGACGATGGCCCAATTTTTAAAGGAAAATCAGCAAAATGTAGCTAATAAAACAATATCTTCCTAAACTGAAAAAAAAAGTGGCATTGTTGTGTCATGACTATATAATTCAGCAATGAATTAAGTACTAAAGAGATCATGTTCTTGAGTCAGATTTTCCTACTCCCTAACTTTAAGTGACCTATGGCAATGTATCAACTTCTCACTGGACTTTATTGTCCTTTCTGAAAGGGAGATGGTATTAGTTGCTTTGAAGACTAAATGAGTTAGTGTAGGATCCTTAGAGAAATGACAGGCACACATTATTTACTCCATAGTCTCTTTTTATCTTGTAGATGCTGCATATTTTCTACCTTTACAAATAAAGCTTCATGAAATCGTTTTTTTAAGTTTTCACATCTAATGTGTGACCTAGTTAACATTTTCAACAAAATCTGTTTAAACCACAGAATTTACATTTGGTTTGTGCTGCATTTTGAAGGCAGTTGCATTGCTATTGAACAATCTGAAAGGCAAGAAAAGCTGTAAGAAGAAAGAGAAGTTGAACACCTGGAAAACTCATAAACTGGGTAATCTGTTTCTGCATAATCAGCATAGCTATGAGTTGTCTTTGAGAAACAACTTCAGCTCAGTGGATTTAGTGCAGGAACCAAGAAAAAAAAAAAAAAAAAAACCTTTCTGTAAGAGGCTCAGGTTCAGCTTATTTGTGGAACTACACTTAAAATATGCCATTTGAATCGCGGCAGCATTTTGCTGTCAGAGCTTGGTACAAAATAAATATAGTTTTCTAAGAATATCTTTGAAGGTAACATAATGACAAGAAGGATTTAAACATCTCTGTTCTAAACTACAAATACCTATGCCTATTCCACTTAACAAAAGATGTGTGTGTGTGTGTGTGTGTGTGTGTGTGTGTGTGTGTAATCAGCCCGTTCTTTCCAACAGTTTTAAAGGCAATACCTGTCAAATAACATTTATAGCAGTTGCAGATGTATAAATTAAATGCTCTGATGTGTTCTTCTATTCACCTTATCAATTTCCCAATAGAGTTGGCTACTTTGCATTTTCACTGCTTTTGGATTTGGGGTTCTGCTCTGTGTTTTGAAAGGATAATTACTACACTTGCGGCATTTTGGTTCCAATTTTGTTTTGTTTATTTAACACAAAATAAGGGATAAAAATTCCAAAAGAGGTACCTTAATCAAATTTCTTCTTTTTTTAATTGCAGCATAATTTGATTATACATATTTTGAGGGTACAGTGTTAACTATCATTATTTGTGTAAAATATGTGATGATCAGATCATTATTATTATCATATTCATTATTACAAATCATAATTATTCTTTGTGCCCCTTACCAATTTCTCTTTAAACCCCTCTCCCTCCCCCTTTCCCACCTTTAGTAACCATAGATTTGTTCTCTCCTTCTGAAGTTCAACGTATTATTGTGGTCTTTCTTCCTTCCTTTTCTTCTTTCTTAACACCCACTTATGACTGTAGACATGTGGTACTTCTCTTTCTGTGTCTAGCTTATTTCAATTAACATAACTTTCTCCAATTTCATGCATGTTGCTTTGAATGGCAGAATTTCATTCTTTTTTATGACTGAGTAGTATTACATTGTGTGTGTGTGTGTATATATACACCACATTTTCCTTATACGATTATCCTTCAATGGACACTTAGGTTGGTTCCATATCTTGGCTATTGTAAATAGAGCTGTGATGAACATGGGAGTGCAGGTATCCCTTCGACATGATGATTTCTATTCCTTTGAGTACATACCCAGCAGTTGGATTGCTGATTATGTGGTAGATCTAATTGTCGTTGTTTGAGAAACTTCCATACTGTTTTACATAGTTGATGTACTAATTTACAGTCCCACCAAGAGTATAGAAAAGTTCACTTTTCTCCACATCCTCACCAGCTTTTCTTATTCTCAGTCTTCTTAATAATGGCCAGTCTAATTGGGGTGAGATGATATCTGAACGTGGTTTTGATGTGCATGTTTCTGATGACTAGTGATACTGAGCATTTTTTCATGTACCTGTTGGTCATTTGTATGTCTTCCTTTGAAAACTGTCTATGCCGGTCCTTTGTCCATTTTTTGAGTGGATTATTTGGTCTTTTACTGTGAAGTTGTATGAGTTCTTTGTACATTCTGGATATTAATCACTTGTCAGATGTGTAGTTTGCAAATATTTTGTCCCATTCTGTAGGCTGTCTTTTCACACTGTTCACTCTTTCCTTTTCTATGCAGAAGCTTCTTAGTTTGATATCATTCCATTTATTTATTTTTTCTTTTGTTGCTTGTGCTTTTGGGGTCTTATTCATAAAGTCATTGCCCAATCCTACTTCAAGGAGAGTTTTCCTTTAGTAGTTTTATGGTTTCTGGTCTTATACTTAAACATTTAATCCATTTTAAGTTGATCTTCATATATGGTGAGAAGTACAGGTATATTTTCATTATTCTGCACATGGATGTCCAATTTTCTCAGCACCATTTTTTGAAAAGGCAATCTTCTCCAATGTATGTAGTTGGTGTCTTTGTCAAAAATCAGTTAGATTTAAGTGTGTGAGTGGATTTCCAGGTTTTCTATTCTGTTCCATTGGTCTGAGTGTCTATTTTTATGCCAGTAATATGCTATTTTGATTACTACCACTATGTATGATGTCAGGTAGTGTTATGCCTCCATCTATATTTTCATTTTTTTATTATTTTGCTCAGGATAGCTTTGAATAGCCAGGGTCTTTTGTTGTTCCATATGAATGTTAGGATTGTTTTTTTCTGTTTCTGTGAAGAATGTACTTGGTATTTTGATGGGGATTGCACTAAATTTGTAGACAGCATTGGACAGTATGGACATTTTCACAATGTTGATTCTTCTAATCCAAAAACATGGAATGTCTTTCCACCTTTTTGTGTACTCTAATTTCTTTCCATAATGTTTGGTAGTTCTCACTGTAGAGCTCTTTCACCTCCTTGGTTATATTGATGTATAAGTTTTTGTGTGTGTGTGTGACTATTGGAAATGGGCTTGCTTTCTGGATTTCTTTTTCCTGATGGTTAGTTGTTGAAATATAAAAATGCTACTGATTTTTGCACACTGTTTTTGTATCTTGCAACATTGCTGAAATTTTTTATCATTGCTAACAGTTTTTGGTAGAGTCTAGGTTTTTCTATATATAGTATCATGTCATCTGCAAACGGACCTTTTGACTTCGTCTTTTCCAATCTGGATGCCCTTTATTTCTTTCTGTTGCCTGATTGCTCTGGCTACTACCTCCAATACTATGTTAAACAGGAGTGGTGAGTGGGCATCCTTGTCCTGTTCCTGTTCTTAAGGTAAAAGCTCTCATTTTTTCCCTCTTCAGGATGATATTGATAATTGGTTTGTTGAATATGGCTTTTATTGTGTTGAGATACTTTCCTTCTATACCTAATTTGCTGAAAGTCTTTATAATGAAGGGATGTCAAATGCTGTATGGTTTTTGTCCTTGATTTTATTAATGTGGTATGTCCCATTTATTGACTGGTGTATGTTGAACCGTCCTTGCATCATTAGGATGAATCCCACTTGATCATCTCATAAAATTTTTTTGATGTGTTGCTGTATTCTGATTGCTAATATTTTGTTGAGGATTTTTATGGCTATATTCATCAGAGATATTGGCCTATAGTTTTTGCTGTTATACCTTTGTCTAGTTTTGGTATCAAGGTGATGTTTTTCTCATAGATTGAGTTTGGGAGAGTAGCTTCTGTGTGAATTTTTTATGAATAGTTTGAAGAGAATTGGTATTAATTCCTCTTTAGAGGTATGATAATATTCAGCAGTAAAGCCATCTGGTCCTGTTCTTTTCTTTGTTGGGAGACTGCTGATTACTGTTCCAACTTCATTGCTTGTTACTAGTCTGTTCAGATTTCTATTTCTTCTTGGTTCGGTCTTGGTAGTTTGTATGTGTACAGAAATTTATCCGTTTCTCCAGGTTTTCATATTTGTTGGCATATAGTTGTTTATAATAGTCAGTGATGACTCTTTGTACTTCTGTGGTATCAGTTGTAATGTCTCCTTTTTTGTTTCTGATTTTTGTTACATAGGATTTCGCTCTCCTTATTTTTGTTTTTTTGTTTTTTGTTAACTTAGCTAATGGTTTGTCTACTTTGTTTATCTTCTCAAAAAGCCAACTTATTTGTTTCTTTGATCTTTTGTATCATTTTTTTGGTCCCTATTTTATTTAATTCTGTTCTGTTCTTAATTATTTTTCTGTCTACTACTTTTAGGGTTCGATTGTTCTTATTTTTCTAGTTCTTTGAGGTGTAGCTTTCGGTCGCTTATTTGAAGTCTTTCTATTCTTTCAATGTAAGTATTTACTGCAATATACTTCACTTTTAGTACTGCTCTTATAGTATCCCACAAGTTTTGATATGGCATGTCTTTATTTTCATTAGTTTCAAGAAATTTTTTGATTTCCTGTTTAATTTCTTTTTGGTCCCAGATGTCATTCAGGAGCCCATTGTTTAATTTCCTGGTATTTGTTTAGTTTCCAGAGTTTCACTTATTATTGATTTCCAGTTTTAATCTATTGTGGTCTGAAAAGATACTTGAAATAAATTCAATCCTTTAAAATTTGATGAGAATTGATTTGTGACCTAACACATGGTCTATCCTGCAGAATGTTCCATATGCTGATGAGAAGAGTGTATATTCTGTAGTTGTTGGATGAAATGGTCTGTAAATATCTTCCAAGTTTAATTGGTCTAAGGTGTAGGTTAAATCCTGTGGATTTAAAGTCTGTTGAAATGTTGCATACATGATCTGTCCAATGCTTTGAGAGGGGTGTTTAGATCCCCCACTATTATCAGGTTGGGGTCTAATGGAGTTTGAATGTGTTGTCTCCTCCAAAACTCATGTGGAAATTTGATCTCCAATGTGGCAGTGTTGGAAACTGATTGAGTCATGGGGACGGATCCCTCATAAATGGATTAATGCTCTCCCTGGGGGAGCGGGAATTAATGAGTGAGTTCTCACTCTATTAGTTCCCACTAGAGCTTATTGTTTAAAAGATCCTGGCACCTTCTCTCTTTCTCTTGCTTCCTCTCGCCATGTGATCTGCTTGTACCCGCTGGCAGCCTGCCACTTTCTGCCATGAGCAGAAGCACTCTGAGGCCCATGCCAGATGCAGCTGTCACAGAATTGTAAGCCAGATAAACCTCTTTCCTTTATAAATTACGCAGTCTCAGGTATTTCTGTTATAGCAACACAAAACGGACTAAAACAGGGTCTGTCTATTTCTTTAGGTCTAATAGAGTTCGTTTTATATATCTGCATGCTCTAGTGTTGGATGCGTAGATATTTATGACTGTTATATCTTTTTGCTGGATTGAGCAGTTTATCATTATGCTTTCATCATTATGTAGTGGCTTTCTTTGTCTCTTTTTATGGTTTTTAGTTTAAAGTCTATTTTATCCAATATAAGAACAGCTACTCCTGCTCGCTTTTGGTTTCCATTTGCATGATATGTGCTTTTCCATCCATTCACTTTTAGTTTGTGTGTTTCTTTGCAGGTGAGGTGAGTCTCTTGAAGAAGCATATAGTTGGGTCTAACTTTTTAATCCAATTAAACAAACTTGTCTTTTGAGTAGGGGGCTTAATCCATTTATATGTAGGGTTCTATTGACAGGAATTGTCATACTCCTTGCATTTTATTGCTTTTTATTTAGATGATTGTAATATCTTTTGTTCTTCTTTCCCCTTTCATTATTTGTCATCAATGTTTGTTGGTATTTTGACATGGCATATTCAGTTTCTTTCTCTTTCTCATTTGCATTTTTGTTTTACCAATGGGTTTTGTTCTTACTTGCATATTCGTAATAGTGATTATTGTTTTGCAGATTCCAGATTATTGTTTTGCAGATTCTCAACTCCCTTGAGAATTTCCTACAGGGCTGGTCATGTGGTACTGAACTCCTGCAGTTTTTGTTTGTCTGAGAAATATACTATTTCTCCCTTATTTGTGAAGGATATCCTTTCTGGGTATACTATTGGCTGGCAATTTTTTACTCTTACTGCTTTGAATATATCATCCCATTTTCTTCTGGCCTTTAAAGTTTCAGTTGAGAAGTCTGCTGTTAGTCTGATGGGGGATCTTTATAGGTGACTTGATGCTTTTCTCCTGCTGTTTTTAGAATTCTCTCTTTGTCTTTGAGGTTTGTTAGTTTGACTATAGTATGTATCAGAGAGGACCTTTTTGGATTGAATCTATTTGGGGATCTTTGAGCTTCCTGAATCTAAAGGTCTGTGCCTATCCCTTTACTTGGGAAGTTTTCCATCATTATTTCATTGAAAAGATTTTCAATGCCTTTTCCTTTCTGCTCCAATTATGGAACATCCATGATTCAAATGTTTGTGTACTCAAGGTTGTCCACTAGTTCTCTTAGATTTTTTTCATTTAATTTTTTTTCCCTTTTTTCCCCACCTGGTTTATTTTAAAAAGATTGTCTTTGACATCTGAAATTCTTTCTTCTGCTTCCTCTATCCTGCTACTGAAGCTCTCTGTTCTGTTTCTTATTTCATTGAATGAATCCTTCAATTTCTTTTATAAGGTATTGATCTCTGTGTAACATTCCTCCTTCATATCCTGGATATTTTTTTCTCATTTCATTGTCTTCTCTAATTGAGTCTTCTCTTATCTCTTTGAATTTTCTTCAGATCATTGCTGGAATTTCTTTTCAGTCATCTCAAGGGTTTCCTTCCTGCTGGGTTCAGGTACTTGGGAATTACTGTATTCCTTTGCTGGTGTCATGTTTTCTTTTTATTCATATTTCTAGTATCTCTACATTGATGTCTGGTCATCTGGTAGAGCAGTTGTTTCTTCTATAACTCTGTAGTGGGCTTTGAGGAGAAAGACTTTTTCCTCTATTTGCAGGCTCCACTGGTGACTCTCCTTGTATAAATGCAGTTGAGTGTGCAGCTGGCTGCCTGCAGGGTGGTCCTGGCTGCTACTATGGTGGTGAGCCATACTTGTGGTGGCAGTATGTGTGGCAGTGGCTGTGGTAGACCACTGCACAGAAGCTATGTTTGTGGTGCTGTCTTGCCTTTTGTTTAGGCAGTGGGATGCTGCCCATGGCTGTCACCTGTGTTCCTGGTCACAGGAGGCTCTCTTGCCTTCTGAGCCCTGATTTCATATTAAAAAGTATTTTTGTGCTTTTGCAATTAAAATTAATAAATTTTATTTCTCTGTGTTATAGAAACTGTCTAAAACTTACTATTACGAAATCAACATTTTCATAATGAGCATACCTGGATTCTCCAAGTGAAAATTTTAAGCTTAATACAAAAAACTTTTTTCGTTTCTTGTTGATATTTTATATACATATATGTATATGTATATGTGAGGTACTACATATTAAAATTTCTATGTATACATAAGAACATACATAAAAGCATGTTATTACATTTTATTCAATGTTATATTCACTTAACTTTGCCATTTCAGTGTCGTAAGTTGCTAAACATACAAAATCTTAATTGTTTCATCATTTTTTAAAACCAATAATGTCCTTTTGTGGGCATTTTGATTCATCCCATATTTTGTTGTTAATACATAATGATATAATTAATATTTTGGCATCATGATAAAAGAAATCTGTGTATTATCAGTGATTTATTTGCATGTATTTAATTATTGGTGTGATTGAACAGATTTTATATATTTCAGCCATTTCTATTAATCCTTTAAATTTCCTATACATGTCTTCCCCCTGGAGTTTTACTTTGGTTTGTTGTTTGTTAAAACTACCTGTATATGAAAGCCACCACACTCTATTTTGAGGATAAATGTGGCATTAATTAAACATAATACAGATAAAAGGTAAAATTAACTCTTTGTCTTCTGAGATGTATCAAGTATTTTATCTCAATTTATAATTTGCCTTCAGTTCTGTTTGCTGTGTTGATTGGCATATTCCTTTTTTTGCGTATAATGACTTACACAATTTTTTTATGGTTTCTTTTTTTGATTGTATATTTGGAAGGTTATATCCTAAGTGAATGCCAAAGAAATAACACCTTCTTATGTATTAGATTTCAATGATTTCATTTTCATATAGTTCTTACATTTTAATTAGTTCAGCTTAAGTATTCATTGGCTTAGTAATAGTTATAGTAGACCCTTTTTTATGTTACTTTCATAAGATATCAAGGAGAGAGAAGTGGATGGGTGATTAGCTAGAAAAGAATTTTTAAAGAAAGTCATTAATTAAAGGTTAATTAGATAATTAAAGAAACAATGTATGCAAAAAGTGCTTTGTAAACTTTAGAGCCTTCTTTAAATGTTAGATGCCATTATTATTGATACTACTAAATATTCTTTCTTTTATTTCTTCTCATATCACTGGCTGTGAAGGCCTGCAGCACTAAACTAATTGCCTCTCTAATGTAATCAAATAGAAAAGCTACAGAAGCATAATGAAAAAGAATATCAGGCATTTGATGCAGGGTATATTTTACTTATTCCTTTGAAATATGCACTTGCACATGAAATCCAGGTTAATGATTTTGCTTTACTTAAATAGTTTCATTTGTCTTTTCTTTTGCTTTTCAACATGTGACATTGTTTTTGAAGGGGGAAATCTCAATGAGGTATCTGCCTGATTTAGCATTCAAAATGCTTATCTGTTGCTATCTTACCCTGTCTTTTCTTCTCACCTTGTTATAGATAGGCAAAGTGCAAGTTACTAGCTATTGCATTTAATTAAAAATAAAAAGACATTAAATAACTTAAATATATAAACAATAAATTTTTTTCAACAATAATGAGAATAAACATTTTAAAATAAACTACTTTTATGGAAATTATATTTAGTTGATTTGATAATCTTTAATAATTTTTATATATTTAATTTGAAAATGAACAATTTCAGGTTTTTGTTGATAGTAATATATCAAATAGTTAAAATAAGTATTTTGTAACTCTGTTAATTGCTAAATGCAAAAATATCCCAATCTTGAGACAAAGGTTAACTTTGGGTTAATATAATCCTAACATAATGAAGAGGCAGTATATGTTTTTTAAGCTGCTTTACTTTCCTAGAAAACAGCTTATATATGGCTATATGTCCTGTATTGCAGCTCAGCAACTAGGATATAAAACTTCTTTGACAAAGTTAATTTTGTGAAGTTACTGTTTCCATCTTTAAGTTTTTCTCCTCTTTCCTAGGGCTTACTCTCCCCCAGGAATCTAAGAGTCTGGTAAATGTCTAAGGTCTGCAGCTGGCAAAAGCCTTCCTCCTTAGAAAATAAGTAATGCTTTATGAAAAAAAAAAATGCAATGTACAGCCCCTCCACTTTAAGATTTAAGTGAATGTTCTTTTCAATTATCATTGGTAAAGCAATTATTTTCCCTACTTCATTTTGTGAAATCAGGAGCATTTGCAACCTGAATAGTACTTTGAAAAATGCTATACCTCAATGAGGTAAGCAGATATGATAAATGGTATGCAGAAAAGTTTTTCTCCTACCTTAGCAACTTGCAATAATTCTAATGTGCTAAGCGTAGTATTATCACATAGCAACGTATTGTACACAGCAATATTAATTACTTGAAGCTATACATTTTATATTTTCTGTCTCATTCTTGTTCTAATTAATATTCTTGTCCCTAGGCCCTGAGCTGTTGGTAAATAGGAGGTGCTCAACACATGTTTTTTGAATAGAATACTTAAACTAACTTTCAGAAATCTTAGAAAAATGGTAAAATGGTATTAGCTTGTTTTTAAAAAAATCTATCTTTTATTCATTATATCTAAGCTTTTCAGCCAGATTTTTTTAGAGCCTTTAGAGCCTCAGAGCATATATTGCCATAATCATGAGTCACACGGAAAGAGTTCTCTCAAAATACAGATAATCCACCAGTCATTAAACATCTCCTCATCTCCTTGGCCTACCTATCTGGAGAAGGAAAAAAAGGAGAGGGGGGGAGAAAAAGAAAATCATCATGGATATTCCAGAACATATTCTGCCATGAGCTCATTGCCTCAGATGGATACTCACTCATATCCAAGTCTTCTTCCCTAAGTCACAGGAATGCAACCTTCTGGCACTGTGATGGAGAAGTCACAGCGAACTAGAACTAAAAAAGCTACAGACTTTCCGCCTGGGGCATTTGTTCGGCTACAGTATGTAAACCATGACTAACTAAACATTCTATTTTTGTTTGGTTGGTGAATGGAAACTTATAAAGGAAATTTAAGCAAGAGAATAAAAAATGATCAGATGTGTATTTTAGAGAAGTCAGTCCCTATGGGTGCATTGTGGAGAATGAATCTGGGTGATGTAAGATGCAAAGTAAAAAGGCCAATTATGAAAAAAAGAAAAAGAAAATTAGGACCAGAATGAAGCAGTAGTGTTGGGAATAGAAAAACAGGATGGATTTGAAGCAGTAGTGTTGGGAATAGAAAAACAGGATGGATTTGATAATGCCTCGGTGGTAAGAGAGGAAATTCCACAGTAATCCCCAGGTGCTGGCTCTGCATATTATTTGTATGTGGCAAGGGCACACAGCATGGGGAAGGGGTAGATAAGTTCCATTCCAAAATGTCTGTAGAGTTTTCTGCATTGTAGACAATATGGGTAACAGTGAAAGTAAAAGTAAAAGCCACACATAATCAAATTATTCAGAGAAAATTTTGAATTTCATGTGAATGCATGTATTTAAAATCATGCTCTATATTTCAAATTAAATTGTGATCATGCTACTTCACTTTTCATTTAAATTATCTCATAAATGTTGTATGAACTCAGGCTGCCATAACAAACTACCATAGACTTGGAGGCTTAAACAAGAGAAACTTATTTTCTAATAGTTTTGGAGGCCAGAAGTCCAAACTTATGTAGTCAATGGTGAGATTCTGGTGGGGACTCTCTTCCTGGGTTGCAGATGGATGCTGTAGTGGACTGAATGTCCCCTCAAACTCATTAAAGCTTGAATTGCATCCCCCAAGTTTTACGTATTAGAAACTTGGCCCCCACTGTGACTGGTGGGAGGGTGGGAAATCCTGTTATGGTAATGAAAGGTGGAACCTTAGGGAGGTGATTAGATTGTAGGACCATGCCATAATGAACAGATTAAAAATGGTGGTTGTGGGCATGGTTTGGAGGGCTTAAAAAAGAGAGTGAATGAGGAGGTTACACTCTCTCTCTCTGCTCCACCATTTTCTCAGTGTGATACTCTGTCATCACTGTTACTACCATCAAGGACTTTTGACTTCCCAGCCTCAGAAACTGGAAGCAATAAATTCTGTTTTCTTTATAAAATACCCAGTTTCAGGTATTTTGTTATAAGCAACAGAAATGGACTAATACAGATGTCTTCTCCCTCTGTCCTCAAATAGTAGGGAGGGAGAGTGAATAAGCTCTCTGGTATCTGTTGTTATAAGGGTACTAATCCTATCATGACGGACTCACCTTCATGGCCTCATCTAACCCTAATCACTTCCCAAAGGCTCCTCCTCCATATACCATCACATTGGGGCATATGGCTTCAACATAGGAACTATGGGGGGGGACATCAACATTCAGTTTATAATAAACATTTTCGTTAATGGAGAATATTCCAAATTGGATCATTAATTCTGAAGTCATTATCGAAAACTTCAGATGGCAGGGTATACTTGTATAATATTTCTTTTGAAAACTAAAAAAGGAGTATAAATTACATTGAAATATGTATAACAAAAGTAGCTTTGTTTGATTTTTCTGTGAAACAGAATTAGGGACTATCTTGGAGCATGGTACCTCTTAAATCTTGTCAACCAAAGATAACCAAAACATCTGTAGTCAGACAAACTGGGTTTTATTAATGTGCTTCAGCCAGGGGAAATAATACCAGAGGAACCATGAACTGTTTCAAAAGGG
This sequence comes from Cynocephalus volans, assembly GCF_027409185.1. Lineage (NCBI taxonomy): Eukaryota > Metazoa > Chordata > Mammalia > Dermoptera > Cynocephalidae > Cynocephalus > Cynocephalus volans. Next base: position 32,543,430 of record NC_084476.1, on the reverse strand, counting down.
GGGATCTAGTGACAGTATTTGCAAGATTTGAGGAAGGGGGACTGGAGTTTATCATAGATAGTCTGAACATAAAATAGAGAAGTTGTAAAGATGGCTCAAATTAGTTGGAGCTGTCAGTGGCTTTATCTTAGAACACATGAGTCTTTCTGCTTGTTACTCCTAGGTCAGCTTGTCTGTGTCTTGTACTGTGACACTTTTAATCACTTATCAGAGTTTATTCTTTTATACATAAATGCCACTTTGAGAATATGTTTCCATACATCTAATGCACACTAGTCTATGCTACTAATCTATTGTTAATTTTTAATGTATAAGTAAGCCTAACATTTTTGTCTCAAATAAAATCAGGCAACCAGTACTCATCAAGTGTATATTTCAAAAGAGGAATAAGGAGAGAAGTGACAAAATAACCTTGAATATTTATTTAGAGTTTAGTCTATTGTAGACCATATGTATTGAAATTTTTCTGACAAGGAGATCATTTTAATCCCTTTAGTAAAAGAATCTTGTCAATGACAAGAGAAGAAACAGGTTGTTAAAATTAAGACCAACAGAGCTACTGGGTCACTTTATTCTGATGGATGTATGGTTCAACTTATAAGAAATCTTATTATATAATGTGTTAAATTGCCTTTCTTGATTCGAAGGGAAATGAAACTATCTTGGACTCAAAATTTATTCAGATCTGGAAAAACAAAAAATAGCCAATCATTTCATCCCTCTTATTCAATTTCTGTCTCTCGGATTTTGTTCAACTCTATGCAATATTTCTTACCTCAGATATATGCTGTTGTCTGTGCCTACTTTGCGAGCTAGATTAAAGATTGACTAATGCCACCTAGAGTCATAATTAAAAGCCAATAATGGATTGAAACAATTTATTTTTATTTGAATAGACAAAAAATACTAATTTCTAATAGAAAGGACTTGAAGTCTTCTAGACTCAAACTGAAATTCATCAAGTGAATTGTAAGGACATTGCTTGTTTTAAAAGACAGAGTTACTGACCTTCTGTTTTCATCCATAAAGAATTAACTGCAATGATAATTATCATTCTACTTTAAACAGGAAAAATAGAAAAATATATGAAGCCACATTGTTTCAGACACTGGGCAGCTGAGGATTGTGAAATCTAATTGAAGGAGAACAGATGAGGTAGATCTTATGATCACCCCCAGGGCACTGGCTGGAGGCCATTTCTAGGCTATAGAACAGGGAAGGAGAATGCAAAGAGAGTATGTGAATATGATTAATTTGAAGACAGAGATAAGAGTTCAAGGAAGCAGAAGTAGTGAGAATCTGTGGGGCAGAGTACCAAGAAAAAGGAGTTCTTGTGATATGTAGAGTGATCTCTTTAAGGTTTTGGATGAACACTGACTTGCTCTCATAGGAACTAAATCTCTATGAGGCCCTGCAAATAACTAAAAGAAAGCATAGTCTAAAAAATTTTCTATGCTCACACAAGACTGAAAATTGGCATCCCTACCAGCTAGAACAGAGACACCTTTGGAAGTCCTCAAAAGGGTTATAATTTAATAATGGGGCTAATTAGTAGGAGAAGAAAGGCCTCTCTGAATCCACTATGACAGCTTTGATAGGATTACACTAATCCACAAGTAACTTGCCAGTTTGCAAGAATAAAGTCCAACACACACTGAAGAAATAAACAAAGTCTAGCATTCAGCAATGTAAAATTCAGTCTTTAATCCAGTGAAAAATTTCCAGGCATGCAAAGAAGCAGGAAAAATAAGTCTCATTACAAAGCTAAAAAGCAGACAAAAACTTTAAAACATTACTATTTTATATATTTATTTTGCATTATATATTTATGTTATACACATTCACAATAATACGAAGCAAACTACGAACAAATGAGAGAGAAAAGGAAGTAAAAAAAAGGAAAGAAAGATAACATCAGAAACAGCAACAACAATTGAATTTCTAGAGGTGAAAATTACTTCTGAAATGAAATATATGTAGGATGAACATAGCAGAACATGAGAGAGTGTTGGGAAAAAATTCAAACAGTTTGGAGATGTAGAAATAGAAACTATCCAAAATGAAGCACAGAAAAAAAGAGAGAAATAACCATAGCCTCAGTGACCCATGGGGAAATGTATATCAAGTGGTGTACTATGTCTACAATTTGAATTCTGAAAGAAGAGGGAGAATCAAGACAAAACATACCAAAAAGAATGACTAAAAATGCTTCATATTTTATAAAAACTGTAGCCCAGAGATCAAAGATTCTCAGCAACTCCATGTGGAATCCATAAAACAAATGCAAAACCACAAAGCACTTCAGGCACTATATAATCAAATTGTAAGTAAATAGTAATAAAGAGAAAGATCACAGAAATAGCTTGAGAAAGACAGAATGCAGAGAAATGAAAAATTTGCAGACATCCCATGAAAATTTATACAAACAAGAAGCAATTGTATAACATCTTTAAAGTGCTAAAAGAAAGAAAGTAAATAAATATCAACCTTGGATTCAATAGCAAGATATAATGTCTTTCAAATATTAAGATAAAATAACTTTTAAGACATACAAAAGCTGAGAGATTGTGTTACCAACAGACATTCACTTGATGTTAAAGGAAGTTCTTCAGACAAAAGAAAAAGATACCGGACGCGAATTTGGATCACAAAGGAATGAAAATCATCAGAAATGATACATATGTAAATAAGTATTGACTTTTTCCCCCCTCATTTTTAATCTTCTTAAAAGATAATGGACTACAAATGACAACTGTTATAACAATACATTTTGGGATTTATAACACAGAGAAATAAAATGCATAACACTAGTAGCACAAAGGAGGAATAAGGGAAATAGGAAATTAGGTAATAAGGTTCTTATCCTATATGCAAATTGATATTATGCTATTTGAAGATAAACTGTGATAAGTTAAATATGATATTGTAAACTTACAATGACCAATATAAAAATAATAGAAAATTTATTTGATGAGGCATTAGTGGTAACAGAATAGATATATCTCTCTTTATATCTAGATATAGATATGCAGGAAAGTAGAAAAAAAAATGGAACAAATAAGACAAGATGGTGGATTTAAATACCACTATATGAATAATTAATAGATAGCCTAAGTAGTCAGCTTAAAAGTCAGATTGTGAAAAACAAAACTAAATTAAACTAACCCTAAAAATATTGTAAGAAACCTACTCTACATATAAAGAAAAATATATAAAAACATGAAAAAGCATAACAGACATAACACCAATATTAAATTAAATTTTCCAAAATACGGAAGAGGAATACTCCCCAACTTATTATATGAGACCAGAATTAACTTACTAATCACAAATACTGTAGTGGCTGCATTAGTATCAGATAAAGTAGATTTCTCAGCATAGACTATTGACAGAATTAAAGAGGAATATTTCATATTTATGAAGGATCAATTCATCAAGAATAAAAAGCTTCCTAAATGTGTGTGTATCTACTAACAGACTTTCAAAACACATGAAGCAAAAACTGAAAGGATGTTAAAAAGAAATATACAAATGTCCAATTACAGCTGAAAATTTCAGCATTCTATTCTCAGTATCTGATAGAATAGTACACAAGAAGTCAGTGTAGATATAGAAGACGTAACACTACTGAACAAATTAACCCTCCTGACATTGATAGAATCTCCACTCAACAGCAACAGAATACACATTCTTTTCAAGATTGCATGGACCATTCATAAAGATAAACAATATTCCAGTCCATAAAACAAGTCTCAATAAGTTTATAATGAGTGAAATCATACAAAGTATATTCTCTGACCAAGTGGAATTAAACTAGTAATTGATAACAAAGATATCTAGAAAATCCCTACAGATTCTAAAATTAAAGAAAAACATTCTTCTAAATGACACATGAATCAATGTACAGATCAAAAGGGAAATCAAAATTATTTTAAACTGAATGGAAACAGAGAATATCAAAATATGTGAGCAGGAGTTAAAGCAGTGCATAAAGGACCATTTGTAGTATTGAATGCTCATATCAGTAAAGAAAAAATTTCAAAGTCATTGAGGATCTAGAGAAAGAAAGTGAACTGAAGGTAAGTAGAGTGAAGGTAATAATAATAAAAATGTGAGCAGAAATTAAGGGATAGAAAACAAATAATAGAGAAAACCATTGATGCTAAACACTGACTATTGTGATAGTCACTAAGATGGATAAATACTTAACAGATTATTAAAGAAAAATGAGGATGAAGACACGTGACCAATAATAGGAATGAAAAATGATACATTACTACATATAATGGGAATATTAGAACAAAAATAATTGAGTATCATTCCTAATAATTTGTATCAAAAAATTGAACAACTTAGATGAAATGAACAAATTTTTTTTGGTTTTTAAAAATGTTTATTGAATCATAATTGATAATGCATATTTTTGGGGTTCAACACTGACATATGTTGGTCAAATCAATATTACTTGCATATATATTGTTACAAATTATACTTGTTCTTTATGCCCCTTGTCCAATCTTTCCCCATCCCCTTCTCCTTCCCCCCTCCCCCCTCTGATAACCTCAGATTTCTTCTCTCCTTCTGAAAGAGTAATGGTCACTCTGTTGATTTGTTGCTGAGAGGTGTGTTCAGGTTTCCCAATATTATCAAAAGTAGATTCTGTCACTCTGGAATGGGCTTTGTGGAGAGAGACATCCTCTTTTCTTCTTTGGTCTCTGCTGGTGACTCTCCTTGTGTCAATGCACTCCAGTGGCTGGCAGACCTTCTGCATGGTGGTTGTGACATCTAGCCACTTTTGTGGCAGCTGTGGTTATTGTGGTGGCTGTCACGGGCCACCCACACGGAGGGGATGTTTTTGGCATACTCCTTACCTAGTTGCTGGTGGTACCTGGATCCATACCTCAGGACCCTGGGTGGGCCCCATGGTGCTGGTGGTATGCCCGGTTGTGGGTGGAGGACCCATTCCTCAGCTTCATGCCTCAGGACCCAGGGCAGGCCCCAATGGGTACTCTGTTTTTCCTTTCAGTTCTGTGTTGGATTATTTGTTGTTCCAACCACTTAAACTCTGTGCTGGAACTAATTTGTTGTTCTTTGCTTACTTCTAAAGTGGGGGAACTTCCTGTGGGGACCAGTACTTGAGCTCTGTGGTTGAGCTAAATTGCTCTTTGCTGCTGATTCCCTGGGGAAGGCTTTTTGTGCTGCTCTTTGTACTATAAAGAAGTACTTTATAGGTACTTCTGGGTTTAGTGAAATCTACTGCACCTGGTTTGTATAGAAACACTGGTCTGGGCCTGAGTCTTTTCATCAAACTGTACCCCATACAGTTCTGTATTCCTGACCAGTCTCCTCTGAGTGGTCCTACACTGATGGGCGGGGGGTGCAGATCAGCTGTCCTTGCTGTGTCCCAGTGTTCTCCCAGTGGGCCCATCACCCCCACTGCCTGTGCTCCAAACACTTCCCATGGGATGGGCTGTGCTCTGGTCCCTTGTGCTGACTCACCAGCCTCTGAATGGCTCCTTTTTTTTCATTTGTTGTGGCTCCTTGGTCCTATGGGGGTCCACAGGAACCCTGTTAGTGGTCTTGCTGGCCTGGGGCCCACAAAGGCCCTCTTCTCCCCTGCTGCCTCGAAGCAGCTCCATCTGAAGGGCACAACTGCGGCTTTTGCCAGCCTCTGCTCAGTGCGCTCAGCAGCTCCAGCCTGGAAACAGCCAAAATTCTAAATGGTCAGAGTGGTTTTTTCTTTCTCTCATTGTGGCTTCTCCCACCTTCATGTACTCCATAGCTCTCTCCTTTTCCCCCTGAGTTCTAGCAGCCCCAGCCTAGCTGTGGTTGCTTTTTAATTGTTGTAAATTGGTTGATTTGTGGGAGAGAGTGATGCTGGGGACCATCTATTCTGCCATCTTGACCGGAAGCATAAAATTGACAAATTATTTGAAAAACACAAGCAAACCAAGGCTTTCTCAAGAAGAAATGATCTGAAATACCCTGTATTCATGAAGAAAATGAAATTATTCCTGCATCCTCAATTCCTGTTCTTGTTTACTCTAAGCCAAATTATTCAATCCACCCTGTGATTTTGTAAAATATGTAAGTTGGTTTTTTGGGGGTTTTTGGGGGAGGATTTTTTGGCAACTGGCTGATGTGGGGATCTATAACCTTGACCTTGGCATTACAAGGCTTCACTCTAGATTATATTCTGTAATGTTGACTATGCTAATTATCCTTATTTGAGCATCACATATTACACACAGGTATTGATATTCAACTTTGTACCCTACAGATGTGTACAAACAACTATTTTTCAACTTAAAAAAAAAATGAATTCAATGCATAGTAAATTTCCCAGAAAGAAAACATTAAGCCCAGATGGCTTTATTGGTGATATCTATCAAACATTTAAGGAAGAAATAACACCAATTCCACTTGATTTTTTCCCAGAATATAAAGCACAATCACTTCCCAACTCATTTTTCATTTTATGAGATCATCATTTACCTGATGCCAGTATTATTACAAAAAATAACAGTACTGATCAATATAACCCCCATGAATATAGATGCCAAAATAATTAACAATCATTAGAAAATTATATCCAGAAATATATAGAAAGAAAATATTTATTCCAGGATTACAGGGTTGACTTAACATTAGGAAACCAAGCAGTATAATTCACCATATCAATAGAGAGGAAGACCACATGGTCACCTCAATCGATGCACATCAAGTATTTGATATTATCTAATACCCATCCATTACAAAAATCCTCAGCAAACTAGAAATATAAGGAAATCTTCTCAACCAGATAAAGATCATTAATGAACAAACTACAGCTAACATAAAACTGGCATGGTGAAAAATTGAACAATTCTCCCCAAAGATTAGGACAAAGCAAAGATAACTTCCCTATTTTCTTCAGCTTTATATTGTATCATAGGTCCTACCAGTGTAATAAGCAATAAAAAGGAATAAAATGCACACATATCAGAAGGAAGTAAGAAAGAAGCACAATAATGTGTTGAATTTTCAGGAGGGAACAGAGCTGTGATTACTAGAGGTGGGAAAGAGGAGGGGGCTAGCAAGATATTGGTTAATGGACACAAGGAATGATTATGTTCTCTAATGATGAACATGCTAATTATCCTGATTAGATCACACATTTTACACAGGTATTGATATTCAACTCTGTACCCCACAAATGTTTTATCAAGCACTTTTCAATGAAAAAAAAGGAGGAAATAAAACATATGACAGATGACATGATCATATATATAGATGTTTCTATGGAATCTCCAAAGACTAAACTAAATCTAATAAGGTAATTTAGCAAGATCACCAAATGTAAGGCTAATATGCAAAAATAAAATGTATTTTTATATAATGGTATAAACCAATTGAAAATTTAAGTTCAAAAAACCTTATTCAATAACATCAAAAGACCTGAAATACTTAGGAATATAGTTATCTAATTATATGCAAGAAATTTCCATTGAAAAATTTGACATAATTAAGTGGAAAGGTGCATCATTTTCATGAATAAAAAAATGTTAAGATGCCATTTTTTCCCAAATTTATCTGTAAATTCAATGCAAAACCCTGGCAAATTTTTGTAGACATTGACAAGCTGATTCCAATGTCTATGTGAAAATACAGAGGCATCTGGTACAGCAGAAAAATTTTAAAGAGAAAAGAATATTGTAGAAATTATACGCCTGTCTTCAAATTTGCTTTAAAGCTATAGTAAACAATAAAATGTGGGGTTATGACAAAGAGAGAGATATATATCAATGAGATGAAGTAGGGAGTCTGGAACACACCCATCAACTGGTGAATGGATAAACAACTTTTGGTATACCCTTACAATGGAATACTATTCAACAATTAAAAGAGGAAGAGAAAAATAAACTACTACATAACAGCATGGGTTAATTTCAAAAACGTTTTACTATATGAAAGAAGCCAGACACAGAAGATTACCTACTATATCACTACTCCATTTATTTGGTATTCTCTAAGAGGCAAAACTATTGTGATAGGAAACAGATTGGTTATTGCTTTGGCCTGTGGGTGGTAAGTGGGAATTGCCTTCAAGGAAGCATGCAGGAACTTTTTGGGGTGATCGGAATGTTCAAGACTCTGTGATGATGGCTATATAATTGTGTACATTTGTCAAAACTCAGTGAGTTGTATGATTAATATGGGTAAATTTTATTATATGTAAATTGACTCAATAAAGTTGATTAAACATTAAAAACAGAAGACAAAACAAAGTGCAAGGCAATGCTTTTCTGAAAGTCCAGTACTGAGTATCATTATGAGACACAAGATAAGGGAGGTAAGCTGAGGACTGCTAATCTCAGAGCACTATACCATATTGGGAGACAGAAATAGAAGAAAGAATGACTACTTATTATTATGTTGTATTTAAATTTTTTTAGGCTAGAGTATTGAAACAGTGGTAGTGAAGAAAGAATAAAGAAATGTACAAGGGTACTTCAAAAAGTTCATGGAAAAATAGAATTGAAAGATAATTCAAATCCTCCCATGAACTTTGAAGACCCTTGATATCTAAATTTTGTAGATCATTTTTCTGTTTTTTTTCCTTATTCTACTTCTTATTGTTTCCTCTTCCTTCTTCATTTTACCTAATTTTCAGACATCAAGATTTCAGTGATCTTCACTTTAGTTTTTTATTGAAATTTAATATACATAAAGCAGTGTCAACAAATGTTAAGAGTATAGCTCAATAAATTTTCACAAAATGAATCCACATGTGTAGCTGAAACACAGATTATAAAATATGATGCACCAGTATGTGAAGATCTCCTGTACGTGAGGCATTTTGATTGCTTATAGTTTTTGGTGATTATGAATAAAGGACAATTTTTATCATCTCTGCAAGATATAATCTATGTTGTAAATCTTTCTAATATTTTAAAAATATAGAATATGTATAAATTATTCTTTTCAGTGTGTGTTGCTTACAGCAGTATCCCCACATGAAACATTCAGTAAGTTGGACTAAGATATGCTAGACTTAAAGTATGTTGCAGTCTGCCATCTGATCCTTGAGTTATGTTTCAGTGATTTCATTTTCCTCTTAAAGGTAGAAAGAAATCCACTGGCAAATAATAAAGTTGGAAGAGAGATGCCATTATGGCTGGCATTTTTTTTTAAGTATCTTATAGAAGGGAAATTATACCATTTACGAAGGGATTACATGTACAAAAAATACATATGTATATTGATGATTCTTCTCCTTAGCCATGAAAGAAGATACTTATATTCAGACTTTACAGAGAAGGAAATAGAAGTTCAGAAACTTTAAATAATTTTCACAAGTTTCCTCAGGTAATAATTAGCAGAGAAAGAATATTTCCAAAATATTCTTGAATCCAAAGTTAGATATTTTCAGGTTTATAATCTATAATGTAATGAGATAACATTTTTATCAAGGTGCTGGCAAATAAGCTAAGCCCAATGTAAAGTACAAATATCCCATATACACAGGGTCTGTAAAATGTGTGTGTGTGTGTGTGTGTGTGTGTGTGTGTGTGTGTGTGTGTGTGTGTGTGTGTGTGTGTGTGTGTGTGTGATAAAGAATGGCTAGTTTATAAAATTACCCCCACAATTTTTTGGTTCATAGAACTTTCTATAATTGCTGATTTCATAATGAGAATGTATTTATACACATACACACACACACACACACACACACAGATATATCAAATTTTAGGAGATAAGGAGGTGATGTAAAATTAAATTATATCCTGTATTTCTGTTTTTCAGAACTGTAATAAAAGCAATAGGCAAAATGAATTTTATTTATAGAGGTGGTAGAGAAGACATGTGATTTTATGTTATTCAGCACAGTGAATGGCTTACAATGACTAATGATTTTGTACCACCAGATAGCACTAAAATATGAATTAAAATGTCTTATGTTTGATTCAATGTCACATTTCAGAGCTGAATGCATGACTTTAATTGGACTGTTCTTAGTTATGGAAACTATAATCTACATCACTCAACACAAGTAAAGTTAACCTAACACATCCTTTTACTTCTTAAAATTAGTTATGAAATGTGAGTGAAAGAATGACAGCCCCAAACCTGCAAACCTTTTAGTTCTCAAAAATTGATGTATGAAAGCAAGTGATTGAATTATCAGTATGGGAGGTATATTGCATTTTTTTTTTTTTATGTAAGGTTTTCTTTTATTTAAAAGATCATTCACAAAATACCATATCCATAGATTTACTTTCTGTCATATAACTGAATGTGTTGAGTGTTTGGAATTCCATTCTTACATTAAAAGTCAACTGGATTGCCCAGTTTAGATGAATTTGTTTTGTTCTTTATCTTTTCCACACTGAAGATGTAAGTAGCTCATCTGAAAGCATCAGGTTTGATTACAACCACATAATGCATGTCTTTCTTAAGTTAAGTATTGGTGTTACACAAATGGTTCTTATCTCAGCAGAGAAGCTGACAGGTAGAAGGATGGAAAGGTGTGAGAGTTCTGTAAATTGCTGAGACCTTGTAACAAAGACACAGTAAGAGAAGCCAAGGATGACAGCTAGTGACCAACTATGATCTAAGCACACTACGCTGCATAAGCCAGGCCACCCCTTGGCCCTCTGGTCAACCTGGCCAGGGTCTCTCTCTTCCCCAGGGCTCTAGCTGCTGGTGGACCTCGATCTGCTCCCAATGGGACAGACTGAGACTTAGGTGCTGAAGATTTTTCATTTGTTTTTCACACACAGGTGTTCAAGCTCAAAAGCTACTGCCTAACCCCTACTCCCAGGTAAGTGCTGAACACTGTACGTGGAAAAATAAACTTTGTCCCAAAGATGAGGCAGCAAACCTCGAAATTTACAGTCATTTACAGTTATCGTAAGGTTCTTGACAGCTCTGCATAGTAAAAATTTCCATTCATCAAGTGAAATAAAGTGCCTGATTCTAGGCCCATGCTCACTATGAATTTCTGGGGCAGTGGGAAGCAGTATCTCATTATGTTACTTACAATGGGAAACAGACAAATACAGGGAGAGATGCAAAATACACAGAGAAGGACTCAGACAAAAGCAACGTCAGTGCTATGAAGTTAGCTCCAGCACCACCACCCTCAATCCCCAAAGCGCCGCAACCCAGCGGAAATGAAACCAACTGGCAGTGGGCTACCCCCAGCCAGAAAGGAGCCCCACATACACCTAGTGAAAGGTGTTAACTAGTTTGGACAGGGTCTCCAAAAAGCGGTAACAACTCCCCACCAATATTCCACACTCCTCTCCTTTCAGGTTGCACTGTTTGAAATGTGAGTCTATTCTTCTACTTGAAAAATCCATCTGGGGAGGTGGTAATGGAGATAGGACCACCTGCAAACAGGAATGGGAAAGAATCTGCAAGGATCAACAATATTTTATACTTGTTTTAAAAACAAGGTGCCTCAAATTTTGTATGTTGATCACAGCTGAATAAAAACAATATGCTATTCAATTTGTCAGAGACTTCTGCTTTTTTCTTGGAAGCCACAGCAATACAGAACTCAACATGCAGGTCAGAAGAGAAGCACAGAAAATCAAAGGAAACACCCGGAGTCTGGCCAGTGTGTCTAAACTAAAAAGACAAAGCAAAGGAGAGAAATGAAGCTGCACCTTCACCCAAACAACTCCCACGTGGTGGCCGCCTTCGCTCCTCCATGGAAACCTGTGTGCTGTAAGGAAAACAAGGAGCAAGAAGGAAAAAGGACACAAGGAAAGTGGGGAAGGAATGGAAGGGGGGGGAAAAAAAAGCACAAAACGGGCACTAGGTAGATACAGCAAAGCCAAGGATGTACTAAAAACCACTTGTTAACAGCTGACATGCATTCACAAGGTCTGTGTTTCCACTGTAAGAAAGGAGGACAACGCCAGGCGCAGGAATGGGAGCTGCAGGACTGCCGGCCCAGGGGAAGAGCTGGGCTGGGGTCTTGCTCTACTTCCCCCCACACCCCATTCCCTCCCAACCACGAGCTCATTCTTGCTCCTTCTGAACGACTTCCTCTCTGGGCCTGGCTCCCCCAAAGATAGCAGAGTTGGGGTTGGCTACTTGATTGAGGGGTGTTGCAACTGTTCGAGGTTTGAGCTGGAGTCGTGGTCTCTGTGCTCTTTCCTCTTCTGTTGGTTCTCTGAAATCCATATTGGATCCGCGAAGGGGAGGGCCATCTCTAAAACGACTCCCCATGGGAGGGCCTGTTCGCCGGTCACCTGGACGACTACCTCCCCTGCCTCCTAGGAAGTCGTCCCCTGAAGCCTCTGTCATCTGGTCCACCTTTCCTGAATCCAAAGCCACCTTTATCTTGTTTTCTGCCTTCTGCAATGTCCACACGAAGCAACCGATCACCCAACAGTGTACCATCATATGTCAGAGCTTCCTTAAGGGAATCCACCTCATCGAATTCTACATGGCAGAATCCTTTAAATTTGTCTGTGTCTTTGTCTCTGACTAGCCGTACACTCCTTATGCTGAGATCCTTAAAGATAGCATCTATGTCGCCCTGAACCGTATTAAAAGGTAGATTTCCTACGTATGCTGTGTAGGGGGGCTCTGTGGGCAGCTCCTTCTGGCTACGGGAACCATGGCCACCAGCACTGCCGCGGGACCCTCTGCCGCCGCCGAAGCTGCTGTCGGCCCGATCGTCGTAGGGATCGAAGTCCGCCATTTGCCGTCTCCGCTCCGAGAGGAACCAGCTGGGAGGTGTATTGCATTTGGAATTTATTTTCTTCAGTCATCCTCAGGGTTTTTAGGGAATGTTTCATGATACAGAATTCTAACATATGAGTGTCAGGAGATCATCTAGTACCACATCTTAGTTACCTAAATCTATCTCAGAAAGTACTTCAGATGGCACATTTTTCAGACAACTCCAAACTGAAGAGTTCCTCCAACTGCAGTAATGATGTTATTTTATCTCTTTAATAACTGTTAAATGTTCATGAGAGAGAAATTTCAGTATTATTCTTTAATAGAGTAATTCTCAACTGGGACAACAGCTCCCTTCTGAATTATTTTGAACATTTTTAGAGGACTTAGTATTTGTAACAATGACTGTAGTGCATTTATAATATTTTGTGCTCAGGGGGTAAAGATGTCATATGCAAAAGGCAGTATATTCCTATAAACTGAAGAATTGACCCATGTCACACACAATTTTTCATTGTACCACTGAATATTTATTTAGATCAACAAAAAGCATTAAAAAGCATTTGAGTCCTTATTCTAACATTTATAATTACAAAATATTTTTCCATGGCACAATATGCACTAAATTCCTTAGGCAATATAATATACCAGTATGCAGTTCTAAAAATAAAAAAAGCTAGGCATATGACAGCATAAGTATTAGAGTTCATTGTGTATAAAAAGATGGTTAAGAATACATATTTATTTGCATATGCAGTATATATATACATACATATACACATATTCATGTACATAAAGAAATGCTGGAAAAGTATACAAGAAACTAATAACACGGATTATTTATGATAGGCATAAGAGAGAGCTGGGCAAATGGATGACAAAGGGAATGAGGAAAATTATAAATAAAATAAATAAATGTATAGTTTTAGGAAACATGACTGAATTGCCTATTAAGTATTAAAAGCACTATACTTAAAAATGTGTTTTCTAAATGTTTGTTTTATGTTTTGTTGTCTTACTAGGTTTTCTAAAAATGATTATAAATATTAGGCTTTTATCAGACTTCTTAGTAATACTGAGTTCCATAGGAGCAATTCTTGCAGCATTTTGATAAAAAATAGTTAATCCCAAAATGTTGAATCTCGTGTTCTCATAAATGTGAAGGCAACAGAAACGAAATATTCGTAGGTATTCAAAGGCTTAAAAATACTACCTTAAAAAAACCCACATTTTAACTATGTTCAAGAGAGAAAGCAAAATAGAAATTCAAAAGAAGAGAAAACATAATTTAGATGGAATTTTTTAATTACATCATCAATTTACATCATGCTAATGCTTGAGAACCAAAAAAATGTAATGGAAAGACAATAAAATTAAAAATTCAAATCATCTGGATTTGACTCCATGTGGTAATCTAGTAAAACTCTTTTCAATTTCTGTGTGCCTCAATTAATTTCATTAATGTAAATAAGATAATGACAGCTACTTCATAGTTATGGTTTTAGAATATAATAACGTATTTATGAAAGGATTTAAAAATCTGCTGGATAATGTCTTTACAGCATTTTCACACCATCCTAAGCATTTCTGCTCCCAATGTACTTCTAACTCACCATCTTTGCCTGACATACAATGTTTCAGCTTCCCTAGTTAGCAATATTTCTTCTCCCCTGGAAATCCTATCTTAAATTCTGCCTGCCCAATTAGTCTTGTGTGATGACACTAGACATTAATGATGATTTGTGGCTGTCTTTTTTATATTATATGAATCATGCCATCACATTATTGTACTAGTTTATTATGAGTGTATATATAATTTATTTATTACCTCATTTTAATTACTTAAGATGAGAAAATAATGCCTATGAAAAGAATTATTGATATGGGGAAAATATATGACATGATATGTTGAGAAAATAAAGTTTTTAAATTGTTTATCAAGAATACTTTCAAATATGTTAAAACGAATCTCTGTGATAATCTTCCCAATAATTGATAGCCTCAATCTAATTATGACAAAATATCATAGAAAATTGAATTAAAGTCAATTTATGAAAATATTTGACCAACACTCCTCAAAAATGTCAAAGTTATGTAAGATAAGGAAAGACTGATGAATGTTACAGACTGCAAGAGATTAAGAAAAAAATAGCAACTTAACAAAATGCATGCTAGATAGAAGCCTGGAACCAAGATAGAACATTAATGAACAAATAGATGACATCTGCATAACATCTGTAGTTTAGTTAATAGCTGCTGTGAATTGATTGAATTGTGTTCTCCAAAGTCCATATATTGGAGGCTTAATTCCCACTGTAACTGTTAAGTGTGGGAAATATTATTACGGTGATCGAAAGGTGGGACCTTGAAGAGGTGATTAGATTTTAGGACCATGCTGTAGTGAGTGGATTAATAAAGGTGGTTAGGGATATGGTTCTGAGTGCTTTAAAAGAAGGGCACACGAGAAGTTCTGTCTCTCTGCTCTGCTATTTTCTGCCATATAAGACCCCTGGTTCACTGTTGCCACCACCAAGACCTTCACCAGAAGTGTTCTCTGGACTTTGGACTTTGCAGCCTCTGAAACTGTAAACAATAAATTTTGTTTTCTTACATAGTGCCCAGTTCCGGGTATTTTGTTATAAGCAATAGAAATGGACTAATAAAATAGCATAACAACATTAATGCACAGCTTTGATTATTGTACAAAGGCTATGTAAGATGCTAGCATTAGGGTTGGCTAGTTAGCTCAGTTGGTTAGAGCATGATACTGATATTACCAAGATCCAGGATTTGATCCTTGTACCAACTAGCCACCAAAAAAAAAAAAAAAAAAAAAAAAAAAAAATTAAACTTAGGGGAATCTGGGTGAAGTGTACACAGAAATTCACTGTACTATGCTTGAAACTTTTCTGTAAGTATAATCTTATTTCAATAAATAAGTTAAATAATAGTTTAGAAAATTAACATATCAAGAAGACTAGAGATAAACACACCTAATGTTAGTTATTATTTAATAGATGGTAAAATTGGTGGTGATTTCTCCTTACGTATTTATAGTTTCTGTATTTTCAAATGTTAATTGCCATTGGTTAAATTATCAAGATAGATAAATAGGGAAATATTAAAATACAAAGTGTCATGTGCAAATAATGCTGAAGTTACCACCCTCACATAGTCATGTTCATAGCAAAAGACTGGTTGCAACTAATTTATTACCTTTTCCAGCAGGCATTGTTGTTATGATCCTTGAATTTCTTTTTTATGATAGCGAGGTCCTTTGATTGACAGTGGACTGTTGAAGAAACTGAGCCAGTTGGTTCAGTCTTACCAAGAGAATTATGTGGGAAAACCTCTGAACTCCTAATTTCCAGAGGTCATGTGCTTGACATTTGCAGGCCTTGCATTTGCCTGCTGAACTAGTTACGCTGGTCAAGGATGAAACTCACTAAGTCCAAGATATATGATAAAGTCTAGACTTTTAAGGACTCATGAAGGGAGGCCAATGACAATAAAATGTCTAGAATTTCCAAGGAGACTTTTGGGGGATTGTTCCCTGAACAAAAGATTGAGTTTTAGCAGTTGATTTATTTTTCATATGCTGGTAACATTCTCTCCATAACCCCAACCCCAGCCCCACCTGCCAACTCATATAATTTGTATTTGATAGGGGTAGAATCAAAGAGTACTGGAGAAGGGAAACTGGCTTACAAAATATTTGTTCAAGAATAAGTGAATCAAGAGCGGACTTGAAAAATCCTGATATCAGTAGTTTTTAGAAAGAAAATAAAGTAAATACATTTTTTTAAAAAATTCTGCCTTCCTTCAGTATCTATTTTTGTGATCTTAGGTCTCTCAAAATCATGCTACATAAGTCTGATCTTGATAACTGGAACCCTGACCATCTTCAAAGTTGGTCAAAAGAAACAGAACTGAGCATATTGCAATAGTGTGTTTCAAAAACTTCAGCAAGATTAGTTTTAGAAAAGAAATCATATACAGTTTAACCAAACAAGAGAGAGCCTATTAGTTCTTTTATTGCAAATTTAACCAAGCAGGATGATTTTGTATCAGAATACAAATATTGTTTTCATTATTGAAAATCTCTGTTCAGTCATATTGTACTCTCACCTCAGATTAATCTTGCTGTGAGAATACTCCTGCAATGTTGGTTTTCATATGCTGTTAAATATTTAGCAGCTATCTCTCAAGTAATGGCTCCATGCAGCATCATGTCCGTTTTAGAACTCCAACTGACTTTTGACAAGTAAATGAACAAAACTTGTTATAAAAAGGATTCAGCACCTCAAATCTTGGAGACACGATGTTTTTCCTTTGAGGTTGCACCTCCTGTGATGTGCTGCCATTGTCAAAAATGTTTTCTGTTATTATCAAGCAAGAAAAAATACCTTTAAAATAAGCTTTATATTTAAAATTACACATGGGAATATTATAAAATTAGAATGAAACCAGAAGAAGTAAACAAAGATATCCCTACCTAAAAACATCACTTAGTATTTAATTGTGTAGCATTTCCAAAGTTTTCTGTGCAATTTTTAATTTACTTTTAGTTTTCAAAGTACTTTTATTTTTTAAATTGTGGCATTATTTGGAGCTATTTAAATCACATTTCTCCCTACCGCACTTACCCTCATATGTCTAAGGCTCTCGTAAATTTACATCCTAAGAATAGAAAACAGAAATGCCAAGTGCCTGACTTTTTCCTCTGTGTGTTATGGGAGACAGAATTACCAGTGATGGTAAGCTCAAGTGTATGCTCAGTGAATATCTCAAATTCACATGATCAGAATAGAGGGGTCTCAACAGGCTGACAGTATCTTCTCATTCATACGCATCCTAACACATATGCTGTAATACTTCACCATGGTTTTTTACATAAGGCTAAGTGAGGAAGAATTGCCAATTGGCCTTCATTTTATTGGGAGTATGCATGTGTGTTTCTTTTGTTTGTTTTTAGATATACATAGCTTTGAGTTGATATGTTTAAATCAAGAGAAAGTGTATTTTATAAAATTGTCATGTAGTTGGGCCCAGAGATACTTTGTGATGGTGCTTCCAGAAGCAAAACAAAACAAAACAAAACTTGAGGAAGCACATTTATTCTGGTTCCTTACCATTGAAAGTCTGATTTGATTAGGGCACGGAGGAGATCAGAGAGCTTAGCTTCTAGAACTTTCTCTTGTCAATAGAGAAAGAAAAGATAGGAGGTCCTTCCAATTTGTTCCCCAAAGAGACCTCTCTTAGAAACACAGCTTCTACCTGTGGATAAAGTTAATCCTGTTTATATAATTTTTTAATGACATTATAATTGGTAGATAAGAGTCCAGAAGTATTAAAAAGCCCCTATTAATTAATGCACCACTCTCATCTGAACAATAGATTTCCCAGGCTTCACCTCTTCAGTGGCTCTGGAGCTACCTCATAACTTGATATTTTAATAGTTCCTTAATTAATGTGTTGATGCATCAACACATTTGAATGTTGTTTTCTACTGCTTTGCTATTTCTCCACACTTAAAAGCTGCTTATCTATTTAAAGGCTATTCCTAAATCATCTTGCTACCACAATACACTCAAGTGACATGACTTACGTTCATCATGATTCACTGCAGCAGTGAATTGATCACACTGGTAAGGAGAGCATCATCGAAAAATATGTTGGGTAGCAGCGAGTGGTGAAGGGACATCAGCTTCAGTTTTGCTCCACAGCATTCCAGCAAATACACACATTCATACACCTGCATGTGCACAGGAAGCATTGGCTTTACTTTTAAAGATTCCACTGAAAAATATTCAGTTTTAGATGGTACTCAGGAGATACTTGTTAAGTAATGATTCATCAGTTAACTATTATCAAGTTGTTTTCCTTTGTTTTAGAAACAAAGGTGATAATAGCTAAATTAATAACAAAATCATATCTTCCAAAACAAGTAAAAAAAAGTACCATTCTCTATTTCTTTTTACAGTAAAAACTATATTGTTTGAGTGCTTTGAAAACTGGCAGAATTATTTGTATATTTCTTAATCATACTGACCACCAACAGTCTAGAGAACGAAAAATAGAAATACGATAGGGAAATCTTCTTGGGTTTACCATTCTGCTGTTGCGCCCGAGACAAGCCATACATTGTAATTAATTTTGAAGATTTATGCAGGGCTCAGTTCTTGTTTCCCAACAGAAGCTTCCTACAGGAAAGAAATTTCATCAGTGAGATGCACATGGAAAGTGAGTCAAACATAATTCAGAGTTAATTAATCACAAGGGAATATATGCTTGAGAAAAATCTAGGCAACATAATGAAAGGATGAAAACTCAGGCCCTATTTGCCATCAGAATGAAACCTGGAAAGAAATATAATCAATATAAAGAATAGAAATAAGATGATTTTTAGTGACATATGGGTGAACAGGAAAAAACTTGATAGGCTAAACAGTTTAAAGTTTTTCAGGACACATTCTCAAGTGCAAGTTAGGTTTTTCATTTTTAAAAATCTATCTTTTCAAAGAAAACTTGAAACTAAGAGTTTGAGGAAAATATTACTTCTCAGATAAAGAACTAATTTTATGCTTTATTCTAGGAATTTCAAGATGGAAATTAAAGAAACTTCAGGGGATATTTGATATGTTGAGGCTGTTAACAGCTGGACCCAAAGGGGAAATAAATGGTTAAAATATTTTGTGTGCAATTAAATAATTAGTTGTCACTGTGATTTTGTTTTGAGCAACTTCAAATTTAGCTAGATTATCAGATTACTGCCATGTGTGCTTCCCTTCTCAACAGGATTTTTGCCTTATGAAAATTCTATTGACAGACACTGAAATCAAAAGAGACACATCTAGAGGAGCATTTCAGTTCTGAATCAGTTGTGAGCTGCTGATGAGATGAGATAGAAATAACCAGAATAAATTACCATCGGTGAAGAAAAATATTACATTAAAAGTTTGAAATTACCTGAAGAACTTTAAACTCAACTTTTGAAGAATTTGACATAAGACCTTAGGGGAAATGACGATGTGTTGCTCTTTATTGACCTTCCTTTTCTAAACTGACTTGATGAATTTTATAATATATGAAAAATATCTCCATTGTCTTGTCTCCTAGGAATCCTTTCCTCATAGTTTATGAGGGAAAGAATGTACACTCTCTTTGCACTAGTATATTTTACTGGAGGAAGCAAAAATAAAAATTGGGAATTAGTAGCTCTAGATTCCAGTTTTTGGGCAAATTTTCTAATATTTTAGTAAGGTACTAGATAATTGGGCTTTCTCTGAGGGTATTCTAAGTAAAAAACTATTTATTAATCATGGATTTCCATAAGTCTTACCCCCAGAAAATTAATCTGTTTGTGAAGGTAAAGACATTGAAATAATAAAAAGAAAGAGTTGAATCATTACACACATCTTTTCTGTAATCACTGATGAGTATCAAGTGGATTGACAGTGGATTAAGACTTGGTGTTAACAGGAGATGATATCCCCTCACTGAGCTGAAGAAAGAGATAAGATAAATAGTGGGAGTCATTAAGTAGCCAAGATAATTAATCTGAATAACCTGCTATGATTCCCATCAACTATTTTGAGTAAATTGATGGGAATTTCAACTGAATATATGAGAGAAATATTGCTTGGGACTTGGTATGCCTTGAAAATCCTAAATTCCATTGTTACAGTCTGTCAAAATTTAAATTTTTTTTATTTCTACATTTTTTTTGAATATAAGACATTGCCACACTTCAAAGAGTTCTACTCTCCCTGACCAAAAGAGAGAAAGAGAGAGAGAGAATTATTTAATTAGCACACTGATTAAACTGTATGATGTTGGACACAATTTAACATCCATTGAAATGCATATTTATTTAGTAAAATTGTCTCAAAAAAGTTGTTAATACAATTTTATTATTGGAAGTAAAATTCTAGAGGGGCTAGACTCTAATGAAATGTAAAAATCACATAGGGAGACCTTCCCGTGTCTGCACAAGATGTCCGAAAAGATACTGCAATTTATTTCCAGATGTTCCAGAGAAAGCCCAGGAAGTTTGGTTTGAATTAGCATAGATTATAAAGACATAGTGTGATTTCCTTTTGAGTTTGAAGGGGATTTCAAACAAATAACACAAATACTTAACAAACAACGTATATGAAGGCACTTCAAAAAGTTCGTGGAAGAATAGAATTAAGACAATCTGAACCTTTCTATGAAATTTTTGAAGTGCTCTCATATGTATATTCTAAAGATGAATTTTCAATATGAAGTCAACCAGTAGAAAGCAGATAATAAAAGCTGTCTGGTAGAAAAAACAGATCAGAAAAAACAAAGAAGTATGCACATGGCATTTGGCTTCTCAAAATCTGTAGTGAGACATGACTACAATCCATCAGTGGCTCCAGTGTTAGGAGGGAAAACTATTTTCACCCCAGAATTCTATATCAAGCCCACTTTCCAATGAAGTGTGTAGTTAAAACAAAGACATTTCAAAATAGGAAGTGACTCAGAAAGTTTATTGATGGCATACCCATTTTTTTGGAGAAAGTTGCTTGAGGATAAATCACTCAGAATTAAAAAGAAAAGGCAAAAGTGGACACGTAGGATGTAGTCAGATTCATACAGACAGAAAATAGAAGGTTGATTGCCAAGAGCTGCGGGGAAGAGGGATGGGCAGATATTGTTTAATGGGTACACAGTTTCAATTTTGCCAGATAAAAAGAATTCGGGAGAATTCTAAATAGTGGTGATGGTTGTACAACAATTTGAATTCACTTAATGCCACCAAACTGTGCACTTAAAAATGCTCAAGATGGTACATTTTGTGTTCTGTGTATTTTAACACAACAAAAAATAAAAATTACAGTAGAAAATGTAAAGAAAAGCTAATAGGTATCTTTCCATTGTGATTTTAATTAGTCATATTCCAAAAACAAATATCAGTCCTTATAAGGTATGTTTCAGAAAATTCTTCACTTACTAAAAATTCCAATTATTGACTTCTACATATAGCTTAGCGTAAAATGAAACTTAGAATTCATGTTCAGAAGTTATGTTCAATGATATACCTTGAATCTAGAAGAACAAGATCACCCAAAACAATATACATCCTTAAAGCAATTAAGATCTCTAGTTTTCCTGCAACACATCATTGTAGAAGGGTAAAGTGAAATGGGTGTGGAAAACTCATATGACCTACAAATGGGAAGAGTGCATTTGGTAATGCAAGATAAATGGAGATTACTTGAAAATCTTACTCCTAAATATGAGGGACATAAAGGATCATAACTTCATGGGCCTGCATGAGATAATCATATAATAAGCCACACTGGGCAATGACAGAACAGTCAAGAAAATATGTGTTGTGGAGATCTTTAACTAATTGCATCTTATTTAAATTTAAAAGGAATTATCTGTACTCTGGCTCTGAAAATGTACAATGGCCATACCATTATCCACTTTATACAAATGTGTGCTATACAAACAAAAATTTTTCAGGAATATAAGTTGGATTTTCTTAGGATCACCATAGTACTAAGTCCTCAACCTGAAAACAAACTGTGTTTGTGCTTATTTTATTATTATTATTATTTTTTATTGATTATACATATTCATAGGGTACAGAGTTGACTGTCAGCACCTGTGCCCAAGATGTGATGATCAGATCCATACTACCAGTATGCTCACTACCACAAATCACAATTATTCTCAATGTCCCAGAACCTCTCCCCAACCCCTCTTCTGTCCCCCGCCTCAGCAATCCGAGGTCTGTTCTCTCCCTCTGTAAGTCCAATGTACCACTGTGGTCTTTCTTTCCTTCTTTCTTTGTCTCTTAGGTCCCACTTATGAGTGAGGATGATATGTGGTATTTTTCCCTCTGAACCTCATTACTAAATGTAACATAAATTTCTACAAGCTTATCTATGTTACCATGAATGGCAAAATCTCATTCTTTTTTATGGCTGAGTGGTATTCCATTGTGTATATATACTACATTTTCCTTATCCAGTCATCTGTTGATGGACATTTAGGTTGGTTCCATACCTTGACTACTGAAGATAGAGCTACAATGAACATGGGAGTGCATGTTGTCCTTTTACATGATGGTTTCCATTCCTTTGGGTATATACACAGCTGTAGGATTGCTAATTGTGTGGTACATCTATCTGTAGTTGTTTGAGAAACTTCCATACTATTTTACATATTCATTTAATTTGCGTTTCCCTGATTATTAGTGATGCTGAGCATTTTTCATGTACCTGTTGGCCATTTGTATGTCTTCCTTTGAAAAATGTCTATTCAGCTCCTTTGCCCATTTTTTAATTGGGTTATTTGTTTTTTTAAATGTGTAGTTGTTTGGGTTCCTTGTACATTCTGGATATTAATCCCCTGTTGGATGTATACTTTGCAAATATTTGCTACACCTCAAAGAACTAGAAAAATAAGAACATTCCAACCCCAAGTTAGTAGGCAGAAAGAAATAAGATCAGAGCAGAACCAAATGATACAGAGACCCAAAAAAGTTTTGAAACATCAGTAAAAAAAAAAGGTTGTTTTTCTGAGAAGATAAATAAACCAGACAAACCATTAGCTTGGCTAACCAAAAAAAGAGAGAGAGAGAGAGGGAGAGAGAGAGAGAGAGAGAGAGAGAGAAAGACACAAATTTTAAAAAATCAGAAATAACAAAGGAGACATTACAACTGAGATCACAGAAATACAAAGAATCATTGGAGACTATCACAAAAACCATATGCCAATAAATTTGAAAACCTGGTGGAAATGGATAATTTTTGAACACATTCAAACAACCAAGACTGAACCAAGAAGAAATATAAAACCATAACAGACCAATAAAAAGCAATGAGATTGAAGCAGTAATCAGCAATCTCCCAAGAAACAAAACCCAGGACCAGATGACTTTACTGGTGAATTCTACCAAACTTTTAAAGAGGAATTAATACCAATTATCTTCAAATATTTCAAAAAATTGAAACAGAAGCCACTCTCTCAAACTCATTCTATGAGGCCAGCATCACCTTGATAACAAAACCAGACAAAGGTACAACAACAAAAAAGAAAACTATAGGCTAATATCTGTGATGGACATAGATGCAAAAATCCTCATCAAAATACTAGCAATCAGAGTACAGCAACACCTCAAGAAAAATTGTACACCATGATCAATTGTGATTCATCCCAGGAATGCAAGGATGGTTCAACATATTCAAGTCAATAAATGTTATACACCACATCAACAAAATCAAGGACAAAAACCATGTGATCATCTCAATAGATGCAGAAAAAGCATTCAACAAAATTCAACATCCTTCCATGATAAAGGCTCTCAATAAATTAAGTACAAAAAGAATACCTAATTCCTCAACACAATAAAAGCCATATGACAAATCCACCACCAATATCATGCCCACTATCACCATTCCTATTTAGCATAGTATTAAAAGTACTAGCCAGAGCAATCAGGCAAAAGAAAGATATAAAGGGATCCACACTGGAAAAGATGAAGTCAAACTGTCCCTGTTTACAGATGACATGATCCTATATATAGAAAAACCTGAAGACTCTACCAAAAAACTCTTTGAAATTATAAACAATTTCAGTAATGTTTCAGGATATAAAATCAACACCCAAAAATCAGTAATGTTTTTACTATCCAATAACAAACTAGCAGAAAGAGAAATCAAGAAAGTAAGCCCATTACAGTAGTTACAAAAAAACCAAAACCAAACAAACAAAAAACAACACCTAGGAATAAATTTAACCAAGGTAGTGAAAAATCTCTACAAAGAGAACTACAAATCACTACTGAAAGAAATTAAAGAGGATGCAAAAATGTGGAAAGACATTGCATGCTCTTGGATTGGAAGAATCAACATTGTGAAAATGTCCACACTATCCAAAGCTATCTACAGATTCAATGCATCACCATCAAATCACCAATGACATTCTACTCCCGAATAGCCAAAGCAATCCTGAGCAAAAAGTAAAGACCAAAGGCATAACCTTACCTGATGTCAAATTATTTCACAAAGCTATAGTAACCAAAACAGCATGGTACCGGCATAAAAACAGACACTCAGACCAATGACCCAACAGACACTCAGAAATCAATCCATGTACTCACAGCCAACTGATCTTTGAGAAAAGTACCAAGAATATAAATCGGGGAAAAGACTGACGCTTTAATATATGGTGCTAGGAAAACTGGAAATCCCTGTGCAGAAGAATGAAACTAGACTTGGACCTCTCTCCACATACAAAAATCAACTCAAAATGGATTAAAGACTTAAGTATAAGACCTAAAACTATAAAAGGACGAAAGGAAAGCACAGGTGAAACACTTTAGGAAGTAGGACTGGGCAAAGCCTTTATGAATAAGACCCCAAAAGCACAAGTAACAAAAGAAAAAATAAATAAGATTACATCAAACTAAAAAGCTTTTGCACAGCAAAGGAAACAATCAACAAATTGAAAAGACAACATACAGAATGGGAGAAAATATTTGCAAACATATCATGTTTTAAGCTATTCCAGTTATATGTATGACAGAACATTCACAATTTCTCCAAAAAGAGACAATCATCCTAATCATACCTTATGCCTATAATGTCTAGAAATGTAGAATGCACAATAGCTTGAGCTGCTATTGTAGTAATATTCAGTTAAATTACTTCTTCATCTACCATTAAATATTATAGATACCATGAAATGAAGTTTGAAATGTAGGGTCAGAGACCATGCACTCCTCTTTGCATCTCATTAATTCCAGGATAGCTTCAGGATAAATATTAGATACAAGACAGAGTTAGAATATTGAATGAATTAGAGAAAGTCGTGTTGACTTGCCAAAAAAAATAGAAATACTAAAATAAGCTATTATTCTTCAGAATATGGCATGCTCGTTCTTTGAGATAAAAGAAGGAACAATCCATAACCATTTTCCTCAATGAGCTGACAGTCTAGTTAGGGATACTATCCGTAGACAATATTTAAAGCACGAATATTAGTTGCTTTAACACCTCATCTTAGAAATAAAGTGAGTGTTTTAGAAATATCTCAGGTAGCAGAAGTTTGGGTCATGGAAAGTCAAAGATTACATGGCACCACATATGAGTTGTAGAAGTTTGGCAGGTGATAACTAAGGAGGAAAAAAACAGAAAAGACATTGCAAAAGGAAAAAAGAAAGACATGCAAAGTTAAGCAAACGAAAAAAGCACTGTGTACTCATAAAATTGAAAGTAGATGCATGTTACTCGAGTAAAGCAGTATGTAATAAAACAATAACAGTAATAAAAATAATGTTAATAATAAATAATAGTTTTATAACTTAAACACCAGATCTTTCTAGATCTGGTGCCTTATTATATGTTGTGCCTTATTATAGGAGTTAGGTATAGTTTAAGTGCTTTCCATGAATCTGGTACTATTTAAAGCCATTATACTATATATATTTATCTGTATTCATCTATGTCTATATATCTCTGTCTATTCATCTGTGTGTGTGTGTGTGTGTGTGTGTGTATGAGGGTACTTCAAAAAGTTAGTAGAAAAATAGAATCAAAAGATGATATGAATCTTTCCATGAACTTTTGAAGACCCCTAATATGTAAATATGTATTTACATATCATGTCATTTAATTCATGTTAAGGCATGTAATAAATAGTAACATAGAATTTATTTCCATTTAAAGTAAGAAAATGGATTTCCCAAGAAGTTAAGTAATTAGGCTAAAATGGCTCATTCAGTAAATTGTTGAGCTAGGATTCAAATCAGATATGTCTGACTCATAACCTTTAAGAAATTATGCTGGAGAAGTAGATAATTATTATGTCAAGGTTTCTAGGCTCCCATGAACTCAATGCAAGTGAACACATGAAATGTTTATATCTGTAATTTTCTTTCTTTTTTTTTAAATCATCAAAAACTTTTGTTGTAAAATTATAATATGTTAGAGTTTAATTTCATATGAATGTTGGATGAGTTTGCAGCCCAAAGCAAGTAACAATTTATCATTATACTCCCAGGTAACAAATTATTTTTGTCAGTGTCATGTGTGAATCCTATTATTTCCTTTAAATAAAAGAAAAGGGAGTGTGTCTTGCCATTTAAGCCATGGCTGTCTTTATTGACTCTTATAACAGATCTAGCTTCAGTAGAAAGGTCAAAGAAAAAATATGAATACTTTATAAAACTTTGGTTTTATTTTTATTACCAATGTTATTAGGTCACAAAAGCCACAGTGCTCCTTGTGTTCAATTCTTTTACCAATAAAAGCCAGAAGCTAATAAAGCTAAATAACCACCCTAAATGTGATCATCGTGTACATTTTTTCCTACCGAGTGCTTTAGTGAAAAGGAAGCTGATGTAGAAAAGGCAAGAATCTCATGAAACTTGGTCAAGGAAAAGCATAGACTAAGAGAATTGCCTCCAAAGCCACTTGAAAACTTTATCATTGTATTGCCAAGCAATAAGAAATCAAACACAATTGGGGGCATGTTGATGAAATAAATTTTCTGGGAATGGCTGAGCTGTTTTATCACTTGAAATAGTGAAAGATAGTTGGAACAGATTCTTTTAAAACTTAGGCAACCTTAAAATATATGCCATATATTCCAATATCTTGAAGCATCCCACGGGAAAGAAAAAAATGTTTAAACCTGACCTTTACTCTTACCATGCAATGGTTTACTTCAGTTAACAACTGATTTTCAACTATTGTATATGCTTGCTGAAACCAGCAAAGTAGAATTCCTATTTGTTGAGCTCCTATAAGAAATGCTAATGCTCAGTGCATCTTTAAGGAGATAAACATATTCTTTCTTAATGTTCTTTATTAGAAAATGGCCCCAGGGATGCTTTTTCACATGTGATTTTGTTGCTTTTATGCATAAATAAGCCCAGATGTCTCTGGAAGTGTTAGCATTTGCTATTGGCAAGCTTTAGCTTCACAGATCCTCAAATCATCTTATATATTGAAATAAAGATTGTCATCATGCAGAGCCTGGGTATTTTCAAGAAGCTATCTAGAAATGGAAAGCAAATATGCATTTCTTTTCTACCAGACAAAAATATTTTTTTTCATTTTACAAACTCCATATTTAAGTACATGATTGGAGTTAGAATGCTTGTTTAATTTTGTTTTGTTTGAGGAAAAAGAAAAACTTACTTTCATAGAAAGATCAGTTTTTCCATGCCATGACCTACTACTTTATTGAAGGGAATAGAACTATGCCTTCTAGTCAGTCTTTTGTTACCATTATGTATACTGTTGAAATATCCCTCTTCCTTCCTTCCTTTCTTTTTTCTTTTCTTTATTTCTTTTCCTTCCTTCCTTTCTTTTTTTGTCAAGTTGTCACTTATTTAAGAAGGGAGTGAAGTTGGACAATTAGGCAAACTTTCTAGTGCTGGATGAAGCAGTTCTACAGATTACAGTTATGGCTGGCAAAGCCTTTTAAATGCATCCATAAGCTGAATTCTGCAAATACATGGATACATTACTTAAATTTTTTGACATTTACTTATAGGTAATATAATTATTTAGATATGTGTTTATGCTAGATGCTAGTTAGTATGCTAGATGTATGCTATTAAGTATGCATTACTGTGTCCCTCATCTCTCGCTGCACCCATGCCATTTATTATACAACTTTGCAGTTCCAGCCCACTGGGCTTCCCCATGACTTGCTTGGTCAATGAGATATTGGCTGATATGATACCAATACGTTTGAACTTGCCTTCTTGCACATTAGTAATCTCTTTGATGAGAAAAAACCCAGGTTAGTCAACAGCCCCAGGAAGAGGATGAGAGATTCATGTCATAGGGTCATGTTGCATCAGCAGATCCTAGTCGAGATTTGCAGGTGCATGAAGAGTAATACCAATCATATACCCCTGAGGTTCTATGGTTATTTGCTATTAAACATCACTGTGTCAATGGATAACTGATATAGTTTACATAATTTTTTCTTGGCCCTTTTAAAATATGGCTGCAATTATTTGAGCACTAAGGAAAGTCTGCAACATAAATTCAACAATATAACATTTTAGGTAATTCTAGTGAATTAGCTATGACATAGGTCTATGTTTTATGGTAAGGAACACTGTGAGAGATTTTCTTAAAGTTACATAGTTCTGAGAGCTCAGGCTCAGCAGAAAAATACTACATTTCAATCAAGAAAAAAGTGTCCTTTTTGTGGATATAACCTGGTGCCAGAGTACTCAAGTAAGGGAGGAGAGCATAGTCTGATTTTGACCTTCCAGTTGACCTCTTGGCTCACTACTACAAAATGGTTATAACATTGTGTCAGGGAAAAAAAAAAGTCAAATCAAAAGTCAAAATGTAATGAATGGGATAAATAGGTAAAACGTATAGGATTTTTAGGACAGTGAAACTATTCTGTATGATACTATAACAATGGATACAAGTCACTGTACATTTGTCAAAACCCAGAGAGTGTACAAAACCAAGAGTGAACTCTAATGTAAACTATTGACTTGGGATGATAGTACGTATCAATGTGGGCGCATCAGTTGTAACAATTTACCACTCTGGTGTGCAATGTTGATAGTGGGGGGAGGCCATGCTTGTAAACTCTCTGTTCTTTCTGCTCAATTTTGTTGTGAATCTAAAAGTGCTCTAAAAAGTCTATTTTTTAGAAAAATATAATGAATGTCAAAGATTCATTTGCATTACAATACCAAACACGGTTCCATAATTCAGACCACCTGCTCCAGCAAACAATGAATTTCTTAGTGAAATTAACTTCTGAATGAGAATAAAATTTGTCTTTTTAATTATCACAATTTAGACATATTACTTCTTTTTTATTAAGTGGCTATTAATTTTGAATGAAAATAAGAAATAAAGACCCCAAATTATTTATAAAGAGTTTACAAAGTCTACGAAAATAAAATAATTTTCAATGTATTATATATAAAATTTTCTGGATATTGATTTATGTGCATTTTAGAGGGAGAAAGATATTTTTATCACCTTTTGAAGAAGACTGAGACCTCATAATAGTAAAAGCTATGGACTAAAATGATTCCAAAAGCAGTAAGGGAGTAAGGGAATAAAATTTTATTTCAGAAAATAACAGTCTTGAAGATGAGTAGAGAATTGAGTAGGGAAAGGCTGAGAGGACGGTTGTAAAAGTGGAGGTTGTCATGAAAACTGGCTAAGAGGTCTTTGCATTAATTCAGGTAAAGTGAGGCCTGTATTACGATTGAAGAAGAAGGTTGAACAAGATAATTGCTGTTATCTGAAATGTATTTCTATATCTACCACTTAAGGGTGGATGGCAAATTTGGGAAAAGGAGTATAATCAGGGAGATCAGGATTAGCCAGAATTATAACAAAAATCATGTTGTATAGACAGCCAGACAGATACTACCCTATTGCCAGTGCTTAGTCCTAGATGTTAGAACTTCTACCACCAGCAGTGGAAAATAGAATCTGCCATTGGAAAGCCTACTGCTCATTCTCCAAGAAAATGGATGCTAGTTTTGTCTGTCCTAAATACATATTCATCTGACCCTGCTGTTCCATATCCCTAATTTATAATTCAAAGTGAAAGGTGATGTGTTTAGCTGATCCTGTGATTATGCAAAGGAAGCCATGAAAGTCAGTCTATTAAGTTATCTTCTAAGTGGGAATCAGGCTATGTTAATCAAGATTTCATAGCTGAGGAATTTAAAGAATATAGGAAAGATTTCTGATGATAACAGGGAGAAAGAATGAGAGAGACAAATTATGTCCACAGTTCAACACTTAATACATTTATGCATCCATCACATATTTATTGAGCTCCTAATATGTTTCAGGAAGTGTGCCATGAACTGGAACATTAATAATAAAAAGACAAGAAACCTGCCCTCTTAGGACTTTTATTCTCTTAGTTAAAAATATAATAAAAAATAAATGAGTAGAAGTTATAGACTTGTATATGGCGATACACCCTAAAAGGAAAAATAAACCTGGGGAAGGGATAGAAAATCTTGGGGACATACGGTTTTAAACAGGGTAGTCAGTGAGAAGTAATTTGACATTGGAATAAAGACCAGAAGATGATAGAGAAGAAAGCCATTTTAATATGTGAAGAAAAATAGAAGGTAAAATAAATAAATAAATAAAAATAAAAACAGTTGCAAAAATCCCTGAGATGCAAGCTTGTGCAGCATGTTTGAGGAAAAGCGAGTTGCCCAAAGTGGCTGGTGTAGAGTGAGTACAAAAGCAATAGATGTCATCAGAGAGATTAAGGAAGTGAGGCTGGGGATCTTGTGGCACCTTTTAGAACTCTCTGAACAAAGTGAGAAGCCACTGTAGAGTCTAAAAAACTTTTTGAATACCACCTATGTGTCAGGCACTTTACCATGAACTTAGAATACAAATACGATGGCTTCATGACTGCACTGTGCTGTTTTGTGTCTAGAGATGCATTGCTAATGAAGCAATGATCTCTGCTTGTAGGATCTTTAGAACATGTTTGTTTCAAGAATAACACATATGAAAAAATTGAACAAAGATTTAGTGTTAAACTACATGTTACTGTCAAAATAGGCAATGAAAATTGAAATAAGTGAAATAGAATGGAATATAAAATACATGACATATTTTGTGAAGAAGAAAATTGATAGTGGCTTTAGATAATAGAGAGAAATCAAATTAGAGTTCCTAACTTCAGCGGGGTTTTGTTCTTTCTTCCATCCTTCCTTTCTCTTTCTTCCTTTACCTTTTTTTTTTTCTTTTTTGTAAGAAGTGTGTTGACAATCAGAAAGTTCACCTAGAATAAGTGAAGATTATTAGCCAGGCAGCCAAAAAAGAGCATTTAAAAGGAAGGACACGATCAGCTATGCAGAATGCTGATAAGAGGATGACTATAAAAGAGAAAAGTCAAGTAGCCAAAAGAGTTGTCATTATAGAGATCACTAATGACGTTGACAGGACATTTTTATTGTAATTATGAAGAGAGAAGTCAATAAGAGAGGATTAAGAATGAATAAGGAATTCAGCTTCCTCAGGGTTATAGACTAAATATTAAGAAAAAGATCTTATGTTGCAAAATACAGAAATTTTTACCAAAAGAAAATTTAAATGTATTACTGAAATAACAGAAAACTGAGAAAAATCACTGAAAGATTCATCATAATATATTAAGATCAGAAACAAGAATATAAGGCAATATCAGAGAGCAAGAGTTCCCTGGAAAAGATGCCTGTCCTGGGAATGTAAATCTATAGGGACATAATTATAGCCTAAATCAGCAGCTGAACCTCAGAGAGTTCCCTTGCTATGGCTACAAGCTCAGTGAAAAAGACTAATATAAAATAAAATAAAATCATAAGAAACATGTCTAACTAGAAAATGAAAATAAAAGTCGCTCCTGAGAATAAGCAATGATAGCCTGCTTTTACATGGTTCTGGGGATAAAATATTTAGTACCCTGAGGTCAAGTAAACCTCAAGCAAATATATTAATTGAAAATGGCTGTTGATTAGTAAGGCCTTATGAAACCCAGCAAAATCAGATTCCTTCCAGAGGAAAGCAACTTTAACATAGATACCTCTGTACTTAATTCTGCAAAATTAAGTAGAGCAAACATGTTTAAACACCAAATTATCCAAATATTCATATCAAAATATAAAATAACTTTATATAAAATATTTAAGAAAATAAAAGATTGGCTGAATAATTCAGTGAGGTACAGAAGGTATCAAAAATAACAAAGCAGATTCAAAATCAAAGCAAAATTTCTGGTTTAAAATCAAAATATAAAGAAAGAGTTCGGAAAATGTCACTCTTATTCAAACAAGAAAAAGCTACACAAATTAAAACTCAATGACCTTTCTAGGACCCATCAAAAAATTTACTTAGGTGTCATTGCAAACTATCACCATGAGATTATGAGAGCCACGTGCAGCCAAAAGGATCCAGGAACCAAGATCTGTTCACCTGAAACAGAACTTGCTGGAGCTATAAACTAGTAAGAGCACTTAAACTGTAATTTTGAGAAATTGCTGGAGGCTGAGTGTAGACTTACATGAGTGTTAGAAACTAATGGGGGCTTAAATCCTAGGATTCCCCACCCCCAACACCTTTGTGGGCTTTTCCTCCAGGAGTAGCACTTGGATCTTATGGTGAAGATCCAAGAAAGGTTCACTCCTGACTTGGGGAGGGATGCAAAAAGGGTAATCATTTTGAAATATTTTTCCATCACAAGGACATACTCTCCAGGGATAAAGATTTTGCCAGAGTCTTATTCCAGCAGGGGAAGGGCATTCTGTGACTCCAGCCCCCTTTTATCCTTCCTGGCTCACCTAAGGAGAGGAGCAAAGAGTGAAGAAACAGTTGTAAAGGTCACAACCCAAGGACACAGGCCTACCAAAAGACTGAGATTCATTCAGAAGATTGTAGAATGCCTTCCTCCCCACAATTTATCCTTATACCAACAAAGCTTCAGAAAAATAACAGGAGATTATGGTAGAAAAAGTTGCAAGACACAGACCCTCTCTAAAAAGTAGTTCTTATGGAAACCCAAAATCAATAAGGGAGACAGAAAAGGACACTAGAGAAAGTTGAAGCCTCTGGCACCAACAGCTACAACAAATTAAACACAGCCTAACTCCTAGCCAGATTAACAAAGATGTTCACACGATGGCCTGTTAATCTCAGTTCCTATTGAATAATGTTCAGCTTTCAAAATAAGTTACAAGGCATGACAAAAAAGCAAAAGAAAAAAAAAGTCTGTACAGACAAAGACAAAGCAATCATCAGTACCAGACACATATGTGACACACATATTGGAATTAGATGGGAATTTAAAACAGTATAAGTACTATGTTAAGGACTCTAATTGAAAAAGTAGACACTACTCAAGAAGTGAATGTATATTATAAGTAGATAGAAACCGTAAGAAAAAATCAAAAGTAAATAGTAGAAACCAAATGCACTTTAACAGAAAAAAAGAATGTCTGATGAACGGGCCCACTAGCAGATGAGATTTGACTGAAGAAAGAATTCATGAGCTTGAAAGCTTGAATGTAGGTAAACAGAAACTTTACAAACTAAAACACAGAGAGAAAAAGAATGCAATTAAAAAGACCAAAACATCCAAGAACTGTGAGACAATTTCAAAATGTGTAAAATACATTGGAAGACCAGAAAAATAGAACAGAGCAGAAAAAATATTTGAAGCAACAATGGCCAAGAATTTTCCATAATTAACAACAGACACAAAAGCCCAGAACAAAGAAGATCAGAGAGCATCAAGCAGGATAAATATTGAAATCATGATGCCTTAAACATATATTCAAACTGCAGAAAACAAAAGGCAAAAGAAAAACCTTGGAAGAAACCATGTTGGGAGGAAGTGGGGACATTTCACCTACAGAGGACCAAGGATAAGAATCACAATAAATTTCTTGTCAGACACTATGCAAGCCAGAATGGAGAGGAATGAAAAATTTCAGATGGAGGGGGGAAAAAACCAAAAAACAAATAAACACTACAATTGCATAGCCAGAAAAATTATCCTTCAAAAGTGAAGGAGAAATAAAGACATTCTCTGACAATAAAGTAACTGAGGGAAATCACTGCCAGCAGAGCTTCTCTGTAAGAAATGTTGAAAAAATGTCCTCAGTCAGAAGGAAAGTTTTACAGGTTCAAAACCTGGATCTACATACAGAGAGGATGACAGAGAAGGAATGAATGAAGATAAAATACTTTATTTTTCTTAATCATAATTGAGCTATTTTTAATTTTGGTTAAAGCAATAATAGGAACAATGTTGTGATTATAAAACAATGGATGGGAGTGAGGAATTAGTAGTACCCTATTATAAGATAACTGCGCTGCATGTGGAGTTATATAGTGTCACTTGAAGGTGAACATTGATTTCATAAAATTGTATAATATAAACTGTAGGGAAACAACTAAATATATTTAAAAAGAAGTATATTTGGTACACTAGGACCAAAGGCAAATTAAAACCATATAAAATGCTCATTTAAGATCAAAGAAGGCAGTAAAAGAGGAGACACCCAAGAACAAAGACAACAAATGGAAAGTAGTTATACACATGGTAGATATTAATCCAACTGTGTCATAATCACTTTAAATGTGAATAATCTAAATACACCAATGTGAAAAATGCCCTCACCTGTATAATGCCAAAGGATCGACATGGAGACATGAGGCACGGCAAAGAGAGAATTTAATGGTGGTCTTGCAAGATTGGGTGTCTGATGAACCAGGCACACCCCAAATGGTTACATTGAGCAATTTATTACCTAGTGTGCAAGTCCTTCCCTCAGTTCCTCATTGGCTGAGTACTATGGAATGTACGATCTTCCCAAACATTGCCTAAGTTTTATTACTTTCTTATAAGGCATGTATTGTCCCTTTCCCTCTGGCAGAAAGGGGTGGGCTCAGGACAAGCCCATGAAAAAGGCCCACCAGAAGTCCCAAGGAGGAAGAAGAACCAGGAAGTAAAAAGAACAAAATGACCAGCCTCCACCTTGAGAAGTCACCCTCAGAAAAGTGTACTGTCAGGGGTTATCACACCACAAGTTAGTCAAGCAACCCTTGCTAAGCTATTCTGGAAATGAATCACTTAGGCCATTTTCCCACAACCAATTAAAAGGCACATATTCCCATGATATATAAATAAACATGATTCCACTATCTGTTACTCTCAAAAAACCCACTTTAAATATAAAGAATCAGCCAAATTAAAAGAAAAGGAATTGAGAAAGATGTGCCAAGCTAACAAAACAAACAAAAAAAGCTAGAATAATTTCTTTTTAAAAAGCTAGAATAGCTCAATTAATTTTAGAGAAAACAGACTTCAGAGCAAGAGAAATTATCAGGAGTAAAATGAGCATTGCATAATAATAAAGAGGTCAGTTTTATAAGATGACGTAACAATCCTAAATTGCCTCAAACTTAAATGGCCTCAAATTGATTGGTGAAATAATACAAATGTATTATGTTACAGTTCTATAGGTAAGAAGTCTGACAAAGGTCACATCAAACTAAAGTCAAGGGCTTGGCAGGGCCATATTCCTTTCCATAGGCTCTAGGTAAGATAAAATTTCATGCTTTTCCAGATCCTAGAGGATGCCTTCATTTCAGGCTTATGTTCTTCTCTTTCTCTATCTTCAAAGTTAATAAAGGTAAGTGGAATGCATCTCACATTCTGTCACTCTAAACACACTTCCATAATCACACCTGCTGTCTAGCTCTGACCTCTTCTGCCTCTGCCTTCAACTATTAAAAGTACCTGTAGTTACACTAGGCCCAGCCAGATAATCTTAGTTTCCCTATCTTCAGGCCAGCTGTTAGCAACCTTGGTTCCATTTACAAGCTTAATTTCCTTTATCATATAAGTTAACATATTCACAGACTCAAAAGTTTAGGACATGGACATCATTATGGGACCCATACTCTGCTGACCACAGTCTACCCTCTGGCCTCAAAGGTTTGTGTCTGATCCATATGCAAACTACAGTCATCCCAACCCAAGGTCCCCAAAAGTCTCAAACCATTACTACATCAACTCAAAATTAAAAAAAAAAAAAACTCATCTAAACTTCATCAGTTCAACAACTCCAAAACTCATCATCTATATCACCTAAATTTGGTATGAATGAGGCTCTGGTATATTCCCTCTGGGGACATGGAAAACTAGAGAATAATTTACTTGCTCTAAAAATACAATGGTGAAACAGGCTTCAAATAACAATTATGTACATTCCTGATCAAAAAGGAAGAAAATGAAGCAAAAAATGAAAACACTAAGTCCCAAGCAAATTCAAAATTCGGCCTGGCAAACCATTCAGTTTCGAGGCCTGGGACTAATCCTCTGGGATCATAGATCCATCCCCATGAAAGATATTTGCAGCTGAGTAGTTTTAACTGCTAGTCTCTGATCTGTGGAATTTTAGGGGTGGAGAGTGTCCTTTTCTCATTTCATTCTCCCTCTGCTCTCCTAGTCTACACTGGCGGTGTTTTCAATTGTGTAATATTCTCAAGAACTGTGGCAGCTATGGACTGAATTGTGTCCCCCCAAAGTTTAATGTATTAGAAACTTAATCCCCACTGTGACAGAGGATGGCAAATCCTATTATGGTAACTGAAAGGTGGGGCCTTGAAGAGGTAATTAGATTGTGAGGACCATTCTCTAGAGAATGGATTAGTCCATTGATGGTCTAATGGTGGCTACAGGTGTGATTCTTACAACTTTAAAAGAAGAGCTTGTGAGAAGCTCTCTCTCCCTGCTACTGCCATCTACCATGTGATACTCTGCTTTGCTGTGAAGAGTCTCTACCCCATCAACAAGGCTCTCAACAGATGTGTTCCCTGGACTTTGAACTTCCCAGACTCTGCAACTGTAAGCAATAAATATTGTTTCTTTATAAATTACCTAGTTTCAGGTATTTCTGTTATAAGCAACAGAAACATACTAATATAGGTGGTATCCAGGGTCTATCAAAGGGATTCACTCCATTAGACAAGAGGCTTCCCCACAGATCGTTCCTGCATGATCCAATCTCTAATTCTGGCCTCTGCTGAAATGACTGAAGAGATCTATGAGTCACATGCTTAATCTCTTCGAAGAGATCTTTGTGTGACTGAATGCTCTTTTTGATTCTTCTGCGGCAATAAAAAAATATTGTCCCTCAGGTTCTCTCCAGAACTTACTTTTCTGACAATGATCGTTCTAACAAAACCATTTTTTTTTTTTGTCCTTTTTGTGACCGGTAAGGGAATCGCAACCCTTGGCTTGGTGTCGCCCACACAGCGCTCAGCCAGTGAGCGCACCCGGCCAGCCCTATATAGGATCCGAACCCGCGGCGGGAACGCCACTGTGCTCCCAAGCGCTGCACTCTCCCGAGTGCGCCACGGGGCCGGCCCTGA
Source organism: Cynocephalus volans (assembly GCF_027409185.1). NCBI lineage: Eukaryota > Metazoa > Chordata > Mammalia > Dermoptera > Cynocephalidae > Cynocephalus > Cynocephalus volans. The sequence continues at coordinate 32,505,814 of NC_084476.1, read as the reverse complement.
AACCATTTTTTTGCAAACTAAATAGGCTGAGAATTTCTCTAATAATTAAGTTCTGGTACCTACTTGCTTAACAACTATTTCCTCAAACTACCTTTTTCTTCTAGCATTTAAAAACAAACAGGTACACTGTCAACATTTATTTGGCCATTTCTTCAGCTAAATATCCAAACTTCAAAGTTTTTACTCTTTCAATATAATTCCCTTGAGAGTGAGCCTTTGTTAAGGACAATAGAATGCTCTGTATTTCAAAAAGGCCAATTTTCCTTCCCCATGCCAGAAGCATGAGATTTTATTTCTAGTCTTCATCCTGGCAACCGCTGGGACTCAAGAAGGTAAAATCTTATGAAAGTGTGCCCCTCATCTCCCCAGGACTGGGCCCCAAAAGTTTTCAGCCTTATCCATACTGAGCCTCCATTAATTTATCAGTCATAACTCAAATGTTCCCAGCAGTACTGGCTTCAGTGCGAGGCTCCACTGCTGGGCGACTGCTCACGGTAAGCTGTGATCCTCTGTAATTCACTTGTGTCTTCAATGTCTGGTAGCAGCAGTTTGCCCTTTGATCTCAATTCTCTGATGAATCTAAGAAGGATCATTGATTTTCAAATTGTTGAGCATTTTTCTTGTTCTGAGAGAGGGAGTGACAACTTCCAAGTATTTATATGTCAGACAGAAAATTGAAAATGCCCTGAATCCTCATTCTTTTTATTATTGATATGCAACAATAATACAGGTTTATGGGTTACAAGTGATAAATTGATACATGTATACAATGTGTAATGATCAAATCAGAGTAATTCAAATATCTATCACCTATACATATATAACATTCTAAATTTTTATCTTTAGCTATATTGAAATATACAATAATTTTTTTCGTTAACTGTGGTCACCCTGCTGTGCTTTTGAACATCAGAACTTATTCTATCTAATTATATTTTTTTTTACCCACTAACCAACATTTCTTCATCCCCCCTCCCCTCTACCCTTCCCAGCCACTGGTAACCACTATTTTACTTTCAACCTCCATGAGGGCAACATATTTATTTATTTTTTTAACTCCCACATATGACTGAGAACATATGATATTTCTCTCTGCCTGGCTTATGTTGCTTAACATAATGAATTCTAGGCTCATCCATGTTGCTGCAGACAGAAATTCCTTTCCCAGTGGAATTTCTGGGTCATCTGGCATTTTCATTTTTAGTTTTTTGAGAAACCTCCATATTGTTTTCCATAATGGCTGTACTAACAGTGCACCAGAATTCGCCTTTCCTCACATCTTCACCAGCATTCATTATTATTTGTCTTTGGTAATAGCCATTTTAACTGGGGTGAGATGATAACTCACTGTGGCTTTGATTTACATTTTCCTTATGATTAGTGATGTTGAGTGTTTTTTTATATACCTGTTGGCTATTTGTATGTCCTCTCTGGAGAAATTTCTATTTGAACATTTGCCCGTTTTTTAATCAGATTGTTTGTTTTGTTGTTGTTGAGTTAATTGTATATATTTTTAATTAATCCCTTGTCAGATGCATAGTTTGCCAGTATTTTCTCTCATCCTGAAGGTTGTCTATTCACTCTGAGGATTGTTTCCTTCACTGTGCAAAAATTTTGTCTATTTTTGCTTTAGTTACCTTTGCTTTTGAGATCTTACCCAAAAAGTCTTGTAGAGTTTCCTCAATGTTTTATTCTGGTAGTTTTATAGTTTTATGTGTTACATTTAGTTCTTTGATCTATTTTTAGTTGATTTTGGCATACAGTGAAAGATAGGAGCCTAGTTTCATTCTTCTGTGTGTGGATATTCAATTATTCCAGCACTATTTATTGAAGAGACTGTCCTTTCCCCAGTGTATGTTCTTGACCCCTTTGCCAAAAATTAGTTGGCTATATATGTGTGGATTTACTTCTGGGTTTTCTTTTCTGTTCCATTTGTCTACGTGCCTGTTTTCATGCCAGTCTCATACAGTTTTGTTTATAATAGCTTTGTAGTACATTTTGAAGTCAAGCAGTGATGCTCCCAGCTTTGTTTACTTAGCTCATGATTGCTTTGGCCATTTGGGATCTTTTGTTATTTCATATGAATTTTAGGATTGTTTTTTCTGTTTCTGTGGAAATTGTCATTGGTATTTTGATAGGGATTTCATTGCATCTGTAGACCACTTTGAGTAATATGGACATTTTAAAAATATTAATCCTTCCAATACATGCAGTATTAGAGACTATTTCAAAAAATTACATGTCAACAAATAGGAAAACCAAGAAAAAAAAAATTCTGGACACATACAACCTGCCAAGATTGAAGCAGGAAGAAAAAGAAAAACTGAACAGACTAATAAAGAATAACAACATTGAATCAGTATTAAAAATTCTCCCAACAATAAC